>NW_017728886.1:203416422-203419595 GCF_001723895.1 Crocodylus porosus | reverse complement strand
GGATGAGAACAGGATGGGTTTCAACACTGACAAGTGCAAGGTGCTGCACCTGGGGAGGAAGAACCAGCAGCATACCTACAGGCTGGGCAACTCCCTTCTCATCAGTGCTGAGGCAGAAAAGGATCTTGGACTTGCTATTGATGCCAAGATGAATATGGGCAGGCAGTGTGGGGATGCAGTCAGGAAGGGGAAGGCCAACAATACCTTGTCATGAGATGCATCACAAGCAGGTCCAAGGAGGTGATCCTCCCCCTCTTTGCAACACTGGTCAGGCCTTAGTTGGAGTACTGTGTCCAGTTAAGGGCGCCGCACTTCAAGCGGGATGTGGACAGCATGGAGACGGTCCAGAGGAGGGCCACTCGCATGATCAGGGGGCAGCAAGGCAGGCCCTACGAAGAGAGGCTACGGGACCTGAACCTGTTCAGCTTCCACAAGGGAAGGCTGAGGGGAATCTAGTGGCCTGTTACAAAGTAGTCAGAGGGGACCAGCAGGCATTGGGGAGTCTGTTTCCCCCGAGCACTACCAGGAGTGACTAGAAATAACAGTCACAAGCTGGCAGAGGGTAGATTCAGACTAGACATCAGGAGGCGCTACTTCACAGTCAGGGCGGCTAGGATCTGGAACCAACTTCCAAGGGAAGAGGTGCTGGCTCCTACCCTGAGGGTTTGTAAAAGGAGGCTAGACGAACACCTTGCTGGGGTCGTTTGACTCCAGTACTTTTTCCTGCCATGGCAGGGGGTCGGACTTGATGATCTGCTCAGGTCCCTTCTGACCCTAACTGTGACAGTTGGACTGACTTCATCAGTCTTAAATGTTTAGCAGAGCTCTGTCTTGGTGTGGTGGTTGTAGACTTCTTATGAATAAACCATGGTTCAGAGGATTGCAACCATCATATATATGTCTATATATATGATGATATATATATGTTGGGGGGGGGGTTGCCTTCCCTGTCCCCTCCATACTTCTTTTGTTAACTGTCTTTTCCACCAGCGTTGTATCCTAGATTTCCCAGAATACACACTTGAATTGTTAAGCAGTCCTGCTTGATTTGGAGAAACAGACAATGTAAATGTTCATCTGCTTTTAAAAAGTTAGTCCCCTGATGAGGTGACCGAGAAAGTGAAAAGAGTTTTACTTTGGACATTTTCCCCTACCTGCTCAATAAAAATGCTCAAACTTTCAACGAACACAACAGCAATAAAACCATCTTCATAGACAAATGGGGAAAGCTGCAGGTGTAAACATGAGCTTAGTGAAGTTAATAGTATATAAATGAAGGATTATAAATGGATGACATTTTTTTAACTGTAGAAAAAAACTTTAAACTACAATGCAACAAAATACAGTAATTAAACATTTATTTAATTGGTTTTATCTTCACCTTCTTTCAGTGTTTCAGCTTAAATCACTATGAAAATGAATCTTAAAGCTTGAGGTATATGTGTCAATGCAACAATATGTCAGCAGATGGCAGTCAAGAGAATCTCTCAGAAGTTTATACCCAATACAAAGCAACTCCTTAGTACCTGGTTTAAATTATCTCTACTTAAATTGGTTATAGAAACAAGGTATAACTGAAATGAGAACTTAAAGCATTTCATTTCTAAAAACTGTTCTTAAAATTTAGTCAAACTACTCTTACTGACAAAAACTGGATTTTAAGCTTTAAAAAGACGTCAATTGGAAAAATACTCTTTCACCCTGAATAATTTACAGCACTTAAAAGCCAGATGTTTCATTGCTTAGTTACAAACAGCATTTAAAAATTGTTCTATGCATACAAGATGGTACCAATTAATAAAACTCCAACACTATTACAGGATCTCTCTAGTAAGTGGGGTAGGAACATTTCTATTGGACCAAGTCGGGCCCTCAAGTGAATTTGAACATCAGTCTAAGTTAAAGCACTCCCAGGTACATGTCTAGATAAGCGCTCACATCGGGAGCCAGTTGTGCAGGATAGAAGCTGCCCAGTCCAGGGCTGTTCCTGCCCTGCTCTGCACCCTTCAGCAGCCAGGGGGAACTTCAGGCTCCCCTGGGTGCCAGCCCCTAGCTGTCCCAGCTCTGGGGGCAGCCCTGATCTGCATGATGGGAGGGGAGGGGGGAACCATACCAGCTCCCTGCCAGCTGCAGGGAGATCAGAGCCAGTCCCGAGCCCCAGGGGGTAGGGGGAGCTGTCCTGGCTTGGCAGGCAGCTGGCTGTCAGTCCTGTGCGAATCGGGACCCCTCCTGACCTCCCCATGGCTGGGAGAGCTGTCCTGGCTGCCAGGCAGCTGTCTCCCAACCATGTGGAGATCAAAACTCATCCCAACCTGTGTGGGGCTGGAAGGCAGCTGCCCAGCAGGCAGGACAGCTCTACCAGCCATTTGGAGATCATGGCTGAGAGGCAGTGTCTTGGCAAGCCGGGACAATTCTCCCTGCCCCCTGTGGCCCCCTGCTGCCTAGGCTGGCCAGGAACAATTGGTTCCTGGTCAGCATCTATATGTACACTTTGGTGCATTAGTTTAATGTGCCATTTTCTAGTACCTAATAAATACAGGGAGTAGGGGGGTGCTTTAATTAAAGTAAATAGAGGTACTAGAAAACGGCACATTACGCTAAGTAACTGAGCAGTAATTGCTGCACACGTGTAGATGATGATGCTTTACGGCACATTAGATTAGTCTAATGCACAGTGAAGTGTCTCATGTAGACATACCCTCTGTGAACTGTAGCTTATGTGGCAAAAGTAACAGTTGCTGTGAGCATACTACTTAGCTTTGTTTGTCAGAAATTTTATGAAGTAGTGCATTTGCATAGAAGTGTGAAAACTTTCATCTGGATTGTTTTAACAGAGATTAACAGAGCCTCTGGACTATACCCTCTACCTTGTTTCATGTTATGTTAAAAGCCATGTTAAATTTGCAGGGGTTCCCCTGGATGTGAATGGAATAATTAGAAATCTGCTTAACTAATAAAGAAACAGTACTGCTGTTTGCCTAAGGACAGAAACAAATCTTTACATTTCCTTGACTCTGCACTGTCAAGGCAGTGATATTTGATTTGCCCCAATCAGATCCTGATTTTGCAAAGGTTATTGCATAAGAAGGCCAATGTGGTGCCGATCTTCAAGAAAGGGAGGAGAGTGGATCCGGCTAACTACAGGCCCATTAGCCTGACTTCTATCCTGGGGA
>NW_017728886.1:203396556-203416411 GCF_001723895.1 Crocodylus porosus | reverse complement strand
CTTCCTGCCCTTTGGGCAGGGGGCTAGACTCGATGATCTCCCGAGGTCCCTTCCAGCCCTAATGTCTATGAAATCTATGAAATCTATATTTTCCTATACCACCATGAACAACTCCACTGATTTCATGCGGACTATTCATAGTAGTAAAGAATGTCTGTAAGCCTTAAAAGGGAGGGACCTACCTGTGAGATTTTCAGACATGTTTCATGTTGGGCTAAGTTTGACTATGATCAATTGGAGGAAAGTTTGGTCGAAGATGAGTACTTTTGCAAATCCGATGTTATATTCTTATAATATCAGTTAAAAATGCCATTGAAGGTTAAGCCTGCACTTCAGAATGAGATCTACCAGGAATGTAAAAATGTATGTGTGGTAACGAAAAAATATTAATAAATAATAATGGGAATTTCAAAAAATATAGGAGCAAATGCATGGCTGACCATTTTTAAATTCCAGATATTGCCAGAATGATCTCATCAAATGAAGGGAGAACTCTTGTAAACCAGTGTTACAGCTCAGAGGCATATTTTTTTCTCCCTGGAATCAGGGGACTCGAGCTTTGCCGGCGTGAACAAAACTGCAGACTTCACGTCAGTGTAAGAATATTTCACACCCATACATTGAAAGCAGTTCTTCCTATGAGTGCACAAGGGACTCTTCAACAGGAAATGTACCTACCTACTGGAAATTTTCAGAAAGGAGATCTATAATGGAATGAAGTACATCCTGGGTGGTCTCTGAGGGAAGCCCTAGGTTACATTGCAGGTATTACATTTTTACTGGGAGAATCACCATTCCAGGTGTCAACCTGGAAGATCACCCTTGTGATCTCCTCTCTCACAAGATGAATGTTTATATGCCCAGTGTGGGGGACTTTGCACCAGTGCTTCCCTCCCCTCCTGGAATATTCTCCAAAGGGAGGGAAGCAGCAGGATCATACTCCCTGTCTCTTCCCCCAGACCAGGGACTGCCTAGCCTGGGGAACAGCAAAGAGGCTTTGCTCCACTGTTCCTTCTGCTCTGGGTGGTCTGTGGTTTTGATGCATCGCGCAGGAAGAAGCTCTCTGCCAACCCCAGCAAATGCAGAGCCCTGCATGCTGGGTACTAGATGCTGGCTTTGAACTGCTGTATGAGGGTGGGAGGGGGCTTTTGTCCTGTGTGGTACTTCAAAGCCTGTGCCACAGCCCCACAGGGAGTCATTTGTCTGGGAATCAGGGAGGGCTTTATCCTATTACTCCAGTCCCCCAGGGACCAGGAGGAGTGGAGCATCCTGCTTCCGACACCTTCCCCAGATGGATTACTGGACTGAGGAAGATGTGGAGAGTAAGGGAAAGGGAGCAGCTGCAAGATGAATGCTACTGATGGAAATTAAAAAATTTTCCCCACTAGAAATGAGCTCCTGTGAGGCCTTTGACTTGCTCACAAAAGGCCTTATGGAAAATGAGTGTGTTTTTCTTTAATGTAAAACATACTCATGAAAATGATGGACAGGCCATCATAAAAAACACACTCATGAAAATGATGGAAAGGCCATCATAAAAATTACTAGGATTCTTTTTCTTTCAATTCTTGCAGGGTGCTAGACTTGTGTTTTTTCTTTATGGATTGTCTTGGGAGAGGTCACTTTTTATCTGAGTCAGACTACAGAAGACCCAGAAACTTAATGGTTCAGATAGCCCACAGAGCCATCTCCTGGTTGACTGCTTCAAAATGTATATTAGACAGGTAAGAAGTAAGGTCACACAACTGAAAAAAAATTGAAGGAAAAAGCCTTGCAATATTCTCTCTTTATTCTAAGAAAAAATAAAGTTCTTTATTTTTTTAGGAAAAAACATTTTTTAATTCAGGAGATGGCTTTGTGAGCTATCTGAACCATTAGGTTTCTGCTGTTTCTGCTGCATGGGCTGAATTGGACTCATGGGGTTTTCCACAAGTCCAGAAATTTGGCAGCAGGGAGCAGTGGCAGCATTAATTGCCCTAGTTTCCAGACTGCAGCACACCAGAGTGAGATCCAGTGCATGGGGCTGGCCAGTACATGGGTTTCTGCTGCAGACCAACCCTGTGCACCGGGGTCCATGCTGGTTTCAGCCTGTATACTAATCCCACCTGTGGGACCCAGCCTATGGGCTGGACCTGTGCTACTTATCTGGCCTATGGAGTAAGAAGATTGTATACCACTCAGGGTGGATAAAAATCAACAACTTTTTTTTAATAACAAATTGGATTTTTTTATTTGAATCAGACTCTTGTATTTAATTGTATTTTTTAAAGGTGCTTTAAAAAGGAACCAATATATAGTTTTAATTTAAGATATGTTAAAGCTCAAAGATATCATCATGGAATAGGGATTATAACTTCTAGTTTATATACTATTTGAGACAATAGATTCATGTCACCTTTTTAGAAGAGTTTTAAAAATAAGTCACAATCAGCCATGGACTATATTAGGAGCCCATTCTTATGGGGTTCCCAGGGGCTCCTCTATAGATTAGTAAAGATTAAAGAAAACCACTCTACCCAATGGTAGTCAGAACTCAGTCTAGAAGATCCTATTAAACATCTCTGTGATGCTTAGTTTCAGCTCTCAGACTGTGGCTTTGTCTCCACATATGACATCCTTGTTAACAGCAGTATATGGAAATGAGAGATAACAGACTTGATTACCTACCCATCAGCCCTCTTGTTTCTCTGCAACTTTGTGTACACAGAGTCAAGCCCCTACCTTTCTCTAAAAGTGCAAAGTTTCAAGAAGTTAAATAGAGGATTGGATTGTTGGGAGTGGAGTAGATCTGGGCAAGGAGGAGGAATCTGGAGATAAATGCAAGGAGGGATGAGCAGTAGAAACAAAAGAAAAACTTTCTGAGCAGAATAATCCAGAAATCTTGAGGGATAAGTTTCTGAGTATAGCCTCTTCACTGATTTTAGATCTAGTGAGGGAATGGTGTGGTGGAAGGGAAAACCTATCATGGCAGCAGGCTTGCCAGGCCATAAAAGAGATCCTGTTTGGGAATACTTTAATGAAGTTCCTCTACCTGTGGGTACGACAGGCACACATGCAAAATGCAAACAGTGTAGCAAAGAAATGCAAGGCCTGGTTGCCTGAATAAAACAACATCCTGAGAAGTGCTCCTTCTCGGGAGGAAGCTGCTTTGAAGATGATGAATGGAACACATCTGAACATGCAGGATCTCCAGGCAGGTAAACTTTCTTATTTCATACTTCTTTCTTGGGGACTGCCTGTCTTCCTTGTCCAGGTCTTTTGGGTGGACTTCTAAAGTACCTGAATTTTCATTAAAATATTTGAGCACAAATATAGTTGTTACTTTATGGAACTATCATACTTTTAATGCAGTCGTGATATAAAATAATGGCTGAAATAGGCAGATCTTCCTTTTACAGTTTCACTTCTAACGTGGTACTGCATGCAGTGAGTAATACTAAAATGAGCAGTACTATAGTAACTGTATTGAGTTCTTTTGTTCAGGAAGATCCATCTGCAACATACAAGATTCTGACTATCCATCTTCAACATCATCAGAGTCTGCAGTTTCAGAGTTATCTACTAATAATACCAGTGTCCCAATGAAATGCATGTTGCACAGTATATCACCATCCAGAAACACCCATAGATAAGTTTGTAATAACCAGCAGATTACAGCAAGAAGTAATTGATGAAAAAATCGCTCAGTTTATTTATGCAGCAAACTCTCCTTTCCATATGGTTGAGAATACACATTTCATTGACATGGTTCCGTCATTTTGACTAGGATACAGTCCACACAACAAAGCAGATATAGCAGGCAAATTGCTGGATAATGTGCATCAGGAAGAAACTGAATAGTGTGTAAAAAGTCTAGAGGGAAAAATTGTTAATCTGAGTCTTGATGGGTGGAGAAATATTCACAGTGATCTAGTAATGTGTGCTTGTGTAGCAACAGAAGAAGGGACTGTCTACCTTATAGAAACAACTGATACATTAGGAAATGCATGCATAGCAGACTACTTACATGAAGTAGCAGTAAAAGCTATAACAAACTGTGGGGGGGGGAAATTCAAATGTCTAGTATGCAGCTTTGTCACAGACAATGCTGGAAATGTATTAAAGATTAGAAGAAATCTAGAAGAAAGTGAAGATAATAACACATGGCTACAGTGCTCATTTGATGCAACTATTAGCCAAAGACTTCAGTGCTCCAGAAATAAAGCCTAATGTTGTTGAAATTGCAAAATAGTTTTGTAACAAGCATTTTGCTGCAGCTGCTCTGAAGAACGCAGGAGGAACCAAACTAACTCTCCCACAAGATGTACAATGGAACTCAGTAGTGGACTGTTTCGAAGAATATATTGAGAACTGACCTAATCTGATTACATTTTGCAAACAAAAGCATGACAAAATAGGTGGAACTGTCATAGCCAGAGTTCTAAAATTGTACTAAAGAGAATATAGAACGCATGCTGACTATCCTGAAGCCTGTTTCCATAGCCTTGAACAAAGTGCAGGGATACTGCTATGTTATTGCTGATGCTGTTGAAATTTGAAAGGAACTGAGCGAGACCATGAAAAGAGACATGCAATGACAGAGTTAAATTGTAGGCATTAAAAAAAACCGAATGGATCAAGCACCATCTCCAGCTCATTTTCTTTCTAGTATTCTCCATACTTGGTATCAGGGTCAGTCCAGAACTGCTGAAGAAGAGGAGATGGCTATGACATGGGCATCCAGCAATCATCCCTCCATGATACCAACTATAATAAATTTCAGTTGTGAACCGTTCAAGAAATATATTTGTTGGTGAGGTTTTAAAGAAAGTCATGCTGATGACCCAGTGGGAGTCACTTAGGCACCTGGATCCATCAGAGACTACTGAAGTGATAATCAATCTTCTAACAGGTGCAGCTTCTTCTGCAGGTATCAAAAGAATATTTTCTTCCTTTGGACTAATTCATTCTGAACTGAAAAATCACTTGGGAACTGAAAAAGCAAGGAAGCTTGTCTGTCTTGTTCAGTCTATGAATAAACAGGGAGAGGAAGATGAAGAGGGTTAGTTTGCTGCATAACCCAGTATTTTAAGTTTCTCACGTTGATCTGGCTGAAATAATCTATTTAATTTTTTTTAAAACACGTCACGTTTTAGCTAAAATAGCTAAAAATGCAAAAAATACATTTGCTTTTTTATTAAAATAATTATATGTTTGTTGTTGAAGAAAAATATCCAAAATAGATAAGCTTGTTGCTTTTAGCTAAATAAAACAATTTAAATGTCTGTTTTTGGTAATGGTGGTTGTTGTCCTTTAAATACAGCAAGGCAAAAATATCTCCCAAATATCCACGATTAATCTAGTGACTCTCCCAGTGACATCACAAGTATCTGCTTCAATTAGCTTTGGTAAATAAAATAACCAAATCATAATTAATGTTGCAGCTATGTCAGAAAAATGAATCTGAAAAATATCAAAATAAATCACTGCTTTAAATTGTATAGTGTGTACCTTCTAAAAATGACACCAACATCTATCTCTGAGTTGTGAATAATATGTATTAAGGTTATATTAAACAAAACAAGAATGCACTTTTTGTAGAAAACTGTTTTAAATTGAGGCTTCCTGACCAGTGATTTCAATCATTATTTTTAAATCAATTTGATTTAAACCAAATCCACCCTGGTAGCACTAGTTTAAACTATGCTGTAGTAGCACCACACAACCAATTTATTTACTCCTGCTGATCCAGCTGGATAAAACAAGTCAGATTATAGTTTCATTCTTACAAAGACTTAGATGCTTGCTTAACTTTCTGCACTGTGAGTAGCCTATATGTTTTACAGGGACTATTTGTAGTATGTAAAGTTAAACAGCTACACAAGCCTTTGCAGAAATAGCATCAAGATGCTAAGTACTGGGGTGGTATGAGAGTTTCATGCCCACTTTTGCCAGCTGCCTCACTGCTCATTCTTTGTACGTAGAGCCTGTCATAGTGCATAACTAAATACAGCAGTGCTAACTCCAAGCTTTCCAAAATCCTGAGATGACTTGTTTTTGCTTTATACTTGCTCCTCGTTTTCAGCCTTAAGCTCCAAAGTCTTTCTTTGCAGCCACATGGGCTAGACACTTTCCAAAACAAAAGCTAAAATTATGATGTAGTCAAATGGCATCATGGGCTGCCTTTTTTAAGGAAATTAAATATAAAGAAACTTGCTGTAGTGTTAATCTACATTTGGCTGTCGGTGGTTATCATGCCCTAGACTTCTACACTTACTTAAGGGTTTATCTTTACTTGCTTAAATAGTAGGACATCTGATCACAATCTTCTAAGACCTTAGAAAAATGTCTTTGAGTGAACAAGTAAATAACATTTCCCTTGTTCTGTAGATGGAAATAACATGTCCTTTGCTTTCCCTAGGTATAGTTCTTGTTCAGAGAAGTGAAGTGATGATTAAATGTTAAAATAAAACAGAGAAAACAGCTTTCTGCATTATAGTTTGCTTTCTGAGGTGCTTAATAATCCATATTCTCATTATCTTGCAGAGATGGAATTTTTATGTACTGGTATAAAAGAGAACAAATAAAATGTGTTTTTCCTATGTATTTGAGAACCTGCAGTAAATTGGCCAAAGCAAAGCCTAGGAATTGTGCTGTACCCTTCGTCTTAACTTCTCTGCTGAAAACTATGAGACTACACTATAAGCTCTACATTTGCTTTACTTTCCTACCCACAACCTCTTAATTTCTAAGTGGGGGGCTCCAGCTGTTGCTTTACCACATTATCTTTTTGGAGGGAAGTTAACAAACACTTTGAAACTAAAACTTAGCATTCTATGCCTCTTGGATCACTTTCATTGTTACATTGTGGATCTGGCCAGCTGTTCTGAGCAATCACTCTGAAATGACTTCTTCAGCAGCTATGAGTTTCTGTTTCTAAATAATATCTTTAGCATGAGTACAAATCTGCTCCTTCTGTTCCTAAGCCTTACCTCCATCCTTCACTGTTCCTGTTTCTGTCAAGCCATTTTGTGACTGACAAACCATTACTAGTTCATACAGCAGTGGGACATGGAATAGGTTTCAGTACATCATCGCAGTTCCCCAAGAGGTGTGAGGGACATCTGCTGTTCTGCATCAAGTAATCTTGCATGTTACTTCTATAGTGTTCAGCCCTGTCCCCTTTCTATCTGTCTTCTTTTTAAATGACATTTATATGCAACCTCGAAGAAAAATGTGGAATGTCACCAGTGTGCTGCTGTCATATTCAAGTATCACCAACAGGTGGTTTGTGGGCAGGGAAAACAGGAATATGAAAGTTTTGCAACCTGTAGGTTGAAGGCAGCATGCCAGTTCTTTAGGTCTAGGGAAGAGATCTAGAGATACCATATTGGACTCAGTCATTTGTGAAATCTAAGGCTTTTTTTTGAAAACGGAATGATCTTGAATGAAGTTCACAAAGCACCTCCAGTACTGCACCAGAAGTGGTCCTGTAAATGGCTTGTGGAAAGAGGATGAAGAGTGGATAAACAAAAGAATTGTCACATAACACACACTCACCACTTTCTAACCACAACGGTACTGAAACTATGGGAAAAGAGACAGAATAGAAATAAGCTAACATGGACAGAGCAAAGATAGCAAATAGAGTCAATGTAACAGACAGACATCTCACAGCCAGGAAATCAAATTTGCTGTCCAGCAAAGAAAGGAGGGAGCTAATGAAAAGATGCGGCACAGCTACTACAGAACTCTGCTGCTTGGATATTCTGCCTTTTCCCTGCTTATTGATAATGAGTGGACTTGTCCCTTGTACATACAGCCTAAAACACCGTTACTATTTTTCTGGTGTGTTTAGCTTGCCAGCAGTCCCTCAATTCGAGAGTGATTTCTACCACATCTTACTGATGAGTCTTGAAGTGACTTAAGAGTCCAATTCTAACCATAGAAGTTGCAGGTCTTTCTGTGGGGTAGAGTAGGCTGTAGGCTGTGATTCCTCTTCTTTTCCTTCCTCTGCTTTCTTCTCCGCTTTGAGGGTAAGATGCTTTACCAGGAAACAGGCTGCCACTTGGTTGAGGTGGCAGCGGTGCCATCTGAGATGTAGACACATAAAGGCTTCACATCTTTTAGAGGTCTCCACGCCATGTCGGTTTTGCCATGAAATAAAGCACAACCTTTTCACCACACAGCTCCTTGAGAACCCAATGAAGAAGCTAATCTTTAAAATAATGATAAGCTTTATTTCTGCTGCTCTAGAGACCACCAGGAAAGCTGCCATTACAATCAGTGTCCCTCCTTGCAGCCGCTTATCAAGACACAGCTGCCTGATGTACCCGTGGATCGAGTTGTACTACTGGTCACAGAAAACCCTCTGGTCACAGAAAACCCTCATCTCTGACTGGACACCCAACAGGATTCCTGCTCAAGTGTCTTAAGCTTTTTGAAATCTAAAACTCTTGGTTCAGAGGTAATACCTTTCATTAGACCAACACAGCAAAAAAACCAAATCTTTCTTTGCAAGCTTTCCAGTGCACACCCTTCTTCAGGCCAAGGAGAAATCAAAAATTGTGGAAGTTCTCTTGGATAGAAAAGAAACTTCATTTTGCACAAGGGAAGTTGAGGAGGAATGTGTACTCCCCTGGGTCTGAGAGTCCTGTTGTGCAAGTTGGCTTTTTCTACTCCAAGGGTGGCCTCTGCTGGCCTTGCTGGGACCTTTCTACAGCTGCTTTGATCGCTAGGAGTCCCACAAAGGTTGCGGTTCCTGCTCTTGGGTTGAATGCAGGAAACCCCTCCGGGTCTGGGTCCACGGGAGTCGGCCCCCACTAGCTGGGAAGAGCTGGTGGCAGGGCACGGCACGGGCACCCAGGCAAGCCGGGCCTCCCCCCCCCCCCCCCCCCCGGCTGTTGGAGCAGGCGCAGTAGCCAACGCGCACGCGCGCCGCGGAGGGACGGCGCAAGACCTGAGAGCAACCTTCGCCCCGCCTCCTGGCGGACTACCGCCCCCACGACACACTTCCGGGTGGGGCCTCACTTCCGGGTGGGACGCCGGGTGCCCGGATAGTAGCCACGCTGCCTATATAAGGCGCCGCGCGTGCGCTGTTCGGTCTCTGTGAGTGGATCCGCTGCCGCGTGGCGACTCCTGGCTCACCGCTGTTCGCTGGGCCGCACCGCCTCGCCCGGGAATAAGTCGGCCAGGAAGAATCCGCCGCAGCCATGGTGAGGGAGGGGCGCGGGGAACCAGTGCCGCTTCCCTCGGGACCGGTCCCTCTTGCTGGAGGTGGCGCCGGGGTGTGCGGTCCGGGCCTATAGTGGGTGTAGGCTCCGATTGATGGAAGCTGCAAGACGCCAAGCAGACGCGCTGTCTCCACCCCCCACTGCCTAGCATCGTGGGGCTGTTCCCGCCCCGGGCTTGAGCTGTGGAAGACTGTGCGTGGGCCGTGGAGCTGGTTGTTGCCCTGGTAACCCCTGCTCCGCTTGAATGTTCCAGGCTTTTAAAGATACGGGCAAAGCCCCTGTGGAGCAGGAAGTGGCGATTCACCGCATTAGAATCACCTTGACCAGCCGCAACGTCAAATCTCTGGAGAAGGGTAAGGGGTGCTTTTGTTTTCAGAGGTCTGGAGCTGGCAGTCCTAGTTTTTGCAAAGCAAGAGCCTGGCAAAGTGGAAGTGGCTGAGACAAACCTACAGCCCTAGGTGCTGCTTTTACAGTGGGGAAGGGATGCACCCTGGGGGTTAAACTGACTATGGCAGCACTTCCGTAAAGTTCTGGGTTGCTAGCTCTGGATATTTGTATTGCATTTGGAGTTAGGGCCTGGGTTTTATGTTTGATAACTAAAAAAGCCCGTATTGGGTTGTGGATGTTGGTCTTCAGAGCTCCAGAAACATTGAGTGGTCTCAGGGCACTTTTATATATGGATGTGGTGCTGGGCACTTCAGTTAACAAGTGATGCTGATTAAAAGCTCCTGTGGGTCTGGGTGCCCAGGGATCATTGAATTGAAGCTTATTGAATGTGTTTTATTTCAAAGCACCCCACACTGAGGGGGGTGAAACAAAATAACTATTTAAAATCTCATTTGAATGGTTGGGCTGGCCTATACCAAGAATGAATGGGAGCTTGAATTTTTTTATGTTGTAAACATTCTTGCTTTGTTCATGCCCTTCAAGTGAACTGTGTCTTTAAACTGTTTTAATATTTCAACAGTACTTTTAAATTAGTCACTCTAGCACTGTCTAACTGTTAGTACGTCCAGGTCTAAATTTCAGACTTACAAATGACTTGCTTTCTTCAGAATCGGTTCGTTTTCCATATAGAGTTGGCTATGAGGATAAATCGTAAGCTGAATTACTGTGATAATCTTATACGCTATTCTGAGCCAACAAATGGTATGAAATGGAAGTGTAGTTCAGTTGTGGGAGAGGAATCTAAAGCAGTTTCTCTTGCAGTGTGTGCTGACTTGATCAGAGGTGCAAAGGAAAAGAATCTTAAAGTGAAGGGACCTGTTCGAATGCCTACCAAGGTGCGTAAGAACTAAAAAAGGGAGGGAAAGCTGCATCTTACACGCTTGTAAGCTAGTAATAAAAACAGGAGACATTCCAGTGTAATAACCCTGCATAAGTGAAGTTAAATTATAATTAGCCTATGAATGAATGACTTTCATTAACACTTGAGTGGAAATTATTTAATGCAAAGCATACTGAAAGCTATGTTTTGTTTCTAATGTGCATTCTTTACTGGACTTACGATCCTAGGTGTGCGAGAGAAAAAAGGCAACTGTAGTGGTCACTGAGCTGCCTTTTGACAAGGAACTAAAAGTAGAATATTACTAAAAGTAATATTTGAATTGGACTATAGAACATCTTGTTCAGGTTAGAAACCGGGGGGGGGGGGCAGAAATTTTAAAGTCTGCAAGCTAAATCCAGCCTGCAGAGGGGTTTGATTTCAGCCCATGGATGTGGGGCTTTGGCAGTCTTTAGTAGAAGCTGTGTCTGTCAGTGCCCACCTGTAGTCTTGAAAAGGGTGCCTGCTGCAGATCCATGTATACTGGTATCTTGTCTCTTAATTTAACTTTTTTGTTTGTTTTTGTTTGTTTGTTTGTTTGTTTTTTGTTTTCCATTACAGACACTGCGAATCACTACTAGGAAAACACCTTGTGGTGAAGGTTCCAAGACCTGGGATCGTTTCCAGATGCGTATCCACAAGCGTCTTATTGACTTGCATAGCCCCTCTGAGATTGTCAAACAGATCACTTCCATCAGTATTGAGCCAGGCGTAGAAGTTGAAGTTACAATTGCAGATGCCTAAATGACTGTCATAGTCAATAAAAGTTGATTTCCTAAATTTTTTAAATTGTTTCATCATTTTCATATTTGTCACATTTGTCTTGACAATAACCAATTAGCCAAACTTTCCCTTCAAATGGCCCAGATTTCTAAGGTTGGAGGAAAAAAGAAGAATTTGGGGTGGTGGGGATGGGTGGGGGGAAGACAACAGAAATGTAAATGTGAGGAAGGCAATATGGGAAACTGGGGAAGGAAATTCTTGCTTTGTTTCAAACCTCTTATTTGGCAGTTCTTATTTTCAGCTGTTTTTGGATAAGCTGTACCTGACACAAGTGAAATACAAAGGCTTGAACCCTGCTACTCTAAATACAGTAGTGCAAAACTTGGTGGGGCTGGGGGTAAGCTCTCTTTTTGTCTTTGTTTTGCTAGGTCTGCTTGAGGTTCTGGGAATGCAACTATGAAACTACTTGATGGCCCAGTGGTATTGAAGTTAATGCTTTGTCTCACCAGACTTCATTGTGCAAGTCAAATAAAAGTGTAACTTGGTGGGTTTCTTTGGGCTTTTTGTTCACTTTTATTTTTTCTTAGTAGAAATTTGATCATAACAGACAAATCATCATCTATATCTCTAAAGTGGTTTCCTTTTCAAACAAAAAGGAAGACTAGCGGATGGGGAAACTCAAAGCACAGGCCAGAACATGAGATTTGGGAATAAACTTTTCCCACTTCCCTGTCTGTCCTAAGTGATTAAAAGGGAGAGGGTGATTTAAAAGGGTGACACCTTTTTATTGGACCAATTATATTGTTGAGATAAAGTAAAAATAGCTCTCCAAGGCAAGACCTTCCTCAGGTCTTTACACTTGGAAGTTTGTCAAACTATCCCAGCTGTATAGCTGGTCCAATGAAAGATGACCACTAAGAAATCCTTGCCGTATGTAACTTCTTGTCCACCATGGCTATAACATTGGGGACATGGAAGGGATAAAAGGAAGAGTATGCATCAACTGCAGATGCTTTCTCAGCCTGGTGAAGGGTATTTATACCCAAAAGCTTGCAAAGAAGAAATTTTTTCCAACATTTGAGTTGGTTTAATAAAAGATACAAGATTTACCCAAAGAACCTTGTCTGCCTGTGTCTTTACACCAACATGGCTACAACCTATACTCATGAAAAGCAGAATGGGTAAAGCAAAAAGTAAAATACCTACTTGTAAACCAGTTTCTTGACAGTTGAGTCTAATAGTTAATCCACTTAAGTTAAAGGGTATTTTGTTGTTAAGGGTTGCTTTAAATCACTTTTTTTTTTTGGTAGGTTAAACCCCACTGGCCCCTTTCCTCTAACTTCAGAGTCACGTGCCTGGCTCCTTCGTGCACGCTTCCAGTTTTTCACTAAGCATAACATACAAGCCCCACAAGAGGAAACCCTATTGCAGCTTCAGCCTCGCGAGCCTGGGGCAGAAATGAAATCGCCGAGTCGCGGCTCCGGGGGGCAGACGGCCGAGGATGTCCTTGCCGAGCCGCGGGGGGGTCCGTTCTCCCTCCTCGTCCACTGCAGCCGCCGGTTCTGCACCATCGTCTCGCTGGTCCCGAAAGCCTGCAAGTCGTCCCCAAATCCGCGGCGCGGCTCTGCCGTACCCCCGGGGCAGGCCCTGCCCCGTAGCCCCCGCCCAGGGGCCCGGCCCGAGCCGGCGCGGGAAAAGGTGGGGCGGGAGGGCTCAGGAAGCTGGGAGCTGGCGACGGCTGCTGCTGAGGTGCCGGTGCGGGGCTCCTTTCCTCTACATCCGCCCCTCCCCCGCCTCGGCAGGGCTTGGCTCCCAGCCCCGCCGGTTGTGCTGCTGGTCCCGGCGGCGGGCCGCGCGGGAATCCTTTGCGAAGGGCTGAGGGAGGGGAGCAAACGGGCAGCCCTTTTCTCCCTACAGGTGCAGGCGATGCTGTGGCTTCCCTGTCCTGGGGGTTAAGGCTTTACGTTGGGGTTGCTACATTGAGGAGTCCTTCAGGTCCTGGGTGACAAGCTACAAACAGGCTTGTGTTATCCCCTTCTCTTCTGTCCCCCTGGAGCCTGCTTTTTTAATGTCTCTTCTCTCTTGTTCTTCTCTGCAACTGGTCTGGTGCCTCTTCCTGGTGTCCACCCAGAGAATGAGCTATGGAAGGGAGCGGCATGTTCTCAGCAGCCTGTGAGGTGCTGGAGTCCCCTTCCTATCCAGACCTGATGTCCAAACACCCCCCCAAGGAGTGTGTCTCTATTGATGACCCAGAGGTGGAGTGTCTTTCTTTTATTGAGGGGTGTAGGTTGTAGCTGTGCTGGTATAAGACATAGGCAGACAAGGTTCTTGGGTGAATCTGATATATTTTATTAGATATCTAAATAAAAGATATCATGTTCACCCAAAGAACCTTGTCTTTCTTTTATTGATGCCTCTGCTTGTAAGGGGCCACAGCTGTAACCACTTCATCTTTAGTGTGAAGAGCTCTCTCCTTTCCAAATCTTAGTTTCCTGCTTAGGAACAGATCATACAGCTTGTTTGCTGAATAGGAATAGTTCCCATTACCCAGCATGTCTAACTTTCTGTCCTATTTGAGCTAGAAGTAATGATTGTGGCACAGTGCAATAGAAGTTTTCACACTTACTTTTTTGGAATCTGCTTAATCTAAAAAGTTTTCTTTAATTGGTATCTCGTGGCATCCTAAGCATCTTTAGTCTCCTGACTAACTGAAGGTGGTAACTTCAAAGCCTTTCCTTGTCTGGTCTCCAAGCCTGTTTGCTATCTTGTAGCCGCAGATCTTCTGCCTCATTTTTTTTAGTGCCAGCAATTCTCAGCCAGGGTGCTGTACAATATTAGCATGGTTAGGTGTGCCAGAACCCATGCATAATTTGCAGGTTAGTCCCAGAGACTTCAAATGGGAATCTATAATGTTAAAAACATTCTTACCTGCCATGGTCTTTCTGAGTTCTTTGCAACAAGAATTGCTCTAGTATTTTTCCATAGTCCAAAAAAAAAAAAAGTGTGAAAGCTAAAAGCTGGCATTTTCTGAAGGGTGCCTTGACTCTAACAAAGTTGTGAGCCACTGGTTTAGGGAGTAGTCCATTCTGCATGTTCATGGAGTGCTAATTATGGAGCGCTACTAAAACATTGCCAGCACAGAAATTTGAATACCTCTTCTGCCCACCTGGGAAGCAACACTTGGTTCCCTCTCACTAGAAGAAACTAGTGAAGAGATGTAATTAGATATACTTACATTTTAGCAGTCAAGGTTGGGAGACTTCTTGGGGATAGAGGAACATAAGGCAACTCTTCAAAGAGATTTTTTTTGCAGCTGTTTCTGCAAAGAAGGTTAAAAAATGGTTTGTGACTTGGTAGTAGGGGCCATGTGGTCTTTATTTGCTGAATATGCAGGTGTCCTTCAAAACAGAAGTATAAACCATATAAACAACCTAACTTTTAGAGTCAATGCACAAGATGACCAGAAGATGGAAGCATTGCAGTTTTGTAAAAGTTACTTAACATGCTATTGGTAGATGAATGCTAGATGCCTATAGAGAGAAAAACTTTTTTTTTTTTTTAAGACTCTGTATGAAAAAAGGTAGATGTTTTTTGTTAGACAGCTTGGGAAAGGTATCAGAATAAAGGATATAATATAAAGGATCCTTTATAAATATAAAGGATGCAAGTACTGAAGTTTTTCTCAAGTGTCTAGTTCAACGTGGAGTGGTAGAGAAAAGAGCAGGGAGATTCTGGGTTACTGTGTTTTTATACCGCCACCTTTCAACAGGCCAAAAATGCAAAACAAATAAGCTTAACTAAACGTATAACTCTTTTTTTTATGATCAGGCATGTCAACCTTTGAAAGTCTACTTGAGAGTGAGACCGTTCTCTAAGGCAGAACTTGAAAACAATGAATTTCAGGTTAGTTAGAAAGTCTGCTGACAACTAATTAAGTATTTTTTTATGGGACAACACTGGCCTTTCGGCCTTTTTGCTATTTTTAAAAGGAAAAAAGCTTCTGTCTAACATAAATTTCTAAGTTGTACTGTAACCCTCCAATAACATTCTTCCTCAGCATTGTCACCTTTTTGAGGCATTTTTAATCTCCTGAAAAAATGTTACTTTTATTAAGGATAATATGGAAATTGAACCAGAAGAGCTTATTAAGTGTCCGTAACTGCTCTGAATATGCCTGATGTCCTTCACCCCCCTTGTCTCTCTCCTCCACCCCCTTACCCCTCCCCACCTCTTAGTTTCAATAAATCAGGTAGACAGACATTAGGGCTGGAAGGGACTTCACTAGATCATTGGGTCCAGCTCCCTTCCCAAGGGGCAGGAAGTCAGGTGGGGTCAAATGATCCCAGCAAGATAGGCATCCAAGTGTTTCTTAAGTGTCCGGAGTAGGTGCTTGCACCACCTCTGGGGGGAATTGTTCCAGGTCCTGGGGACTTGGACAGTAAAGAATTTTTCCTTACGTCCAGCCCAAAATAGTCTTCCAGGAGTTTGTGACTGTTGGACCTTGTCTTCCCTTGGGGTGCCCTGGTGAACAGATGTCCTCTCAGTTCCTCATGTATACCCCTTATGTACTTATAGGTAACTAAGTGCTTATTCATACTGCTGTGGCAGTAGACCCAGGTAGTGAGGGAGCTCAAGCCAATCCCACCCACCTGAGTGTTCAAACATGCTCCAAACTGGAAAAGTATTGGCAAGGCTTCTGGGGGCTTATCCTTCACTGTCTGGTCTCAAGCCCTGGATGGGGCTGAGATCTGGCACTGGGGACAAGCCTTCAGCAGCTTCACTAGTGAACTTCTGAATCTGGAGTGTGCTTGTGTGCAAACAACGTGCTCAAGTCCCCATGGAGACAGGATGCCAGAAAGCCCTGTAGAAAGGATGCTATCTGCTATATACACCTGTTATATTTTTCCAGCTCATGGGGATAAATAGATGGGTGATACCTTTCATGACCACCTAAGGAGAAATTTTGTCTGATGATCACAAGGGCAGTAAAGTGCCATTATTACAAGTGCTGAAATGGTTAAGTGTAATAAGCAATTTGTTGTTCTGCAGGCTGTCTTATGTTAAAATGGCAACTTGCTGAATACCACCATTACAAAAATTGTTTGTACAATCTTGAAAGCTGAGAGAAAATATAAAAACCTGGCATCAATCAATTGTAAAACATAAGAAGCAAGGCTTTCTTGGTCTTTGTGTATAACGTTGAGCAAAACAATTATAAAAAAGCTAAATTTTAAGCAGTTTAGCTGCCGTGATTAGATTTAACTAAATTTTGACCCGGGGGGGGACAGGTGAGGGAAATAGGTCTTCAAAACTTAGAGGGCAGTTCCTTTCCTGAATTTATCTTTTTGTTTCTTTTTCTTTACTGTATGTTGCATTATTTGGTTGAATCAGTGAGGAAAATGCTAGGAACTTTGATCATATTGTAGCAAGCTTTTTCTGCTGTACTGCTTTTTCTACTACTGAGAAGTGATTAAATTAATCTTCTCAGTCCTTTGTCCTCCCTGCCATGCTTAATTTCTTGCCAGGAAGTTTGATTTAATAAGTCAAGCCTGTATTTAAAAAAAAGAATGCCTAACTTAAGAAACTGTTTCTGCTCTAAAAGGGGACAGAATACAGTTGTGTCAATGAGCTGTTTCAACAACAATTGGATTTAAATGCCTGTTCTGTATAAGCAAACAAACTTGTTTTAAATGTTCAATGCATCCTTCCAGAAAGTCTATTCCATCTTTTCCAGTAAAGACCCAATATAACTTTATAGGTTTTTAGGGGAATATATAGAGGAATAATTTTATAGGGGAATACCTTGTATGGTATTTGACATTTTCTTAATAAACTTTCCATCAGTTTGTGACTAGATAGCAGCAGCAGTCAGTTTCACAATGGGAAGAAGAATCTCCTAAAGATTCCCCAAGCTCTCCTGTGGGAGACTCAGGCATTGTATTTAGCAGATTTGGAAGACTGGCTGTAAGTTGTTCCAGCTTCCCATTAGGGTTTGGGTGGGGCAGACACTGGTGGTGATTTCAGGAAAGCTTATTTTAAAAAGGAGTTTTGCATGCCTTTGCTTTAGAACTGTATAATATTTGAAAATCCAGAAACAGTAACTCTTCAGGCGCCCAAGGAATCTTCTGCAATGAAGAA
This sequence comes from Crocodylus porosus, assembly GCF_001723895.1. NCBI lineage: Eukaryota > Metazoa > Chordata > Crocodylia > Crocodylidae > Crocodylus > Crocodylus porosus. The sequence continues at coordinate 203,399,014 of NW_017728886.1, read as the reverse complement.
CAGTGAAAAGGGGGTTGGGCAGTCCATGCACCGATTCACCTTCACTCGGGTAAGTTAACTTTCTTGCCTTACATTCTAGCAAGAAAATGTTTTTGTGCCACAGGAAACCATAGTTGCAGTTTGTTCCTCCATTCAGTGAGGCAGTAAAGTTTCTATTGTTAATATGACCTTTTGTCTTCTCTTACAAAACAAATTCCTGACTTATTTGCAAAGTACATCCTCCGAAATGCCTTTTAGATAAGACTTTGCAGTAATCCTATTGCTTTCTGTGATTATATACTTTTACACAGAAGCTCTTTATATTCAATTCTATGATTTATACCATTTCCGTATAACTACACAAGTTTACTGTGATCTTACTGTCCCTTTAGATCACAGCTGAATTATAGGTATCCTATTAGATTCCAGGGATGCAGGTACTTAAAATGGTTATCTAAAAAGGTATATGTGTAAGGACTTGCCTCTTTGCAGGTGAGAATATAGCAGATTAATCACTTACCCTTACAAACTGGAAGTCTTTCATTAACATCTAAAGTTAATGCAAAGTCCAATGATGACAACAGGGACTGCACTTCTTGTGGCATCCAAAGATAAATTTAAATAACGTGTTAAATATGAAGTTGTTTTACAGTCAATGTATTTCTGTGCTGCTTTTGAATAATAAGTTAGTTCTACTTCTGTAGGATTTGCTCTTCCCCTAGCACGTAAGCAAGTTTCTATGAAAAGTATTCAGTGAGCACTGACAGATGTGTAGCTCCCTGGTGTAACTCATGGTGCTTTACAGGAAGTGCCATGAATTACAGCTATCCCTGGAACCCAACAGGCATTTATCCTTGGATCCTGGGGACTGGGAGATAAGCTGCAGTTTAAAGCAACTGCATCTTTGCAGCTGCTCTCCCCCTAGCCCTGTCCCTCTGCCCACCAAGCCCTGGCAACTTTTTTGGAATGGGAAGGGAGTGGAGGGAGCTTGTTTTGGGGGTTGCCCAGCCGGCACTGGAGGGTGGGGTGAGTAGATTGGAGCGAAGATCTTGTAACGTAAATAGACCTTACCTCCAATTTAAAACTTCTTACTTAAATTTTAAGTTTTAATATGTTTTAATGGGGGAAGACTATACTAAGGGCAGTAGAGCGCTTTTGGTGGCCAATCACATGACAAACTGTCATATCTGTCAGCACCACCCTCGCATCTATTGGTGCCGCATTTGTAGCTCATGTTGTTTGTGGTTCTTAGCATCATGATTGTATTCTGAATAAAAGGCAAGCCTGTGTGCATCTCAGTTGCAAATATGTATGTGATTTAAATAAGAAATTAAATATGCATATGATTTAAATAAAAAAAATGTGTGATGTTCATAAGGGATACAAAAATATGAGAGACTTACACTGCAGTCTGTTAATCTTGCTCTGAAAGACTGTTACCTTAACTCAACATTGAATCGCCTATGCTAACATTCTTTGGACCATTTATAATCTCACTTTTCAGCTATTCAAATGCCATTTGAAAACTTCTCTCTTTCTTTCCCCCCCACCTTCCCTGTATTTTTGTGTTAGGTTTTTGGACCAGAAACTACTCAAAGTGAATTTTTTGAAGGTACAATGAGAGAAATAGTAAAAACTTACATTGATGGAGTGAATGGACTGGTGTTTACTTATGGAGTTACTAATGCAGGCAAAACATTCACTATTCAAGGTATAGAATGCTTGCAAAGAAGCAGGGACAGTTTGAATAAAATCCACTGCATGTTTTGGTGTAAAGGTCTAATTATTTTTAATATGCCAACTTTCCTTGGCAGGATCTCCAAAAGAAGTTGGTATTTTGACCCGTTCTCTTGATATGATCTTTACCTGCATTGGAGAAAGACAGTACCTGAAGATGGACTTGAAACCACACCTAAGCAATAACGTTAAAAAGCTGGAAAATGTACAAGTTAAACAAGAGGAAGCCATAAAAGCAGCCATTCTTGCTTCACTGAAAGAGGTCAGTAATCAATACTTCCCCCTTACTTGCCTTAAACATTTGCTTTAATAATAAATAAATAAAACCTTAGCACTTGGTCCTATAAGGAACTTCTTTGTCTGCCTTATGCAGTTTCTACAATGTGGAATGAGATGAGGTTTTACAAAATTAAGAGTAACAGGTCATGCTTCAAGCACAGGTTAATTATTTCCATGCAGACCTCCTGGAAACATACTGTTGACATAGCAAGCAAAACCTCATAAAATACGTTTGTAATCTGTTAACATTAAATTTTTGGAAGTCTCTTCTATCTCACTTTGCACATCTCCACACAACATCAAAAGAACCTTGGTTTCCCCTCTCCCCCTTTGCTCCCCGCTTTCTCAAATAGAAGTATGTGATCACATTCACACTTGAATAGATTTGATCCATGAGTGGTTTCTAGTCTGGAAATGCATATGGAGCTTAAAGCAGGCTTCCTTCCCTCCTTGCCGCCACACA
>NW_017728886.1:203336548-203396456 GCF_001723895.1 Crocodylus porosus | reverse complement strand
AAAAAAAAAAATTAAAAAATAAAAAATCAATGCTTGTTCCAGTATGGCCAATAGACTTGTTAATAGAAGCTTATGAAAAGAAAATGTTCAGAAGGACATAAGCTATTGGGGTACTTAAAAGTTCCTAGCACATCCAGGGCCAAATCCTATTTTACTCTGTTTGGGTAAGTGATACAGTAATTTTTTAACTGTGTCAAACTTAAGAGTAATCATGCAGGCCTGTATTAAATAAAGCTTGAAAAGACAGCAGTTGAGTAAACAAGGCCAATAGTTAACAAGTTAGTTAGTAAAAACATGTCATTCTGATTACTGGGGACATACTGTTCTAGAGGCATAAACAAACAAAATGTGATCATGTCAAAACAGTGTGATCACTTTAACGGTATGTCACCAACTTGAATGTGATGGATTTTTTATTTTCTTAAGGAGACAGAAAATATTCTGAATTCTCCTACAACTCTGGGTGCTTCATCAAGCATTTATGACTTCACCTCAACTAGCAACTGTACTTCACCAGGTCTACTTTCGGACCCACGAGGTAAAATGCTTTGAATTCACATGGTAGCGATGAAGGTGACTACTGAAATTATTTAGGAATGAAAGCAGAAAGCTTAATTTGCTTTAAGTACTCTAAAAAATTGCCGATAGTGTAAAACCAAAAATCTGTGTCTCAACTCACTTCAAACTGTAAAATGCTGGAGCGGATTAAGAATATAGAAATGCTCTTTAGTAATTTTGCCACACTTTTGTAATGGCTTAGTTTTGCAAGGTTACAGTGAGGTCCTGTCCCCGTCCCTCTGCAAGAAGAACTTTTTAGCAGGAAGGGAAATGATTCTTTTCCTCACTTAAGTTTGTGGTCTTTGTGGGGAAGGGTGTTTGTTTGTTTGTTTTAAACAGGGTGCCACTCAATTTTCAAAAGTAATGAAGGGTTGGTTTGAGTTTAAAAAAGTTAAGAGCCACTGCTCTAGGGCAGGGGTAGGCAACATACAGCTCTCAAGCCAGATCAATCCTGCTGTGCCACTGGACTTGGTCTGCAGACTTGGAGGGCTTTGCTTGTTTGCTTCCAGCTGCCACATCTCCCTGTCCTGGTTCCACTGCAACATGGGCTGGGCTTTTACAGCAGTGCATCAGTAACGTGGGCCTTTGCCTGCATATTTGCTGGGGCCAGGTAGCTGGGAGCTGTTCCTGTACCCATGCCTCTTCCCCCAATTCCCTGTTCCACAGCTGGGGCATAGGTGCAGCTCCCAGCCTTTGGGGAGCTCTGCTGGAGACTGGAACTGCAAATTGCATTTGTGCTGCCATGACGTCCCCTGCCTTTCCATCCCAAACTATGGCATGGGTGCAGCTTCCCGCCATTGGGAAGCTGTGTTGGGGTTGAGCAGCTTCCAGTTGTCCCTGTGTCATGCATAGGAGGGGTGAGTGGGGAAAAGTGGCAGTTGCACAGACAGTTTGCAAGTATCTGATCCCAGTGCAGCTCCCCACTGGCTGGAATCTGTGTCCATGCTTCCTCTGTGAAGCCTGTACTGCGGTTGAGGAGCAGGGGGCTAGGAGAAGCAGCTCCCAGCTGCTTGGTCCCAGTGCAGGGCAGAGAAAGCCCTCCTGTTGCTGATGTGCTGCCAAAGTCACCTGCCCTGTGTTGGACCAGAGCTGAGTTCTGGGCCAAGGCTTGTAAAAAGTTGCCAGCCCCTGCTTTAGGGCACTGGTATATTCTCACCTGAGTTCAGGTTGAAGGTGGCCATGGAATTTGTGGGCCAAACTTAATACACTTGGATCTTTGTGATTTTTTTTTTTTTGGTAGTGTACAAAAGTGCACAAAACTGTCTAAAATGGGCACGTTATACCATTTTGCTTACAGAGACTGTTGAACAATTTATGATTTCTCAAAAAAGTGCTTGGGTAATTGCTGTCATATTTTGTCTTATGGTTGACAGAGGAGAAATCTCTAAGTACTGGAACAGACTTGAATCACAAAACACAGTCATCTGTTTGGGTTTCCTTCTGTGAAATTTATAATGAATATGTATATGATCTATTGGACACATTATCTACATCAAAAAATCAAAAACGCAGAATTCTAAGAATCTGTGAGGATCAAGGAGGAAACTGTTATATAAAAGGTAGGTAGACTTTCATGATACTAAGTGATCCTACCTGTTTACTGAAGTGATATATTTGTTTAAAAAAGAAATTCTCCCTGCAGATTTAAAGTGGATCAACATTAAAAACACTGAAGAGGCCTGTAAAATACTGAAAATAGGAAACAAGAACCGAAGCTTGGCTTTTACTAGAATGAACCAGTATTCAAGCAGAAGGTTTGCTACCTCTAACTGTAGAATCACCTTTTTGTTGTTTGTTCAGTTAAAAAGAAAAATTGTAACACTACAAAAACATCTCTAAAATGAACAATTGTTAAGCAGACTAAATCTTACTGTCAGTGTCCTGTCCCTAACTTCCCTTTTGGGGCAGACCTGAAAAAAGTTCTAGCAAAGCAGTGTGCCAATAACTGGAATTCAGGTTTACTTGAACTTTTAAACTTGTTGCGGAAGTTACATTGGCATCTCTTGTTGACCAGTTTTAAAACAGTTCAGTCAGTTGTCAGTTCAGTCACCTATCTATGTACTTGCTTTGATTTAAAGTGGTGAAAAGGTAGCAGTTCTTGGCAAAGATAAATTAAGTTGAATGTGGAATGTCTTTGTTTTAATGTGAATAGTCCCAGAAACATAATATTTGAAATAAGTAATTGTCCAGTTTGGAGTTTCTAAAGCTTCTTCTGTTCAAAAGTTTATACTTTTTTTTTTGGCGAGATCCTCTTTTTACCCTCAGCTACCTCCTAATAGTTATTATGGTGCTTTAATCAAGTAGACACTGTCCAGTTTTCCTTCAATAGAAGACTGTGCAGTCTCAGCTGCTTTAGCAGATTTTCCTACCTGGAACTCATGCCGATGCCCTAAAACAGTGGCTTTCTGTAGACTAAAGACACACCTCCACAACTTGTAAATTGAGCAGCACCCCATTTCAAACACTAATTTTTTATGTCTCTTGCCTCCTTGCAGTAGGGGTAGGGGAGTGGCCAGGCAAGGTTGACTCTGAACCTGTGCTTACCTGCTTATCTCCACGCCTTTTTGGCATCTGCGAAGAATCTTGTTCCACTCCACAGCACTCTGGTTGAGAGTCACTGCCCTAGGGAATGCACTATTTCCAGTTAACTTTGATAGCAAGTCATGGACTTTATTAAACAAGTCTTACCCTGCTAGGATAGTCTCTGCATGTATGGGGCCTGGGTGTGAAAAAGCCGGTGTCAGAGTTGGTGTTGGGGGGGTTACGAGTGGCCGAATGCAAAGGCGGCAGCGCAGAGTCACCAGCACTATAGATAACTACTTGGGACCATCAGCTTACATTTTTCCCTCCTGAAACAGCTAATTCAATTTAATTCCTAGTGTTCAAGTAAGTTTTTTCACTTGTTTTTTAAAAAAGGTATATACATGGATCATACAATATGACACTTAGCTGTTCAAATTAATGTAGGTGTATAACTTTCACTTTGTCTTGAAGTTTTTTTGCAATGCACAAATAACCACTCAATCTATAAAAGCAAATTATTTGCTAGATCTTAAGAGCTCTAATTAGAAGGCAAATTATTGCTAATGAGAGGCTTTTTTTTTTCCCCTCCCCCCCTCCTTCTAGTCATAGTATATTTTCTATCCGACTACTAAGACTAACTGATGAGGATGAGCCTCGTGTTCTTGGAATTTCAGAGTAAGTATCTTCCTGGATCTATATTAAACTAAATATTCCAAGTGTTGCGCAGTGTTAGTGCTAATGTTACGTATGGTTAAATAGTTAACACTTACCATTATGAAAGATTCTTTTTGATACCTGATAATTTTTAAAATCCCACTGTTGCACAGCAGGCTAGAAAATATGGTAGGGAGAAAACATGAGGAACAGAAGGGTTTTTTTGTCCCATTGTGTTTCATTTTAGTTTGGCTGGGTAAAATCTGTTTTAAAATTGTCATTTCCTTTCTCTTCTCAGGATAAAATCTAGTAAAACAATGAAATAAAGTGCACAATCTAATCTCTTCGCCAAAGCAAAAGCAACAAGCATATGTTCCTTATCTCTGGGTAGAGCTCTAGTTTACTTCTGACCCAACACCTGTGTGGCCTAAGCAGGCTTCCCCATGGGATAAGTGGTGGTGGTGCTGCTACTACTACTGTAGTAAGCCTTAACACGCTTCAAGCTGTTCCGCAGTTTAAGAAGTGAAGAATTAGAATTCTCCCAATACTGCAGAAGTTTCTGCACTTATTGCTTTAATCTCACTTTATTGCCTGCTGTCAAATTTGGCAGCAGGGGAAACTGCATCCCCTGGATCCATCCCCAAATAAAGATCCTGTTCCATCCTGCTCAGATCCATGCTATGTGAAACAAATGCATGCTAGCTGTTTGTCACATGACATCCTCTCAGCCTGAAGACAAAATCTTAAAAATCAGCAAGCAGGAAAAAGATCCATTCACCTTTCATGTTTAGTTATTTTGGGGGGACTTGAACAGAATAGGATAGGATTGTGCTTTGGTGCCTACTAAGTGGAATAGGGTCTGGCCTAGATTTTAATTTTAGGTGACTGACTCTTGCAATCTAAGCATTCTCTAAATTGGTTGGGGTGTTAAACTAGGAATGTCCCAGGTTAAATATTTTTCTGGTCACTTTAGTGGAACCATGTGAACCAAATCTGCAGCCCAACTCAAATTGTTATAGCATGCAAGTGCAATAATTCTTTTAATGTGATGTTTAGTTAAGTGTCCTTGTGGAGGACTTCTGTCCTCTGTTCAGATGTTTGGAACTGGTATCTTGTGGGTTTAGGTAGTTTTCAATCTGCAGTGCATTACTGATTTTAAAAAAATGCTTGTATTCCTCCCACCTCTAAAATTTAAGGAGCACTATCTGTATATCTTTCATAGCAAATAGCTCAATTAAGAAGTGCTTCTAACGTCTGGCTTGTCAGAAGTGGTGGCGCTCATAAGATTTGTGTTCTTGAATGCTGCTAAAGAGGTATTAGAGAAGCTGTTCTTTGAATGTACTAAACCCCACTGACTTAAATAAGGGTAAGAACAATGTCTGTTGCTGATGAAGTCTTTCGTGCAGATTGTCTCTCTGTGATTTGGCTGGATCAGAACGGTGCAATAAAGCGCAGTCTTTTGGAGACAGACTAAAAGAAGCAGGAAATATTAATAATTCTCTTCTGATTCTCGGAAAGTGTATTGCAGCACTAAAGCAGAATCAGAATCCTAAGTAAGTGATGCATACAAGATCTTATGCAAGAACTTTAATCTCTGAGAGAATCTAGAACTTCCTGTGTTCTCTACAGCTTTGGAGAAAACTCTCTGCAAACTTGCAGGCTGGGCTTTGTAATGTGTAAACTCGATTTAATTTGTTTTGTCCCAAATGCTACTACATTTCCTTTTATATCTTAATTATGTCTTTGGTGGAAAACTATTGCAGGTGGGTCAGAAGAGAGAGTATGCTCCTGAGGGAAAAACCAGCAACTGTGTGAAAACAATCAGTACCTCTAAAGTACAGATATCTCCCCATTCATTCCCCACTTCCTTATTCTGAGGGTGCATTTACCAAAGAGTTCATAAAAATGTCATTGGTAGTTGGGATTTGTTGAGGTGTATCCTTCTTGTGAGGGCAGGAATTGGTGTAAGGATCTATGAATTAAGATATTATACACATACATATTTTTTTTACTTGTTTACTTTTATCTTTTTGTATTGAACCACTTGGATAGTGCCTAGGAAAGCACCAGTCTTTGTGGCATGGGGGACTGGATAAACGCTTCCTTTTGAGTGCATCTAGAAATTAATTATTGAGTTGTTAAAGTGATCTTACATTTCATTAATGGTTCCCTTTTGTGGAATTTGTCTTTACTATTTGCTCCTTTTTAAGAATGAAACCAAGCTATGTACCATTCAGAGAGAGTAAACTGACCCGTCTGTTCCAACCCTTCTTCTGTGGTAAAGGCAAAGCTTGTATGATTGTCAACATTAATCCATGTGCTTCCACTTACGATGAAACACTACATGTAATGAAATTTTCTGCCGTAGCCAAACAGGTACGTATCTCTTGCTCCTGTGGTACTTTGGGGTCAGGAAGGGAGTGGTGAATCCTGGGTGTCATGTGCCACCTGGTTCTACAGCTCTGGCCTGCACTGTAGGCAGCTCCTGATTGCAGTGAAGTTGGGCAGCCCTGTTCTTCTCCATCGACATTTAAGAAGAAATGGCTCTTCCATATATGCAAAACTAACAACAGTGAAAATGCAGTGCCTCTAACTGTATGGTTTATTTTTCAGGTTATTCAGACAGTCATACCTAACAACTTTGAAAGTTTTGTCCCAAAACTAGTCGGAAAGGATGGGAAACCTTTAATGCATTCTGATGCCAATATATCTGCCCAAGAACTTTCTGATATGGAGACCTCTGTGGAAGAGGAAGTGGACATCACGATAATGAGCCATGAGGTAGTAACAAATCGAACCAGTCATATATGTAGCATAATGTCTGCCTCAGATACTAATGTTAATTTTAGTCCAGTATTTTTAAACCATTTTTAAATCACATAGTGACATATGCTGCATAAAATGAGATCCTTGGTTCCTTTTCAGTTTGTCAGGGATTATAGGATGGGCCATCCTACTCTTAAAATGGTTAAATAGGAAAGCTGTGGGTGTTTTGTTTGTCTTCATTTTTTTTAATGCAAGAACATGAGAAACCTTTAAAAAAGCTCATGAGTGGTTTTATAATGAGTACATATTCAGCCCTTGGATCTTAATGTAGTAGGAAAAGCAATAAGTCTCTTAAGCCACAGCAGCAATTATTTTTCAATACCAGTGTCTCGGATGCACCCAAATACCGGATTTTGGGGTATGTTGTATATTATACAATATTTCTCTATCTTAGTTGAACAGTAATAAATCTGTTTTGATCATTTTTTTTATATTTGTATGAACTACAGTATTTGGTATGAATGTCACTTCCCATTGTGACTTAAAATAGGTAGTAAGTTGATTGCTACCTTGGCTCTCAGTAAAGTCTCCCACCAGACAGCAGCTATTCAATGCATGCAAGATTAAATGAACTTCTAGAGTATACATCCATATGCATATGAGTATGCATATTGATCTGCCTGGGTAGGTAGGTGGTGAAACTCTTACCTGGAGCCAGAAGTGTAACAAAGCAGTCAGTGTCTGGAGTAGTGGGACACATAGGGGCAGGGATGACTTTCAGTTGTCACCATGCTACTGGTATGATTTCTGCAGAGGCAGCTGATGTCTTTCACTCATCCTGTCCCCACATCAAGTTGGCATCCAAGGTGGCTGTCTTGGTCACTCTGTTCTAGTTATGCTACTGCCTGGAACAGAGGTGTTAGCCTGAAACTGTTTGGTTACCTTTCAAAAGGAAAATGGCTGTTTTCACAGGGACAGACTAAGATTCATTGGAGCTGTGGGCCTGGCATACCTTGCCCCGCAGCCACAGGCTCCATTCCTGGCCAGCGCAGCAGGAGCAGTGGCTGAAGCGGGATGCACTCCCTCCCAGATCCACGGCAGGAGCTGTTGCTGCCCCCACCCACAGGTCTGCACTGGGGGTGCAGAGCTGCTGCCTGCCAGGCACGGGGGCAGCCCCTCACTCCACATCTCAGTCTGGCTGCAGTGGTGCCTGGCAGCCATGGCCTGCCATGTCATACATGCCTGGCCCAGACCAGCCACTGGTTTCATCCGTACTGAGGCGCGGTCCCCTGGGCCTGGGCCCAGCTAGCCTGTGCATTAATCCGCCTGTGCTTTTCACAGATGGTGACTAAAGTACATTTCAGAATTTAAACTTTTGCTGAGAGGATGAGTTTCCTTTCTTGAATACATAATAGTAAAGTAAAATCTAATTACGATTAGAATAATTTTCATGTCCTTAAATATAATTTTGAGTTGGGAGGACCACCTTACTTGTTAGATATATAATACATGTGCTGAGGATTGAATAAAATAAAGTACTGTAAGAGATCTCTCTGAAGAGGAGAGGCTCTCTATCGCCACATGGTCTTGGGGAGTTCATCTGGTCCCTCGGGTAGGGAAAGCTGGGTAGAACTGATGACGGTGAGCTAGGTAGTTGGTTGAGAAAAGCGTTTGGAAGGAAACTGAGATGTAGATATTACCTCGACCTGTTTCTAGATGAAGGAAACTGGGGAAGAATTTGTTTTTCTTTTGCATCCTATCTTCCATATCTAATGGTTCCTGTTTCATTGTATAGGCTATCTTTCTGTTTAATAAATCTTATTACAGACGGTCCTCAGCCTTACAATACAATTGGTTCCTGAAAACTGCATCTTAAGTCAAAATGTTGTAACTCAGAACAAATTTTCCCATAGGAACAATGTTATAAATGGGGAATTTGTTCCTTAACCATGGTCGACAGTTGCATCCAGCTGGTAAGTCTGTTGTGGTGGGGGAAGAGACCTGGGCTGGGGCAAGTGCTGCCCAGGGAGGGGGTGGGGCAGGTTGTGCTGCTGTGCACCGCTGGTCCAGGAGCTGCTCGTGTGGTGGCTTGCAGTGGTGAGAGCACCAGATTCCTGCCACTGATCCCGGGCGGGGGGCTGGGCAGGGGCTTGTGCCCCAAGATCTGTACAGAATATGCAGGCAGGGTTGGAGCTGCACCAGGCAGCGCTCCGGGCAAAATGTGCTGGGAGTGGGGACTATGCCCCCCCCAGCCACTTGCCCAGCTGATGCAGGACTAACATGAGGCTGAGCTGCTGCACTGCCTCTGGGCACGTTATGCATGGTGGTGAGAGCCAGCGTGGCCTCCCTGCACCTCCCAGAGAAGCAGCAGCTCTGCCGCAGCTGGGTGAGGTGGCAGTAGGGCATGCGCCACCTGAAAATGCACTGCAGGCCCTCCCATCGGCGAGGCCAGGCCAGCTCCTGCCACTGCATGCCACTCGTCCAGAGGCAGCACAATGGCTCAGTTGCATACTGGCCCTGCATCAGCTGGGCAAGCAGTGGGAGAGACAGGCTGCACGCCCAGCACCTGCTGTCTGCCGGGAGCACAGCTCAGCACAGCCTTGGCCCTGCCTACCCCACACAGGTCCTGAGGCATACACTCATGCCCTCTCGGACTGGCGGCAGGAGCAGCAGCAACAGCTGCCAGAGAAGCTGCCACACAATTAGCTCCCAGACCAGCAGTGCACAGCAGTGTGAGCCTCTCTGCCTTCTCCCTGGGCAGCGCTTGCCCCAGCCCCAATCCCTCCCTTGATGTGGGAGCATTGATCTGCTCCCCACACCATGCCCCTTCCCTCCCCACCACTACAACAAACTTACCAGCAGTATCAGCCATTGGATGCAGTTGTGTCGACCATTGTAAAGGTGAAACCAGCGTGGGATCCTTGAAATGGTGTCAGTTTACAAATGTCATAAGTACCATTTGTTGTAACTCGGACAAGTCAAGGGACTGCCTGTACTGTTTTATGTAACTTGTTGATTGTCTGTGTGACTTCTGGAGCAATTGACAGTTAGTTACAGGTAATATACACCCTTGGTTTGCAAATCTCATAAGATGGTAGGCTTCCTTTATGGAACTGCAAGGTCTGGTCAGATAACAAAGAAACCTGAGATTTGCAGGGGAGAGGAATTACCCTAAGGGCAAAATCAAGTCTGTTCCCTGCAGGTACTCAATAGGGAGAGATCTCAGCTTTGGATGTCTCTGGATATCAGCAGTGGTTTGTCACAATAGGCATTTATACATGTGCTGGGGGAGAGGGGGCATGTTAATTAGGACAGCTCTTGGAGCATCTTGTGCATCAGTATCCCTGCACTTAAAAATGGTTTCATAGTAGGTAGGGTCTGAAGGGACCTGACCAGATCATCAAGTCCGATCCCCTGCCATGGGAAAGAATGCTGGGGTCAAACGACCCTGGCAAGGTGATTATCCAGCCTTCTTTTGAAGACCCTCAAGGTAGGAGCGAGCACCACTTCTCTTGGAAGTTGGTTCCAGATCCTAGCCGCCCTGACTGTAAAGCAGCGCCTCCTGATATCTAGCCTGAATCTACTCTCGGTCAACATATGGCTGTTATTCCTACTTACTCCCGGTAGTGCTTGGGGAGGGGGGGAACAGGGACTCTCCTATTGCCTGCTGGTCCCCCCGGCCAGTTTGGAGATGGCCACCAGATCCCCTCTCAGCTGTCTCTTGTGGAGGCTGAACAGGTTCAGGTCGGAAACCTAACCTCTCCTCGTAGGGCCTGCCCTGCTGCCCCCTGATCATGCGAGTGGCCCTCCTCTGGACCCAGAACTGTACGCAGTAGTCCAACTCCAGCCTGACCAATGTCGTATAGAGGGGGAAGATCACCTCCTTGGACCTGCTCATGATGCATCTGTGGATGCATGACAAGGTGTGGTTGGCCTTCTTGACCACGTCCCCACATTGGCGGCCCATGTTCATTTTGGAATCAATAATGACACCAAGGTACTTTGCCTCTGCACTGACTAGAAGGGAGTTCCCCAGCCTGTAGGTATGGTGCTGGTTCTTCCTCCCCAGGTGCAGTACATTGCACTTGTCAGTATTGAATCCCATCCTGTTCTTATCTGTCCACCCCTGTAACCTGTCTAGATCTAGTTGCAGCCTGTCCCTCCCCTCCAGCCACCTGCATTTCTGGAATGAAAAGGAAATGCCTGTCCACCTCCAAATTGGTTCAAGCTTTGCAGGTTAAACTAACCTGCAGACATTGAATCAATTCATGCTCAGGCTTTTTGAATGTCTTTCTCTAGCCTATTTGATTTGCATTCTAGTACTTTTTTTTAGGTTAGCTTTTGACTTGAACTGTTGGTTTTCTGTTTTAGTTGATATATTTCTTCTTGTTTTCCGTTTTAATGCAGGATCTTTTGAAAACTGCAGAGAACCTAAAGGAAAGACTAGTGATGGAAAAACAGAGTAAACTACTTCTTGAGGTGCAGATACGTAAAGAGATGGCAGAAGCAATGTTCCAGCAATTGTTGGAAACTGAGGAAACCTGGAGGTAATTTTAAGATGACAAAACTGTCTGTTTGATATAAAAGAGTAATACAATATCATGCATGTGGCTCTTTAAAGAAGCTGGCAGAGGCTGGCCAACATAAAGATCTTCTGTTGCAAAGAGGAAAAAGGGCTAGACAAAAGTTTGCTTCTTAAGATTGTCTCCTGCACTCATTTAAATGCATTGAATTTATTTCAGTGTTTGTCATCAACAGGCAGTAACAGTTCTGTTTTACTTCTTACTTAAAAAACAAACAAACAACACAAAATCTCTATAACAGCTTTCCAAAGATGTGGCCTAAACTACAGTTTTTAAAATGTAGCTATGTTAATGGGGGTGTTGCAGGTAAACCACCAAAAGCCTCTTAGTGTAGCTGCAATTATATTGATTTGTAACACTTAAGAATGGACTTGAACTGAAAACATAACCCAACCAGATTCTCTTTACCTTCTCCTAAAAAGCTTGAAGTGGCTTGAGGCTGGCTGTCAAGTGTTTAGGAGGCAAACTTGGTTCCAGTTCCCTGCTTTACCACAAGCTTTCTACGTCACCTTAGGCAAGTCTCCCAAGTCTAGATCTACACTATTATATTGCAATCAGACTTATCTAAATCAATTCAGCTGCTTTTGCCTTTTTTCACAGAATATTGGGTGAGGGGAGAGGGAAGGAGAGACATAAAAACCCCAAAACACAACTTTGTATCTGAATTTGCCATATCTAGTACTATGACTTGCTTTACTACTTTCTTACACTGAAGCTAGCCAAGTCCAAAGCAGTGATAATTTTCTTTTTCCCTAAGTTTATAGCTCTCCTGAACTGGCCAAACCAGAGACATGTGTATATGGGGGAGGAGGAAGAGGGGGATCCTAGAATAACATGCCCACAAAAGCTCCCTGGAGGGTGTGTATTAAATGACATGCCTGCCTGCATGCAGTTTGTAATACCACTGCAAGAAACTTGGGACTGGGGGACTTGCTAACTTTACTATCAAAAAACCCAATTCTGGGTTCTTTTCATTGCTATATTGTAACTTGAACTAACTAACCATCTTAAACTACCACTAATACAAATAGAGTGAATTTACTATAGACTTAAAAATAAATGTTAGAGCACTATATGCTTCTATTCTTGTAACTTTTCACTTGAAGTAACTGAAAATCATGAGAAGAAATTCTTTTTAGCTTCTACAGATTATATTTGTAATTATGCAAAGTTAAAGCCCTTTAAACTTTCATAAGACTATTGAGTGTTCTAGCATGCAAGTTAACTTTAACATATCCCCCAGTAAACGCCTGGAAGATGTGAAAGAAAGTTATGAAGATAAACTGGAAAGTAAATTTGAAATGTATAAAGAAGCTATAAAGAAACATGCATATATGTGTGCAATGGAACAAATAGAAGATCACTATGTTCCCATAGAAGAATTCATAGCTGAACAAGAGAAAGTTGAGGTATGATTTCATTTGGTATTCTTTTAACAGCCTGGTGTTTTAAAGAGAGACTACAAAGAGCATGCATCACTTCCCTTTAAATTAAGAAAAAGGGTGGGGGGGAACTTGCCTCAAAACAGAATTCTTTCTTCAGCTGTGACTTTGTAAACTAGCCAATTCAAATTAAGTAGGGACAGGACAGTTCACTTAAGTATAGCGTGAATGCTCCAATGTCCACCGAGCATATTGTGCTAGTACAGTAGGATATCAAAGTTACTGCTGTTTGTTTGCCAAACATGTACTTTGATTATGTAGCTAACTAGCACCAAACAGTTGCTGTGTGTGGAAGAACAACTGATAGACTCCACCAGACTTCCTGCTCTTCTTGATGTGGACTTTATTACAAATAGAGGGAAGAGTCATGCTACTACATAACCAGTGTGCTTGTTAGCTGTGTCTTTGACACACTTCTATAACCTTGCTCAGACAGTTCCCTCACTTTCCTCAGCCTACACTACCAAAGAAATGGGTGATCAGGAAGATGATCACCATTCCTCTGATCAAGAGCATGCTGTGGTGAATTGGGTGTGACACTGTGTCAAAGGCCTTTTTAAAATCTAAGTAAATAACATCTGCCTCTCTTCCTTCATCCAAGCATTTTGTTACCCAGTTGTAAAAAGAAACTAGGTTAGTCAGGCAGGATCTACCTGCTGTGAACCCATGCTGGTTGTCCCTCAGTGTCATTTTACCTGCTGGTCCCCCACAAATGTGATCCTTAACAATTTTCTCAAAGGTCCTGCTAAGGATTGAGGTGAAGCTAACCAGCCTATAGTTATCTGGTTTGTCCTTCCTCCTCTTCTTGAAAATAGGGACCACGTTGGCCCTTTTCCAGTCCTCTGGAACCTGTCCTTGAATACCACAGGCGCTCAAACAGTCATGCTAGTGGTTCCAGATAATTCCTTATGTACCCTAGGATGAAGATAATCAGGGCCTGTTGACTTAAATACATCCGACCCCTCCAAGTGCCCCTTTACTAGGTCAGCACTAACAGTAGGTGGGTTAGGATCTATCTCACGCTTACCTAAAGTCCCATTTTTGGATGCATACCTGCATCCGTGTCCAGGAACACACATGCAAAGAAATCAGCTCTGTTTTGGCCATCCTATCTGTTTACTAGTTACCCTAATCCATCTTGAAGGGGTCCTATGTTACCCTGTGCTTTCTTTTCTTTTTGCTTCCTATGTATTTAAAGAATGACTTTTTGTTATCCTTAGCTGCCAGCCTAAGCTCCATTTCTGCTTTGGCTGTCCTCACTGCTTTCCTGCAAGTTTGAGCCAAGCAGGTATACTCTTCCTTGGTGGCTGCCCCCTGCCTCCACAGCTTGTAGGCCTCTCTTTTCCCCTCCAGGCTCTCCTGGATTTTAAAAAGTAAGTGTATCATACTTTGGTATGATCAAAGAATAGAAAAGAAATTTAGTTGAATAGACAACTTTGTGTCAGTGGCAAGCCTTTACATCAGTCTATTGAGTGTGTTTCTTTGTCTAGGATAGAGATAGGAAAATATTACAGTTGAAGCTACAACTTGGTGAGGAGTCTGATGGATTGTTGGCTCTGGAAAGTCCAAGTTCCATTGTACATGCTACAGAAGGTGAAATTAAACCAGGTAACTATTTACTGTGAGTGTTTGTGCCAACTTCAGTGTACCCTTGGGATAAAATACAAACCAGATATCTTTTTTGCCAGATCTTAAATACAAGGAGATGCAGAGAACCAAAGAACAATTGCAGAGAAAGTGTGAAGAGCAAGATGAGGTATCTATCTATCTATCTATTTATCTATCTCTCTAATCATCCAAGTCTAAGGATAAGAGGACTTGGATGATTAGTTGCAGTGATCAAGAGTTTTGTTCTGAGAGGCACACCTTTAAGTGGTCATGATCCCATCAAATGAGGCAAGATCAAGAGAAAAATCTTTGTACCTAGTATACCGAGGCATTATTTTGATACATCAAGCAGGTGTTAGCCTCTTTCATTTTTGCATCTAGTTGTCTCATCTGTAGAGACAGTGGGATTTGGAAATAATTGAGGCATGGTACTAGATGAAACTCACAAAACATGTTGCTGTAGCCTCAGATTAAAACAAAATAGTAGTATTGTCTGTAGCTGGCAAACAGACATAGATAAGGCACAAAGAGGATGATAATAGAGACTGGGTTCCAGAGCACTTCCTTCATAAATGAGTAACTTGCCTACAGGAAAAACAGTTTTATGTTGGGTGTTAAGCAAATTACAGTATAGCTATACCTGATAAGCAAGTAGTGTCTAGTAGCATTAACCCAGCTCCCTAATTCTTCCTCTACCATCCCAACTTTCCCATTTAAGATATGGATATAATATTTTTTTTAAATCTATGAAAGTATTATAATTGAGGATTGGAACATAGCTAATGATCCAAAAACTAAATTAGGGGCTTGGTTGGCCCCCTATCACTGCTGTGCTCCAGCCCAAATACTTCCCAACTAAATGAATAAGAAACAATTGTTCTGATAAGATAAAGAAAAAGGTAGTCAAGAAATTTAAGCTCTGTGCAATTGTTTTTTGCAGAGAGGGACTTGGGGGGGGGGGGAGGGATTGATATGGGTTTTTTTTATGCTTTAAATGTCCTTGAGTAGTTTAAGGCTAGGGACAGACATTACACATAAACTGTTTTAAACCTGTAATAGAACGGCTGTTCAGTGCATATTTACCAGTCTGAAAATGGTGGAAACTGGTTTGAGAGAAACCTGGTTGAATGTAGTATCAGATTGAACTGATTTGGGTCAAACTGTTTTTTTGCAATGTCTGTCCCAGATCCCTTGCTGGTTTAAGTTAAATCAGACTCCCCAGCATGTTCTCTGGGCTGGGCGGGGCTCTCTGTTCCATAGCAGGGCTGGCCCCTCCTTTCTGCTCCCTGGCTGCAGCTCCAGCAGAGACTGCAAGCATCTGCCTGGCTTCTGCTTCTCCCCACCACAGCAGGAATTCCCTCCCATCCCCTCTGCTTTACACAGACAGACAGCATTAGCTAGCAGACCGTGTGCTGGCTATGGTTTGTGCTGTGGCAGCCGGGATAAAGGCAGAATCAACAGGTAGCTAGTCATGTCCCTCTATAGTTTTCTTAATGGGGTGGTAGACACCCTGTTATCCATTCCCTGCTGGGCTGGTGGGGTGGGGAGAACCCCTCCTAATCAGAGCGTCCTGTTGGGGCCTGGCCACACCCCCCCACTTCCTCCCAGCTCAGTATTGTGGAAAGGAAAGGGAAGGCTGCTCTATTACCCCCTGGCTTGTAGCCTGTGCCACTGCAGCTATGTACCTGCATTTTTTCAGTCCAGAGGGGATGTCTGTTTGGTTACAAACTAGTTTAGCCTAGCCAGGTTAGACTAACCTGCAAAGTTTGAACCAGTTTAGGCTCGGGCTTTTTGAATGTCTGTCCCTAGCCTAAAGTGCCTTGTAATTGTAGCAGCAGTTTTAGTTTTTACTGGTCTTTCTATCTGTATGGCTGGATGCAACTTTATTGGGTTCAGTGAAATTGCACTTGCTTTCTCCAGCAGTGAATTTGACCCAACAAATATTGGGTTGTATTTCAAAGATGATAAAAGTGCAGTTGTAAGATTCCATTCGGTATGTAACTACTTCACTCTTTTTGGCCTTGTTTCTGTGCATTGCTAATATTTTGCAAATGCTTGAACTGTCTGTACAAGAGCATTTTCTGAGTGTGTTCATACTACACATGAAGCTCATTATCTTTCAGACATCTTTAACCATTAATGTTTTACAGCTTATAAAATCTTTGAAGTTTAAAATCCAGAAATTAAATGAAACTGTGCAAGAAGTTAATGAAGCCTGCAGTAAAACAAGTGAAGAGAACAGTACACTGAAACACATGTTGATGCTCAAGGTTTGTCAAATACTAACACAACCTTTTAAATTGACTTGTAATCATTAAAAGCCTTACATAATTTCTGAACAAGCTTCTTGCAAATGAAGCATGCTTTTTGATGCTTTTAGTATAAAGTTTGTCCTTAAGTGGACTGCTGGCTGAAGATCTTTCTAGTTGTGTATGGTCAGTCTGTAGCCTACTGAAACCTCTTGCATTGCTTTCTGTTTTTCATATGGGTAATCTGTATGACCATGTTTTGACTAGCATTTGGGAGGGAGCTGAATATGGAAAATGACTCTTAAATCTTGCTACACCTGAAATAGATCTTAGTTTTGAGTATTGCTGGATGTGTAAGATCTCATTAGAAATTACCAATTGTCAAATGCCAATAAAAGATGTATTCAGAAAGAGCTCTGAAAAATGCCTAGCAGACCACAAAATTAGTAATGTCTGAGGTTAAGCAAGCTGCCAGTATGAACACATTTTGGTAAACAAAGCATAAGAATATTTGGCTTAAGCTATGGCGTCTGTTCTGGAGAAAGGACTAAATTGTGTAAGTATGGTTTATGGGTGAAATGAACAATTAGAGCTGTAGTCTAGCTTCAGATGCCATCAGTTGGAGATTCAGTGTGTCTAAACTTAAATAGAGGTCTGCTGTAACTAGTTACCATAGAGAATTCCAACTTTGAGTTTAGAATTAAAACATGATCAGTGTGTTTGGTGATGCAAATAAACATTGGGATCTTTTTTCATAGTATTTTGAATCCTATTTTAGGTTCAGGGCATATATTGATAATTGGAAGTTGAAGCTTGGTAGTATGCCAGCCATGGTATTTAAGGTGCTTTCCTTTCTAACTGTGATGTGATTACTGTAAGGATTCATTATAAAACACTTTTAACACATTTCAGCTTCACTCCTAAAACTTCAAAAATACACTTTTGGCTTTTATGAATTTGCCTTTAATTTTTAGCTGCCTATTCAGTAGATCACACTAAATCTAATTTGGTGAAAATAATTCTCCATAGTCTAGGAAATGAAGATGATGATGATAATACAGCTCGTTAGTACTCGTATAACCAATGACGTGTCTTTAATTTTATAGGATCAAGAAATGAGAGGCCTTCAGAACTGGGCTAAACGAGTCCTTGAGCTTGAAACTACAGTGTCTTCTCTGCAAGAAGAACTTGATGAGACCAAAAAGCAGTTATGGTCAGAGGATCTTAAGCGCCATAAGCCAAAGAGAGGTTTGTTTGCTAACCTAAAGTCGACAGTAGCAGGTACTTCTAAAACACCCATCAGTAAAGCTGTGGGGAAACTTGAAGAATGTCCAGCTCCTTCAAAGAAACAAGTTGCATTAGCATATAAAACAAAAGAATAACATGAAGACTTGAATTCTTAGTGTGTGCATCTGACAGGGCCTAATTGTTGCAGTTCTGAGCTGGTGATAGTATCAGTGGAAGTCTTAGAAAAGGAGCCTTGTGGGGATGAAAATTTACTTTAAGGCAGTTTGTTCTTTAACAGCTTATCTTCCAAAGTTCTTGTTCCTATCAACAAAATAAGAGCAGAGTTGATGGAAGAGAATATGTAAAGGCAACCCCCAACTTGGGATTCTTGTTTGACTTTGGGAATATCTCTGTTGTGGAAAAACTACAGAAGTCCATGTACACTGCAAGAGATTAGTGTGGCACTCTTCTTTCTACTTAGTCATTGTAAATGCCTTTTGAGCAGTTTAAGAAAGAGTAATATCTCACAAAATCAAACAGCTTGTTTTGTTTCAAGATTTTATAAATAGTGGTGCTGGCTTTCTTACTGTTCACCAACTGCTTGATTTGAATTAAAGCATTTGTCTTTTTCCATGCTTAACCTCAACACTGGGTGTGACTTAACTCCGTTGCAAACTGAAACCTTGTGAGTATATTCAAAAGATGGACTAGCGAAGGGCCACTACATCCCTGAAGAGCCTCTGCCACACTAGCAGTTACCTTGCTTTTGTACAATAATTTGTTTTTAATTGTGTTTGTATTTGTATATTTGTTTCTTGCAATAAAACTTTGGATTCTGTCAAGTCCCTTAATTTCAGGTTTATAACAATCCTTATTTTACTTTTTCTGATGCTCTAGATAAGTTTAAACATGACAGAGTTAGGTCAAACAATCAAGCTGTATCTGAAGCATAAAATGCTTAAAATTTGGGATGAAGAGCCTGAACATTGCTTACTAGCAATAAATACATAAATAAGACTGCAGGGATGTATTTGCTAGCTGCGTTGATCTGACACTAAAAGAAATGCAAAACTGTAGAACTCTTGGTTCAGAGATGATACCTTTTATTAGACCAACTAAGAAATGCAAAAAAAAAAAAGTCTTTCTTTGCAAGCTTTGGGACACATGCACCCTTCTTCAGGCTGAGGACAAATCCAAGATATTAAAAATTCTCTTAAGTAGCAAATAAACTTCATTTTGCACAGAGGAACTTTGAGGCTGGAAGTCTGTGTCCCCTGGGGCTGTGAGAGTTGCTCCTTGATGTGCTGATAAGGCAGTTCTCATCCCTGGAGGATGCTGTAGTTTGGCTGATTTTGGAAATATAAGCTTCTTACTGTTGAACAAGGAGGAAACATTTTTTGAGCCTCCTTGCCTTCCTGACATGGCTATGGACGAGAACAACCTTATCAGCACATCATGGAGAAACTCGCTACAAAGACTCTTGCAGACTTAAGGGATCAGACTTCCAGCCTCAAAGTTCCCCTGTGCAAAATGAAATTTATATTCCACCTTAGAGGATTTTTAACATCTTGGATTTGTCCTCAGCCTGAAAAAGGGTGCGCATGCTTGAAAGCTTGCAAAGAAAGATACATTTTATTAGACCAAGACATAGGGGGTAGGGATGAAGTAGGAAGAGAGTGCCCTATGCATGGTTTAATTTGGCTGATTTGCTTAGAGCCAGTTACAGGAGTTGGAGTTGTGTCAAAGATAGACCTGCTGCTTTAAAAATAGTCTACAGGTAGGGAGTGAGCAGATAGGAAGGATAGACATAGAAGCTGACTTTGTTTTCATTTTGTACCATCAAAAATTTTTTTATGGCAGTACAAATAGATGTCCATATGCTTTGTTGTGCCACTGGTTATGACATAAAGTAGTAATTTGTGCTGCTTTATTATGGCAGACATCTATTTGGTTTATGGTGGGCAAGCACAGGCAGTCTGGTGCTACCTGAATTCTCCAGCTGTTCTGGGTGGGCAGTTGTTCTTGGGGTTTGGTTCTTTATGCCCCAGAAACCCTCACTGCTTGAAGATCCCATTTTTGCATGGGAATTATCTGCTCAGCTTCCCCTGCTTTCAAGAAGTGCACCCCTGGCAAGCTCTGAGACCAGGGAAAAACATTAGTCTGCAAAATGAAGAGGGGATAGGAGGCAATGCATCTTCTACCTCGTAGTGGATCAGCTGGAATGCAACACAACCCAGCATATCTGATCTTCATTTGGCAATGTCTATTACTAGCCAAAGTAAAAGATGACCTAGAGGCAGCCAAAAAGTCTGTCCAGTTAATAATAATCCTACCCACATAATGTACAGTATATAAGGGGCAGAATTATCCTTACCCCTAACTACATATTTATCAATTACCTGCAGTTACACAGCAGGTAGCTAATGTTGTAGGATTTTAAAAAACCTACTACATTAAAAGGCATAGAAATATGATTTCAGGTGAAGTGGGGTACATGCTTATAGTATGAGAGCTGGTTTCAGAGAGTGACTGGGGATACTAGCTTAAATGTTAGCAGTCTTGGATGGAATATAGAGTCTAGCACTGTTAGTAAAAATCAACCTTGAGGATGTAAAGAAAACCATACTAGGTCAGGATGTGACCAACATTGTGAAACAGTAAATGGTGCAGCTTTACTCTGCAACAATCTTGGACTAATGTTACTGCACTTCAAAGTCCCAGTCTCTCATTTTCTTTATTCTTCTCATCACTTTGTCGGAGCCAAAGCAAAGGCTGAATTTGTCTACTTGAGTAGCTGACACTGCATTGGCACAATCTGGTGCACCATTTAAACATGTAAATGACACTGGATCAGATTCTGTAGTTTTAAACATAATTAAATGAAACCCCTCATTTTAGTTTTGTACTGGAAATCTCCAGCTCCAGAAACTACTTCAAAGGCAATTAAAAGGTGACTACCTTGAAGCTCTCCATTTCATTTCAAGAAGTTTCAGTGTGAAATAAAAAAAATTCTCTCTCAAAT
The DNA here is from genome assembly GCF_001723895.1 of Crocodylus porosus. Lineage (NCBI taxonomy): Eukaryota > Metazoa > Chordata > Crocodylia > Crocodylidae > Crocodylus > Crocodylus porosus. Next base: position 203,375,824 of record NW_017728886.1, on the reverse strand, counting down.
CATGTTGCAATAGTACAGTACAGTACTTGATACTGACCCCCTGAATGGGAGGGGAGACACTGGGATTATTACGTAAAGATCACTCCCTACAAAGCAGTAAAATATCTTTACAAAAAGAGTAGTAGGCCTTGGCTGATACTACTTCCACCTTAAATATTTGGCAAAAAATGTTATTTGTATCATTCTATTCCATTGCCCTTTGGATCTACCTTCACCTCCCACCAGAGGGCCATTCCCAAAAACTTCTATGCAAAACTTTGAAGGCATTCCCCCCTACCTACTTACCACATGGGACAGCACACACATCTCTCTCCCTCCCCTGTTCTACTGTATTTTAACCAATACACAGTGCAAGGACTATAAATGGTTACAATGTTTCTTATAACTTCTAGAACATAAGTCACCCTTTGCTTACGTGTGTAAGTACGTCAAGGCTTGCTTTTCTCTCACAACAAATGAGAGCTGCTTAATAGCAAGAGGGAAGGGTGGCCCTTTGATAGCTATTTAGAGGACACTTCAGTTACCACTAGCTGTAGTTTGTAATTGAGGGATGAAACCATCTGAACTACACATTTTGCTGAATGTTTGACTGTGAAACAAATCTCTAGGTTCTCAACTGCTTGTCAGCAGTAGATGGCTATAACCGGCAAGCTGTGTTGAAATTTGATTTGCACATGAACACGCCGAACAAGGACCAGACCCTGTATTTTGTGCCTGTCTGGGTAACAGCTGTTTTTCTCTTGGATCCTTGCAACTTTTCAATTTAAAGTGTTTGTTTATTAAAATAAAAAAGAAATCAACATACAATAAACAATATTTACACAGTGGAGCTGAAAGACTAATTCATTAAACTTCAGATATTAGCTTCTTTCATTCAGAAATTGAAAAAAGTGTACTTTAATCAAGAAAAGCAATGAATGTTTATACTGATGAATGCATTCAGACAGCAGAAACACTAAAGCCGCATGGATAGTTAGCTTTTTCTTTTTTTTAAAAAAAAAGTTTGCTCTAGATACTATTTGGCTTAAACTTACGCAAAAAAATCTAGGTTTTGGTTTAAGAACCAGGTGCACTTCATAAAAGGGATACTAGTCACAGTGTAGCTGCACTACAATTGCACTTTTCTTGCTTTCCACCTTAATCATAACTGTGAATGGTGCCCTTAAGTACAACTTCATGCATATCCTATTACTGAAGACTGGGTTACTTATTAACACCATTGGGTACTAAGCGATTACTAATTTATAACCAGAAACTGAAAGCAGAACCCCAGTGCATGGGGGCCATCTCTAGGACTGGAAATTTTACAAGGAAGCTGCAGTTAACAATACCACTAATCCCTTGCAACCAAGCTTCCAGAGCTGTGGGAAGCCACACAGGCCAGATGACATGGATTCACAGGTCAAATGTTCCACAGGCCAAAGGTTGACCACTACTGCTATGAACTTGTAAGCTGTGACAATTTGGGGTAATTATTTTTAAAATGGGTTTCAGTTCAATTAGCTACAGTGGCAAAAAGGCTAGGCATACTACTCTATAACTTTAAAAAAATGCTATTGAGATACTAATGAAGCCATGTTTTTGACATGCATAGTTACCAGATCTTGTTTTTTTTCAAAAACCAGAGGAAATTGTCTTTGCCTTCAGTTACAAAAACACATCCAGGATGGAAAAAGATAGTTTGAGCAGATAGTTCCATGCATAAAAGTGTCTCTATTAATTCAAAACAGTGCACTGCCTTTTCTAGCAGATTGAACACAACATGCTGTTAGAGTGCAATTTTACAGTATCGCAGGTATCTCTCATTTGATGGAGATTAAGATGCTCTTCAAAATTTAATAGCAAGAGGTGTCAACCAATTAAATTTAAGTATAAAGAATTACATTTGACTTTTTTTTTTTTCTTTAAAGGTGATGATTACATCCTAGAAAATGTCTAACAACCAGAGAATACTTCAGCTACTCATGTGAAATAACCAAAGGATATAAAAATAAGTTTTCACAACATACTATATTTCAAAAAGGATTCGGGAGCAAAAGAAATCCTGATTTCTCAAATTCTTCCTTTCATAAAAACCTATTTGCCTTCATCCTTCATATTATTCCTATAGGGTGTCCCATCAGTTAGATTCACCAAATGCTGTTTCCAGCTGCATGCGTGGAAAACTTCTAATTTCGTGCAAATTTTTCCAAAGTTTGTCTTGTTTGGATGCTTTATTAAGAAAGGTAAAATATAGATAGTGCAACTAAAGAGAACTTCAGATTGATTAACATTTCAATTAACCATAGGAAAATATGGTTATTTTTCTGTAAAATGGTTCTTCTTGTGGAATTACAGCCTTCAGTTTCAGGAGCCAGACTTAATATATCCAAGTGTATGAAATACTTGGCCTGATCCATTAGTCCAAACAGCAGTCTATGCCAACTAGAAAAATGTCCTATGGCTGTTGTTGATACTGCCCTTCTGTTGCTGTGTAGAAGTCATCCAGGACACTTTGTAAATAATCAAATGTTGGCCTCTCTTCTGCTTTATCTTTCCAGCATGTTTTCATGACATCGTAGAGCTCAGCTGGACAGTTATCCATACGTGGCATCCGGTACCCACGTTGAAGAGCCACCATGACATCAGAATTACTCATACCTTTAACAAGGAAGACAATACGTGAGAAAGAAATCAGGTTTTGGAACGTTTTCTTTAATTGCTAATCTTTTTCCCAAAAATTGTACTGACTTAGTTGAAGGGTGACAATCAATGGAATATTGTAATAGCAGGATGCAAACTATATAGGAATGAGAGTAGGATGTTCAGGTAGAGGAGTGGCAGCGTATGTTAAGGATAGTATAGCACAGACAATAACAGCATAAAAATCTTATCTGAAAGGAAGACTACCATACAGTCTGTGGGCAGAAAATCCATAGCTGAATAAAAAGAATATAGTACTAGGATTGTACCACTTTCACTTGAAGGTAAAGGTGATCATGAAATGCTCAGGGAGGTTGGACAAGCTGCTGAAACAGGATAAGAAATAATAGTGGGAGACTTCAGTTATCCTCCTGTTTTACCACTGGGTAAAGTACTCAACAGGGCAAGCTGTCATGATAACATTTCTAGGTATGATGAAGGACTGCTTTCTAGAACAATTCATCTCAGAACCCACAAAGGGAGAAGCCATTCTAAACTGAATCCTGAGTAATACGCTTCAAGAGGTATCTGTTAGCGAGCCTCTCTGGAATAACTACAACATTGGCACGCTCCATGTTCTAGTGGAAGGGAAACGCACCCAAAAAAGTCCACCATGTGCCTGTATACGAATCAAGGAAGGGAAATTACACAACAATGAGGAAAAGTTCAAATAAGTAGTCAAAAATGAAAAAGGCCTTCAGACACCTTGGAAGCTTTTAAAAATACTGTATTATAGGCTTATGAAAGGTAGATGGCATGAATCAGAAAGGGCACCAAATAGACGAGTAAAACCCTTGCATCTTTCACAGAAGAGTTAAGGAAGCTATTCAAGACAAAAAAAGCATTAAAAAAAAAATAGAAGGTATGCCCAAATGAAGAAACCAGAAAACTCGCAAAGTCCAGCAGGTCAGGTATAAAAGCAAAATAAAGCAGGCCAAAAAGAATCCGACAAGCATCTAACAAAAAATGCCAACGTTAATAATGCAGATTTTCTCAACTATTTCACCAGGTGGCTGCCACCTTCTGATTCAGTGGGACCATTAGATGACCAGGGTGTAAAAGGTGCACTCAGGGATAAGGCCATAGCAGAGAAGCTAAACAGATTATTTGCATCGGTGTTTACCACAAAAGTTACTGCGGAAATTCCCATGCCAGATCAATCCTTCCTAGTAGATGGGTTTGAAGAATTGGGCCATATTGAAATGAAAACAGAGTAGTATTAGAACAGACTGATAAATTAAATACTAGGTAGTCACCAGCACTGGATGAGATTCACCCAAGTTTCTGAAGAAACTCAAAGGTGAAATTGCAGAACTGTTTGGCAACAGTAGGTAACCTATCATTACAAACGGCCTCTGTGCTAGGGGACTGGAGTTGCCAACAGTGCACATCTTTGAAAAAGGGCCCTAGAGGTGATCCTGGATATTACAGATACGCGAGTCTCATTTCCATCCCTGACAAATCGGTAGGATCTATAAATGAAGAATAAAACCAGCAGTTGCATAGTCAAATATGATCTCCTCAGGAAGAGTCTGCATGGTTTTTATTAAGGGAAATCCTGCCTCACCAATCTGCTGGAGTTCTTTAAGGGTGTCAGCAAGCACACGGACAAGAGGGAATCCAGTTGATCTCAGCTTTTGAAAAGCTTTTGACAAGGTCCCTCAGCAAAGGCTTTAAAAAACGCTGCACTGCCATAGTCACGTCTCACGGTGGAGGGAGCTCAATAGTAGGGATCTTTGCTGGGCTCAGTTTTGTTCAACATTTTCATCAGTGACTTGCAAATAGGGGTGCACAGTGAAATCTCCAAGTTTGCAAATGATACCAAATTATTCTGGGTACTCAAGTCCAAGTCTGATGGAGAGGAGCTGCAGAAAGATCTTAGCAAGCTAAGTGAGCAGGCAAAAAAATGACAGATGAACTTCAGCACTGATAAGTACAAAGTAATGCAACAAGGAAAATTTTCCTTATTCTAGAGGATTTAAGTCATCACTTATCTAACACCTATCCTAACAAAGCCTGTTTGCCTTTTTTATGAGCCATTTGCTAGAAGTTTCCTTTAAAATGGCCTTCCTGACAGCAATTGCATGCGTTACAAGAGTGAGCGAGCATATTGCTTGATAGCTACTACATGTTATACTGTAGTCTATAAGAACAAACTTATTATACAGCTCCAGACCAGTTTATGCTCAAAGTAATCTTAAGATATGGCTATGTGAATAAGTTAAAAAAAAGCTAGAATATCAATTTAAGCACATCAGCTGGTCTGTGATAACTGTGCATATACACGCTCTTAGCCCATATTATTTGCTAGATAGCTTACTTCACTCTTATTGAAGAGCAAGATGCCTCACAATTTACCACTCTTAACAGGACGGAACAGTTCAGCACCTACGTAAGACTTAAGTCCAACTTAGCTCTGTAAACTAGGTGTTCCTCCACGTAAGTCCCTAATTTTCAGTATTGATGTGAAGTTTCATGTAGTTGCCCTACAAGTCTTTTCTCCATCACTAGGAAAAAACAGTGCCACATCTCTGTGGCTTAAGAGCTGTGGGAAGTAAGATGGGAGCAGTCTGTCTTGAATATAAATGCCTCATTCATCAGATTTCTCTACACTGTTTTCCATAAAAGGACAGGGCATCTGATTCTTTTGTGGTTTCTTACGAAGGCCACTGGTTCCTATGTAAATTTTCTCTCCTCACAGCAGTGGCAAATATTGCATGCTATGCCCTGCTTTTCTGCTCCTTCCAAAAATATCTTGCAACATTCTAAGAATGCAGAAGGACTTCCAGGGGCAGCCAAGTGATGTGATGAAGGAAAGCAAATGGCCAAGAGCATCAGGAACCGAATGACAGAAGGATTTTCATAGAACTAACAAGGGAAATGCCAGGTGTATTATGTCCACAACGCTCTGTACCAAAGCTGCTTTTCCTAAAGCAAAACTACAAGGCCAGGAAGGGAAAAAGTGTTAGTCATTTTTTTCTTTTGCTCAAGCTTCTAAGCTCCTCTCTCTGAAACCAATGAGGAAAAGCAGCTTGATCAGGAAGGAAGAACTGCCATAGAGCAAATGACATCTCACGCCAGTTATACCCATGCATTTTTCCATTAATTCTTTTAAAACCAATGCAGTTATTCTGGATTTAGTACAGCATAGCCGATCAGCAGGGATCCTGGTTTTCTCTGATAAAAAAAAATCCTCAGTTTTTAGATTAAATAAAGTAGCCTCAAATCCACATTTTTCCTGTGATTAAAATGAAGGTGCATGTGTGTGTATTAGTGGTGTTTTGTTTTAAATCACAGGAAAGTGTGGATTTGGGGTTACTTTTTTTAATCTGAAAATTCAGGATTTTTTTTAAACTAGAGAAAACCAGGATGCCTGCTGATCAGAATTTGGCCCGTACATAATATCTCTAAGTGACTAAAGATTTTTTTTGTCAACACAAATTAAGTCGTATTATCAACTGGCAGATCTGAATGCATCAATGAAGTAGATTGTACCAAGATCAGCAAAGCAAGGCACATTTCAGATACTAACACTTATTTTCTGGAGTGACAACTGTTAGATTGAATTTAGCAGCATACTTTGCTAGTTGATTTCCAGACACAGTAGTGCTTGAAATAAAGAGGAAGAGTGCTGAAACAAGAAATATGCTTGAATGAAAGTGCTGAGAGGAGTTTGATGCTTCACTTTTCTATCAGAAGGCCATATTGTGTCTGGTTCTGTCTGGGTATATGGATAGTCACACTGATTCTTTCATAGGTCTTCCTGGGATGTGCAGTGTGTCAGAACAGACAGGGTAAAGCCATGTGAAGCATATGCTCCATATGAAGCAAGCTGTAGTACCCTGAAAGATGGTTTGGTTCTCCTGCATGCCAGTCCACTGGAGGAAAACCTGATGATTTCCTGAATCACACAGTGACTACACACACCTACATCGCCCCATAATTTGGCAGACAAATGCTCTTACTTGACCTGTTTAGCTTATAAGGAAACATCTGCACTACAGCTGGATAAGCCATTTTAATTTGTAGATTTTCTGCATATTTAAATATCTATATGAATAATTTCTATATGCATGCAAGTTCTGCCAACCACAGTCCACAGGCTGTCTAAATAAACCCATTAGCTTATTCACTCAAAAGAAGTCACTTGGTGGAACACAAAGAAAGGTCTCCTGTAGCTCTCAAAGGTGAGCCTATGCTTTTAACATCTGTCGTAATTCCCTGTAAATATTGTATTAACGACGAAAATGAGCCTGAGGCAAAGAATTTATATGCAAACTTTTCAAAGTACCTATGAAATTTTCCAAACCTTTCAAAGTTCAGAGATATTTGCTTCTACTTTCAGTTTGAGCCTATTGTAGAAATAGGTCTGGACTATGGAATTTGGATCTGGACTAGAATCCTTAGTTTTGGGCATCTTTAAATTTGCCCTTAATTTGGTAAAAATGCTAAAAAACTTCCCCTGCTTTTCTATAAAGAGTACCTGCTTTTGTATAACAATAAATTTTGGAGGATACTAGAAGAACAAGATGTCATAGAATAAGAGTCTTTTGATGCTCCATAAACACACAGCAAAGGCCAAGACCTTTATGGAAAACAGTGAAGAGAGAACTAATGATACAACAGTCCCACATGCTTTTGTGCTAATTTTATTTTTTCTATAGGCTCAATAGTGAACATGTAGAAGAACTCCAGTTCACCATGGGCTTGACCTTGCAAAGTGATCCACCCCCTGACCACAATTAAAAAAACAAACACCTTAAATATACACTTATCTTTAAGCAGGTGAGTAGAGCTGCTGTACTGAACAAGAGCCCTTTATACCCAATAAGACTATTCATGAGTTTCAGTTTTTGGCTAGACAGGGGCTAAATGGCCCCAGCATCTTGTAGGATTGAAGCCTTGCACCATTATTCTGCAACAATTAGTACCCAAGGCAAAATATATCTATTTTGTGCTGCAGCCTACTGACAAGAAGCCTATATGAAAACATAACTGCCACAGGCCTCCAGCCCAGACTTTCAAGAGTCTTTTTATCCATGTTTGTTAGTGAAGTCACAAGCACACATGCTCAGCCACATTGTTACGGACATAATATTATGAATGTGTTCATTAAATGTGCAAGTTTTCCACTATACAACCACCCGGTTGGCTGTGTTAGATTCCATTTGGTATGATTACAGATAGCAAAGCATAGCTGCTTTCCTCAAAATGTTTCAGGATTTTTCTACAGTCAGAATATTTCTTAACAGTTTCACCAGAGACGCACTTTGTTTCCTAACTGATATTCAACCAGAGTGCACATCTCTTATCCAATTTATGATTTAACACAGGATGCTAACTGTAAAGTATAATGGAACGCTCTCAAATTTAACAGTTGTAGCTGTTAAACTTGACAGGATATAGAAACAATACCTTTACATTGCTGCCTCTAATCCTACCACCAAGATTCAGCACTGGGGTGTGAGGGTCAAGAATGATTGAGTAGAACAAAAGGGCACAATGTGATCAGTGGCATGGAGGAAGAATCTGTCTCTGAAAGGAGGTGCATGTAATATGGAATTGTTGATAACATCAGAATGCCAGTTAGGATGTTTCCAGTATTTGACATAGTCTTTGATCATCTGGAAATGAGTTTCCTAACAACTGGTTCAAATTGTATACAAGATTAGATGTGTGTGTCATATTTCAAAATAGTTCTTGTAACCATAATCACACTAATCACTTCAAGTTTATCAGGAGGAAGAACAGCTGTTGGCATTTGGGAACAAGGCTCACAAAACTCAGTTTTCTCAACTCAAAATACCTTCGCCAAATTCCTCGTTTAGACTCTCTATATACTGGTATTAGCCACTTGTCAGTTTTAATTCAAACCATTTCCATATTGCTTTAAGCTGAATTCATTTAATACCAGAGATTTAGTTAGTTTTAAAACTGTTAATAAAAATCTTAAGACAATCTTGCTAGAGTTTAATAATTTATGATTTCTACCCTAGCCCCAGTACACATCACCAGGACATACTCATCATACTGGAGTTTTGCGTCTTATACTTGAATTAGACTGACTAATTTGCTAAGCCACATTTTCACAGCTGTTTGTTCCGACTTAAGGACAATAAGCTGGTATCACATATTTTGATCACATGCTGGATCTTCATATTACATTTTTACATTTAACTTTCTGAAATCAACCAAAGAAATATGGGTGACTTAAAAAAAAAAATCTGCCAACAAATTGATGTGATAGTTGAAGCAATTTTACTGACATTGACAAAGTTCTCTTTCCAACAAGATCATATGGAAATAGGGCTGGAAGGGACCTCATGAGGTAATCTAAATCCTCCCAAACTAAAAACATTCCAGGCAAGTGTATGTCTAACCTACTCTTGAAAACTTACAAGGATGGAGATGCCACGGTTTTACTAGGTAGCCTATTCCAATGCTTTAGCACCTTCAATCAGAAAATTCCTTTTAATCTCTAACCTACATTTCCATTGCTGCAACTTGAGGCCATTGATCCTAGCACTGTCCCCTACAGCCACAGAGAAAAGCCCATCTCCATCCTTTCTATAAAATCACCCTTCAAGTATTTGAAGACTTATCAAATCCGCCCCCCCCAGTCTTCTCTTCTCCAGACAAAATAACCCTAGCTCTTTTGGCTCTTCCTCATAAATCTCATCTCCCAGGCCCCTAATCACCTTTGTGGCTCTGCTCTGGATTCTTTTCAAATGGTCCACATCTTCCTTAAAGTGTAGGGCCTAAAACTGGACACTATATTCCAAGTGAGGCATCACCAGTGCTAAACACAACAAAAGATCACTTCTGCAATTGGCAAGTGACACTCCGGTTAATACAACTCAGTATGATGATGTTTTTTTGTTGTTTTTTTTTTTTTTTTGCAAGAGAACACTGTTGGCTCATATTCAACTTATGGTCTACCATAACCCCTAGATCCTTCTCTTCAGTAGCGTAGCCTAGCCATTCACTCCCCAGTTTGTATTTGTGCATGCAATTATTTCGTCCTAAATGCAGAACTTCGTTGCATGTTGTTTTATTGATTGAGGATCATTTATCCAACCTATTCGGGTCACTCTGGATCCTAGTCCTACCCTCTGGAGCATCTGAAATTCCACTCAACTTGGTGTTGTTCACAAATTTGCCAAGTATGCACTCAATCCAGTGGAGGGCAAAGAAAATGTTTAGGGAGCTGGGGCACATGACTTTGGAGGCAGCTGAGGGAACTGGGCTTATTTAGTCTAGAGAAAAGACGACTGAGGGGGGATTTAATAGCAGCCTTTAACTACCTGAAAGGGTGGGGGATTCAAAGAGGAGAGAGCTAGACTGTTCTCAGTGGTAGATAACAAAACAAGGGACAATGGTTTCAAGTTGAAGCAAGGGAAGATGTTAGGAAAAAACTCTCAGTAGGAGGGTAGTAATACACTGGAACAGGTTACCTAGAGAGGTGGTAGATTCTCTATCCTTGGAGGTTTTTAAGACCCAGCTAGACAAAGCCTGAGCTGGGATGATCTAATTGAGGATGGTCCTGCTTGGAGCAGGGGGTTGGACCAGACGACCTTCTGAGGTCCTTGCCAACCCTCATTTTCTATGATTCTGTGGGTATTCAAAGTGTCCTTTGTGCCCACTGTGCACACAACTTGAACCTGACATTCTCTTGGGGAAGCAGCACCCAATGGTTAACTAAACCCTCTGCTGTATCTTGTAGACCTGTTACCCATTCACCTCTTTGGGTCCTGATCAAACAAAGAATTCAAGCTTGTGTTTAAAAATAAAGCATGCTAGCAGTGCTATAGACTTCAGGGCATAAGCAGTCCCATCGAGCTCAAGAAATACTGAAATGCTTGCAGCAGTGAACATACCCGTTTTTGCTTCTCCTCATCTAGCTGCAGTCTATATGCTGTCCCTTAATCTCATCCAAGGAGGCTCACCTTTCACCTGTTTCATTAAAATGCCAGATGGAAGGTCTGTTCTCCCATAATTGAATTTGGGGTGACAAGCTTGCTTTGGCCCTTTTCAACCAAGACGACCTGAAATGTCACTGCTCTTGCACTTAAAACATTTATGAATCCTGGGACTGCAAAACTCCAAGTGCTACTAATAGTCATGCTTGGAATTCTTTCAAACGTTAAACAGACAGATCTGTAGCACCTAGCAAAGCATTTCTGGGAACTCCTGTGTTTGAAAAGGCACGTGAACTTTACAACTATGCCTGAAAGAAGGTTTGGCTCTGGAGGTCTTCTTCTCATTAATTAAGTGGAAGTAGGAAGTGCAGAATAGCATGGTTAAGCCACCCAGATTTCTCCAGGAATATCTGTGGCTCTTCAGTTAGCATTTGCAAAGACATTCTGCTTCGGAGAGTGTTTGGGAAGTTAACAAAAGATGCCTGACACATGGAAAGTATGTACATAAATATCCTTTATAGTAGCTCAAGGGTTTTCAACCTTTTTCGACCAGTGTACCCCTGGTGGCTGGATGCAGAGAAGGGGAGGGTGTGGTGCACAGCCGGATGCAGGGGTGGGGCACACAAGGAGAGCCAGCAGCCACTGTGTCCAACTGGGCAGGCAGTGCCTGCATAGCAGTGCAGGATGATGCATGGCAGCACTCCATCCCCACCCGCCTGTGCATACCCCCTAGGGCCTTCTCAATAACCCCAGTTGACAACCTTTGTAGTAGCTGTTTCTGTGTGCTGAAAATAAACTAAAGCATGTTCTTGTGCAAAGAAAAAAGAAATCTTCAAAGAAAAGCAAAAATTAAGGTGCTTAAACATAACTGGTATGTTAGGTAGTAATGAAGCAGTTTTTTGCTATTCGCACAGAAAATGAACACTTCTGTGGATTCTACTTCCATCTTCTTTTGGGATGTCTAAGGTTGACAAAAATATTACTGTAGCCAAGAGAACAGCAGCATTACTGACTTGAAAGTCCATTTATTCAAGTGCTCTATTTCATTATGTGAACAATGAGGGTTACATTCTGTTTCAGAAGAACGGTTGGCAGAAACGGTGATAGTGTTGTCTTGTACGTCCAAAACACACAGACTTGTCCCCTGGTTCAGGAGGAACCAAACAGCAAATTAGAATGCATTTGGATGAAGATGAAAGGTGAAAGACATGGCACCAATACAGTGGTGGGAGTTGGTATAGGCCACCAAATCAGGAAGAGGAGGTGGATGAGGTACTCATCAAACAAGTGACAAATTTAACCAAAAGCTATGGGATGATGCTGATGGAAGACTTCAATTTTCAGGACGTCTGCTGGAAGAACATTGCAACCAAACATAAAATGTCAAGCTGGTTCCTAACTTGTATAGAGGAAAATTTTCTCTGTTCCAGAAAGTGGAGGAAACAAATAGTGGATCATCTATTTTAGATCTTGTCCTGACTAACAGGGAAGAATTGGTGGAAGATGTGAAGGTGATTGGCAACTTGGGAGGTAGTAATCGTGATATGATAGAACCTGAGACAGGGAAAGCACATAAGGTCAGCAAAATTAGCACACTAGATTTCAAAAAGGCAGATTTAATCCAATTAAAGGAGCTAATAGGCATGGTATCACGGCAGGACAGACTGAAGGATAAAGGCACTTGGGGGGAGGGAGGAGCTTCCAAGGGGCACAGTATTGGAAGCCACAACACAATGGAAGCACAAGAAGAAACCAATTTGGCTGCACAAAGAGCTTCTAAAATGCCTTGCAAAAGGAAAATATACAGCCAAGGGAAGAATGGGCAGGTCAACAAGGATGCATAATAGGAAGTAGCAAGAACCTGCAGGGACAAAGAATCAGGAAGACAAAAAGAAAGAATGAGCTGAACCTGGCAAAGGAAATTAAGAACAGTAAGAAGAGGTTCTAGAAGTATGTTGGCCAGAAAAGAAGGACCAAGGAAACTGTGGGTCCTCTGTTAGCAAGCTAGGGAGAACTCTTACCTGAAGATACAAAGAAGGCAGAGCTACTAAACAGCTACTTTGACTTAGTCTTCACAAAAAATGTAAGCTTTTAGACACCTAATAGGGATTATCTGGATAAAGAAGGGGGCAAGCTGAGGGAGGAGATAAAAGAAATTGTTAGAAAGCTTTTGTTGGGTCTGAATGAATTCAAGTCAGCAGGGCTAGATGTGCTTCCTCCAAGGGTCCTGAAGAAACTGCAAGACAAGAACTTGGAGTCCTTGGCAATGATCTTCATTAAGTTGTGGGAGATGGGCCAGGTACCAGAGGACTGGAAAAGGGCCAACATAGTTCCCCCTTTTTAAAAAAAGGGCAAGAAGGAGGACCTGGGGAACTACAAACTAATTAGCCTCAGCTACATACCTGAGAAATTACTGGAGCATATTCTAAAGAAGGCCATCTGGTAAGCATCTGGAAGAGGAAAGGCTGACCACAAGCAGCAAATGTGGATTTGTCTATGAGAAGGTCATGTAGGACCTTATCAAAAGCCTCGCTGAAGTCCAGATACACAATATCCACAGCATTCCCTTCATCCACCCAAGGGGTTACTGTGTCAAAGAAGATGATCAAGTTTGTTTGACATGATTTGCTGTTATTAGTAAATTGGAGAAATGTGGGCTGGAAAAATTCCTACAAGGTGGATAGATAACTGGTTCAATAGTTGCAAGCAAAGGTAATTGTTAACAGGTGCATATCAGAACAGCAGGAAGTTTTGAATGAAGTCCCATGGGGGGGGGCCAGTGCTGTACAACATGTTCATTAACAATTTGGATGCTGGCACAGGAATCTTATTGAGCAAGTTTGCAGACGACACAAAACTGGGAAGCATTGTGGACAGGTTGTAGTATGCAAGAACAATTCAGAAAGATCTCAACAGATTGGAAAGTGGGCTAGAGCTAAATGGATTAGATGGAGTTCAGTGCAGACAAATGCACGGTGCTGCACTTTAGGAGGAATAATCAAAAACACAAATATAAAATGGATAACATCTGGCTGGATGGAAACACTATGGAAAAGGACTTGGGAGTCTTGGTAGATCACAGACTTTATACGAGTCTGCACTGTGATGAAGCCACACAAAAAGGCAAATGCAGTTTTGGGATGTATCAAAGGAAGCAAAAAGTGCAAGACATGGGAGGTGGCAGTGCCTCCCTACTCAGCACTAGTTAGGCCGTATCTGGATTGCTGTGGGCAGTTCTGGGCTCCACATAAAGGACATGGAGAAGTTAGAGAGGATCCAGAGGTGGGCAACAAAGCTGAACAAGGTTTTTGAAAGCAAGTTATATGAGGGTAAGCTGGACGAGCTAGGTGTGTTCAGCTTGTGGAAAAGGCACTTAAGAGGGGACATGGTAGCAGTCTTCAAATACTTGAAGGGTTGCCATAAAGAAGAGGCAAAGCACCTTTTTTCTCTTGCTGCAGAGAGGTGGATATGGACAAATGGACTCAAGCTGCAGCAAAGTAAGTTTAGATATCCTGAAAAACTTCTTCACTGTTAGAATATTAGGGCAGTGGAATAGACTGCCTAGAGAAGTTGTGGACTCTCCATCACTGGAAGTGTTCAAGAAGGGGTTGGACAGCCATTGGCCAGCAATATATCTAGGCATAGCTATGCCTATTTTCTACCATAGATACTTACCATGCTTCTGGGCTCTGCTGGTTGCTCCTGCCTCCCCCCACCCATTTTTTTTTTATGTTCTGTGTGTCCATACCCGCAGAGACATTGGGTGCTGGCTGCAGCTAAGGCTGGGGACATCAACTGGGGCATGCCAATCCTCCTGCTAGGAGCAAAGCTGGAATTTCCTGGCTAGAGGATTTTTCCCCTCTGCTCAGGGTCACACCAATCATCATATTTGGGGTCAGGAAGGAATTTTACCTCATGGTCAGATTGGTATGGGTTATAGGGGGTTTTGTCATCCTCTGTAGCAGGGGACATGGCCCTCTATTTGGGACCTTTTGATCATATATTGACAGTTTGTAGAAGCAGGACATTGGCTGTCATAATTCCTCTGCTTTACCTGTGTCAGGTTCAGTTATTAGGTCTATGTTGTGTCAGGGTTGATGACAGTCTTATGCAGAGTTTAGATTATGGTTGTATGGATGGTTTGGATACAGATGATCCTGCCTCAGGTGGAGGGGAGTTGGTCTAGGTGACTTCTGAAGGTCCCTTCCAGGCCTACTTCTGTACGATTAGTAACAATATTTAGAACTCATAAGTGTATCTAATTTGTCAGTAAACCATTTAATGTCAGCTCCTGGAAATCAGGTTAATTGATGATTATTGAAATTCAGCCCGTTACAATTTTAATTAATTACAATTAATACTACACTGAAATAATGTAAAGAATTATGTTATAATGTACTGATTTGAAGCTGCCATGCAGTAAGAAGTCTTAACCAATGGGCGTGATCATCCTCAACCATGTGGGATCATCCTCAACCACTGCAGTAAGACACACAATGACTATGACTTTTTAAAATACTTTAATATAGCCTACAGGATATACCACAACTGTTCCACTGCCTGATGCATTATTTTTGGTTAATTATTTTCTATGCCTCTTTTCAAGACTATCAACATTCAAATTAATTTTGATTAACATGTTCATACCTGGATAAGGGATTTTTCCATAAGTAACAATTTCATACAGGAGAATTCCAAAAGACCACACATCAGACTTGATTGTAAAGGAACCATAGTTAATTGCCTCTGGTGCTGTCCATTTTATAGGGAACTTTGCACCTACAAAACAATACACACTCAATTTATCAAGGTATAAGTTGCTTGGATATGCTTTTGTAACACTTAAGTCTTAATGAACTTTTATTATTACCCGCTATTATTTCCCTAAAGAATTGCGTGTACAATGAACACTTCAGACAAAACCCTACTATTATTTTTAGGAACCTCAAAAGGTACTAACAAGTCTTCCTGTCCAACAGTCATCATGTTTCTCCTGGCAGCCTCAGAGGTTAAGAATTTAAGATGGAGTTTTTCAAAGTAATCTAAGGGCTAGGCAATCTAACATCCTTAGTCTCTTTTAAAAATCTTAAGTTCAGGGTGGAATTTCAAAGGAGACAAAGGACATTAGAGCACTGTGGTTCTTCAAGTTAAACATATGTTCTCTTCCTAGTGGAGGCTTAGGATCCATTACTGGGACAATACAAGAACCACCTCAGATACATACCATACACTGCACCTCTGTGAGTTAACCAAAGATCTCATTCACTTGTGCTGTCAATGTGATAACTCTCATCAATATTACGCTTAAAAATTTAGACTAGAAGACCTATAGAAGGTCAGACGAGAAGATCTACGGAGGTCCCTTCCAGACGTAAAAATGAATACAAAATGCTTAACAGCCTGGTAAACTATTTCCATTTAACTTCTCATGGGTAGGAATCAAAAGTGTAAGTGAAAAGCTAAACTTCATATGTAATATGTTGACTCTCAGATACACTGAAACATCATCATAAACATTACACCTAAATAATGTTCCTTTTTTCCAATACTAAGGGGACAATCTTTGTTCCACAAACAGGATTACTGTCCTTGAAAAGAAGCCTGCAGTGTTAAGCAGAAGTCTATTACTAATATAATCTTTAATTGATTGCATCTTATGTTTCAGGTTCTGTTATTATACAAAAAAATTGTAATCATGTCTTTCACTTCTGATTCCTAAGGTTCCATCAAAGGACACCTAAATAAAATCTTTCCATAATTTAGTGGGAAAAATTCAAAGGGAATAGGACGTTATTTTTTTAAGACAAAAGAGCAATTCAAGAACTACCCCTTTTCATGCAAGGCTTTGGATAAGCTATGGAAACTGGGAAAATGCCCATAAACTTTGGAAGTAGCTACTTTGTTAGGGTGCATGGAAGTGAATGTAAGTTCTGGGATGTTCAAGAATGATATACCCCCACGGTTTATTTAGTTAATATACAAGACCCAAAGCTGGCTAATAAGCAAACTTCTTTCTCCACATTACTTATTCTGAAAAATTCATTTGGTTCTTCCTTCCTCCCCTTTCTTACTGAATAGCTATTATTTACTAACTCCTTAGTACTCTGCCTTCCTTTTACCCTAACTAATGCCTTGGGTTATTCTTCTTTGCACATCAGTGTCCCGTTTACTGTCCTCAATCAGAGGTTTCCAAAGCATAGCCTACAGGGCAAATGCAGCCTGTAAGGGCCTTTTGATACAGTCCTCAGCCCTGTAGTCTTTAAAAAAAATCAACCAAACAAAAAAAACCTGTTACCAGGGACTCCTGAAGTGTAGCCCACAGGCTAAATGCAGCTCATAAGCACCTTTGATGCAACCTACACACCCAGGACTGCCCATTTGAAATGGACCTTCAGGAACAAAAGTTTGGGAACCACCATCCTAAATGATCAATTTCTAGCTATGCAATAACATGTGTACCATTTCTTTTAAAACTGTAGCAGAAAAGCCAGGCAGGAACCAAGCTGGGAAACCAAGAGACAGCCAACCAAGGGGTCCACAGCCAGGCAGGCTGACTCATGAGTCACAAGATGGTGGTTTTATTTTTTGTTTTGGATAAAGGATAGATGACCTCCATCCACATGGACTATGTGGAGAAGTACAGACAAATGGTGCATCTACTAAAGCTAATTTAAAAAGGTACTTTTCACATGTACTTGTAACAAAATTAGCAAAAACATACTACATAAAACCCCCAAACAACCTCCCTGTATGTAGGCTTCATTTCTTCACAGATCCTGGCCTTGCTAAGAAGTTCACTCCTATGACAGAATACCATAAGGAGTAAACAGCCTACCACACACATTGCCCCACTGCTATTTCATTGCCTTAAAGAGAACATCCACATGAGGATGGCAGCTCCACCAGGGGAAAAAAAATCTCATAGATATTCCCATTTCATAAAAGGAAGGGCGTATAGGGGTGCATCTCAGATAGGCACTTCGGCTTAAAATAAATGGAACATTTTAACTGAGTTCTGGAGACAAAACCCAGTTCACAGTCTAATTCAACAGACAAAAAAAATAATGGTGATATCAAATTAGTAAAAGCAGCCAACTTTCAGGAAACAAAAATCAGGATGTAGCCCCAATTATTTACAGACCACTAGAACCAGAAGTAGTCTAGTCTTATGCCACCTGCAGTTTTGGTTAGTATAGCTAAGTATGGTACCATGGTGCTGCAGGTAGCCTGAGCATCATCACTAATTCACCCAGGTGTAGTTCTGGGTGAACACAGCTACAGTGGTTTCAGTTCACAAAGCAGCCTGTAGCTGTCTCCCAAACTACAGAAGCAGCAGAGTCTTGTGCAGTGTTTCTTCTCAGCAGATTCAGTAGGATGTGGCCAGAATATTTGGGCAGTTCCAGATCAGTATGACAAATCAGGGACGGTCTAAGGACACCATAACACAACCCTAACATTCAGGACTGTCCCAGAGACTTTAGGAGAGTCAGTCACTTTACAAATTAATCAGTTTGATTTAATATTTTTAGGTTGTATTGCTCATAAAGGTGACACAAATGGTACTTTTCAAATGTTCTTGTTGTCTAGACCAGAGGTGTTAAAGATACAGCCTGAGGCCAGATCTGGCCCACAGAGCCACTCTATCCAGGCCACTTGGCTACTGGCAGGCTGCTGGAAGTTAGGAAGTGGCTTGCTGCAGAATCCAGGGCCTTGGTGGACGTGGTGATTGGCAAGTGAGGGCCGACCCAGGCCCTAGTCACCCCCAGCCATTTTACCTGTCCCTGCTGCCACAGTCTTGC
Source organism: Crocodylus porosus (assembly GCF_001723895.1). Taxonomy (NCBI): domain Eukaryota; kingdom Metazoa; phylum Chordata; order Crocodylia; family Crocodylidae; genus Crocodylus; species Crocodylus porosus. The sequence continues at coordinate 203,357,424 of NW_017728886.1, read as the reverse complement.
CCCCCTGACCACTGGACCCTGCCATGTGCCCTGTGCTAGAGCCAGAGCTGATGCCATGCCTTCGGGCATGTGGCAATGGCAGCTTTGGCTCCAGCACAGGGCATGCTGTATGGGGTGGACTGTGTAAGTTTTTACACTACACTTTTTTGTTTCGTTTCCAAATGCAACGCTAATTTAGTTGTTAAATCATAAAAGGAGTATTTTACAGTGTTAAAAAAATAGAAAATTATACCCACCTTCCCTTGCTGTGTATTCATTATCTTCGATTACTCTTGCTAAGCCAAAATCAGCTATTTTGCACATAAGCATATCTGAAACCAGAACATTTGCTGCCCTCAAATCTCGATGAATGTAGTTTTTTCTTTCAATGTATGCCATTCCCTCTGCAATCTGTAACAAGAGGAAGTGCTTTAATTTTGGTATTTCTGCAGTGTATATATAAGTCTATATATCCATATAGATATCTATATATTTACATTTATATCTAGATGAGGGCAAGGTACCCGTTTAGCAACTTTTACCATATAGGCCCCACCTTGCAAGCCTTCACCTACAACAGTAACCTGAGTGATCTCAAGATAGTTGCTTGTATAAAGCATGCATTGGCAAGATTAGACCCTTTATAGCCATGCCAAGAATTATACTGCCCAATTCAGGGCAATGAAGAATGTGTGAAAGTCCCACAGAATTCAGTTTTGAGCATACATATTTGCTCTACTGAATCAAGATCTTAAATTAATAAGGATATATAAATATGCTGTAAGATCCCTTCTTAAAATATTCCCTACCTAAAAAAAAAAATAAAAATGAGCCATTAACTGGTGATAAATTAAGATGCTCAAAAATAAAATAGGATTTAAAAATAAATAAAAGGCCTGTACAGGTTTTCCTGTTATGGAACCCCTTTTAAGAGGAGATTAGGCAAGAAAGCACACTTGCAAGTCATTTGCAAGAAAGCTGCAAGTTAATATAAGCCTAACATTTAATATAAGCCTAACATTTTCACCTGTGATTTGCAGGGAGCCGATTACTGGAAAATCAAATATTTCATGCTCATTCTTACTTGCAGCATGCATCTGTACATACAAGAGTAATGCTTAGCAGATTTGGCTCTCACATACCATACTTTCATAAAACAAACAGAAAAACTACTTTTATTTCACCTGTCAAAACCAAAATTGAAAGTGATGAGACTCATAATATCTTCCATCTCAGGGAAGATTTTTAGCATTTGCCTAATTATTAATGCACTGTTTAAAAATAAGGAGTCAAAACCTGGGGTGGTAAAAATCATTAGTATTTATATACTACCTAAACATATGCAAGGAACTGCAAAGGATGAAAATAATATGTGTACAATTGGTCTTATACAGTTAGGTTTTTCCTTCTCGGACAGGAAAAGTCTATTGCAAAACAGGAACCCCAATGCACTCTACTCTAATGCTGCAGTTTTCAAGTTGGATTCACATGGAACAGAAAAAATAGTCTGTTCTGTCTGTGAGGGGAAGGAGAACCCAGCAGTCCTTTCCCAGTCTCAGTCCCTGGCACACCCATGCATTAACCATGCTTTCCTTAACACAGAATAAGTCAGCTCTGCTCTGAGCAAAGTGTGGCTGCCCTCCAGCTGCCTCATGTGTCCAGGGCTAGGGATAGAAGTTACACAAACTAGTATAAGTGAATGGAAACCGGTTCAAATCTGTAACAAAACAGAAGTTCAGTGTACATAAACTGCTTTCAAATTGGCCAAAACTAATTTAAGATCTACTTGGATAGATGTAGTATCAGACTGAACTGATTTAGTTTAAATCAATTTATTGACCTTCTGTCCCAGTTCCCCTCAAGATTCAAGTTAATTCTCAGTCCCCTAGCATCCCAGGATGCTTTCCCCTGCAAACCCTGCCTCTCCCCAGTCTCACAGAGTGGGCAGCCTAGCCTTGGCCTAAACTGTCTGCTCCAGCCAAGCAGAGAGACATGCTCCAGCACCCCCAGCTTCTGGCCTGAGCCACTGCAGGTGTGTGGCTGCACTTCTGGAATCCAAAGAGAATGTCTGTTTACCTGCTTATTGGTTCCATCTACACAGGTTAGACTAACCTGCAAAGACCGAATCAATTCAGCCTTGGGCTTTTTGACTGCCTGTACTTAGCCCAGGGCTTTGCTCCCTTTAGAGCCACACAGTGGAATGGAGGTGAGCATCTGACTATTACAAAAAAAAAAAAAAATCATGATCACCACTTCTGCTAATCTAATCTATCTTCAAAAAGCCCCTGAAGGGCAAAGCAAATGCCTGGGCCAGCATTTATGCACAGATCAGCAACAGCACATTCTTTGTTCCTCTTTTTGGGGTCAGGCAATGGAAAAACAGCACTCCCTCCCTCACCCCCCCAACCCCAATCATGAGCATTTTCTTATAAACCAATGAACTGCTGCTGCTGATAAAGTTAAGTTTCAGTTGCAGAACAGAAATTAAAAGGTTCTCAGGCTGACCTGGGAAATATGACCTTTAACAGATTTGTGAAAACAAACAGCATCTCTGTGTGTTGTGTTTATTAAAAGAGGAATTCTGACTGAAAGACTGCCTCATAAGGTCTTGGTTGGAGACCTACAGGCTGGCTGTGCATGTGTTACGATATTGACTTGCATGCTCCAGATCCATGACTTAGGTTTTAGAAGGAAGGAGGGATCAATGTGAAGGTCTAACTAAGAACAAAGCTATACCTGATACTAATGTTGCTGCATTTGGTATGAAATAACACAAGTGAATGCAGAGAATTTCAACCGATGTCACTTTTCTACTCCCCTGCCCCATACACATGATGTTGAGTACTTGTGGTGAACATGACAGTAGGTAAGTAAGTGTAGGAAATAAGACTGCTATGGTGAATTTTGATTTCTACAGATATCCTCCAAACCCTGCCAGTGATTTCCCCACAAAAGCTTCTGGAAAAACAAAGATTTTTTTAACACTTGTGCAAAGTCCACTGAAAATTAGTAGACCTGAAATACCTCTGCTGATGATTATTCAGCATAAGATCTGCTTTGATTCTTTACATTTTCAGCAAATTTTACAACTCAAAAATACATTTTTCAGAACAATACTTTTATTTGCATTAAAAGCGTGTGGCAGGGGAGGAGGTAGGGCATGGAGTTTTAAAAAGTCATTTGTATACCAGTTTTCACACATCCAAAAATTTCCAAGCAGGGAAAAGAATAAAAGATAAAAACAACAACAGTTCCTTTTCTGAGTGGGAAAGAGCAACTGCGTTTTTCAGGCAAATAAAATGTGCTAATGAATGTTAAATTACTGCCTATTGCAAAGGCTGGCACAAATATTCACGAAGTAAACCAGTGCTTTCCCAAGGCATTCTTATAAATTGTAGTAACATTTTTTCACTGACACGCTATGTATTATGCAAATCAACTAACGAGTATAAAAAGAAAAAGTAGAACTATTCCTAGCTGGTCACGTAAAAAGTGTTTGTACATTCAAATGAGCAGCCAAACACAGCTGTTGTTCAACTATATACAAATGCTACATAGGGTTAGGAAAAGTGGCTTTGTTTTCTCTTTAATGCCTCACCTAGTATACAGCACTTTCACAGCTTTCGTTTTTAATACACAATTTTGTATACTGAACTGAATGAATATTCTTCCAATATCCCTTTAAATAATTACTGCCATGCCTCCAAGAACTATTCAAATTGCTCTTTTTTCCTTTAAATCACTGTGTAAGCAGCCTCCCCACTGCAAAGCTACATGCAAGAGTAAAGAGTAAATCAGGTCTCAATGGGCACGTCTACACAAGACACTAGATCACTGTAGCAATGAGCTACATTGCCATGGTTCATTGCTATGGCGATGAAGCATCAGCAGGCAGGAACTGTGATGCCGACCTATTGCACAGTAGCAGTAGCATGGGAAAAAACCCATGCAGTATTGGGACTGTGCAGTAATGCCAGTTACTGTGCAATCATTAGTACTTACACTTAGTACAAGTGTGTCCTGGAAAACTATTTAGTAAGTGGATGTAGAATTCTTTCAAAATAAAAGTATTACTATGGAAGCTAAAGGCTATTATTGTTGCAAGAAAATGGTTGATGAAAAGCAAAATATTGAATACTGATGAAACGAGCTGAATGAAACTTCAACACTGTCCCAAAAAGAGCTAAAAAGTTTTACAAAAGCATAAGAAAATGAAAAATTATTTTAAATGGGGATACTTGATGAACTGATGCATAAACAGAGGGTTATCTCCCCTGCTCCCCCTAACTACAGGTTCTGAAGATGAAAAATCTGAAGCTGAATAAACTTAGGGTAAAGTCAGAATGCATTTCTGGAATCCTAGAGTAGGTAGGACATTACACATAAACTGGTTTAAGTGATCAGAAACTGGTTCAAACCTCTAACAGAAGTTCAGTGGACATAAACCACTTTGAAAATGGCTGAAACCTATATGAGGTAAACCTGGTTGAATGTAGTATCAGACTTAACTTATCTGGGTCAAACCAGTTTATACAATGTCCGTTTCAGATTCCTTCCTGGTTTAACTTAAACCAGAGTCCCCCAGCATCCCATATGCTTTGCAGGGCTAGAGCAGGGTTGTCCCCGCCCCTCTCCTTCCTAGTCAGAGCACTATCACTGCTCTGGCTGGCTGAGGGACTGCAGCAGCTGCCAGGCTTCCCCCTGCTCCACCCCCTCTTCCCGGCTGGCTGCTCAAGTAGAGATCCCCCTTCCTGCCCCTTTCCCAGGGCAGGGACCCAGTATCTGGCCATGCTCACCCATGCTAGCTAACACTGAGAGGTGTCTGCGTGATTCTCCAATTTCATTGGAACAAAGTGGACAGCTAGTGGCTTGCACATGCAAATACACCCCACAGATGTAAAGAGTTTGAAACTAATGAGATGTTTTCTTTTCTAGGGCTTGAGGGGACAATACACTGTTAGGACAAGCAGCCTGCTAACTGCAATTGGTCAGTCTTCAGGAGGGGACAGAGAAAGGTGTTAGAAATGACCTGGTTTGCACACAGTTTGAAGAACCAGGGAGACAAATTGAAAAGGTCACTAGCAATAGATGCAGGGTTTGGCAACACTAGGAGAGAAGGATCCCCTTGAGCAGCCAGCGGGGAAAAGCCTGGGATGGCACAAGCAAGGTTGGGGTTTATACCCCTCTCTAATTAGTGTGTCCTGCCAGGGCCTGGCCATGCCCCACCTCAGCTCAACATTGTGGAAAGGAAGGGAATGCTGCTCTAGCACCCCCCAGCTTCTAGCCTGAGCCACTGCAGGCATGTGCCTGCATTTCTAGAATGAAAGAGGGAATGTCTATCTACTTCCAAGTTGGTTCAAGTGTTGCAGGTTAAATCAATTCAGGCTCAGGCTTTTCGAATGCGTGTCCCTAGCCCTAGAGAGTACAAGCCCACTGTCCCACTTTAAGTACTTCTGAAGTGCACCAAGTACTTCAGGTTGCTTGCAGGTGTGAAAAAAAGCAAAACAAAAAAACCAGTGCTTTACTGGAAGAGGAAGTGAATTAGTTCAACCCAGCTCACCAGCATCTATATAGACTGGGTACTTCAGCAGGATTTTTTGGCACTTTTAGCTAAATCTGATTCAGCTATTAGATGAAAGCACCAGAAAGTCTTGCATGTGATCTACACAGACTTTGGGCAAGCCAGGTCAAACTAACATGATGCATCTTCTGTACTGTGTGATAAGCTTAAAGTAAACTGTTTTTTTTTCCCCTAGGTCTGTAAGCAGCCTCAGAGATATCAGTTTTCCCAGGACAATCGTGGCTAATTTGAGTTAGCTGCCCTTCATTCCAAGGAAAAGGGCTCTGTCCCTTCCAGGCAGAAGGACTCAAATATTAAGTTTATTTTTACCCTTACTGTTTATACAAGCAGTCATTGTTGATACCTCTTTGGTGATAATTCAAAGCTAGAATTAAGTAGTATACACAAAATAAAGCATTATTAGCTATTTGTTTTGGTTTGTAATAAGGTGAACCTCAGCTTTATATAGCATAAAATTGAAGAACTTCAGGTTTGTACTGTAATTCCAAATCAGAGTCCTCTCTTCCTTATAATGTCCTTTTCAAAGGCATGGTTTCAGCATGTTGTGCAGTGCTATTTATTAAATATTTATACAGAGAGCGTACAATTTAATGAGACACTGAAGAGATTGTGACTGTATATTTCTAAGCTGTACATAAGAATATGAAGTAGTGCTATTGCTAGACTGGTTTCAGCTGAGCTCAGTACTGTTGTATCATGGAACCTTTTAAATTATTTCTCTGCAGTTTGGCAAGCTGGATTTCTTAAGTTAAAAATTTAAGAGCCAGATCATCCACTGCAGTGAAAATACACATGCTGCAAAGTCAGTGGGCAGGGGTGAAGCAGGGTGTAAAGGCAGCTTTTGGCTACTCTGTACATTCCTATGAACCTGGTGACAGTACAGGGGGCTTGAACTCTTACTTAGCTTCTCTATTTCACACCAGCTGCTGTAAGGATTTCAAACTACAACTGGAGAAAAAAAGAAATACCACTGCTAAATTCTGAGGTTGAAGTACCTGCACTTCAGATATCAGGAGGTCTCAATTTCTAGGGCAGCCTGCAATTCAGGAAAGGCGTTTACTGATCAGTGTTCGTAGGATGGTCTGTAACCTAATGAAAACCAGATTCCTTTGGTAATGTCGACTTTAGACGAGCAAAACTTCTTAACAGGGTTTAAAAAAAATTTAGATTAAAGCCTGGCACACCCCAGACATTAATCGGCTAGCATCAAATGGAAGAGGCACTGAAAAATAAGTACAGTACCACAGCATTTATGGTAATCTGAAATCCTTCAGAAACAAATCCCAAGTTTTCTATGGCTGATTAATATATTATTTAAATGTTTACTATTCATGAATATTTGTATTAAAACATGTGGGCAAGGGAGGCTGGAGTGTATTCCTTAGCTCTTGCTAGCTGCTGTATATTCTGAATGGAACAAAAGGCTTGTTCAAAAAAAAAAAAAGGAAGATGAAACAGTAACTTGTGCAATTATTTACCAGAATTTTATATGTTAAAAAAGGAACTTGAAAAGGAAACTCAAAAGAAGAAAAAAATGGAGATCTCTAATACAGAATAAGAATTACTAAAACATTTGCTACAAGTGTATTTATTAATTTTATTCAAAATTTATTATTGTGATAGCATTAAGGCATTTAAGAAAAAAAATAGAAGAGTGGAAGTTTTCAGCCTTTCCAAATGAAGGATTTAATTTGCATCAGGATTCTGTATACACGTATATGGTAACTGCACTGAATGGAACTGCACAATGTCCATTTCCTGAAGAAGGAAGAGATGAAGTCCGAGAGATTCGCTAACACTGGAGCAAGGGGAGATGGAGTTTACAAATCGCAAGCAAATATAGGTGCTGCACTAGTCACATTTCAGCACCTAAAAATTCCGAGAGCCCTTGCTCCAAAAACAATAGGCAAGACCTACCATAATAAATTAACCCAGGGGTGCTTAACTTCCAGCCCATGAGCCAAAACTTGCCCACGGTGCTGTCACCCAGCTCATGGGTCTCCCCACAGGTCTGGAATTTCAGCAGCAGTGGAGTGCTTGATCCCAGCATGCAGTGCCAGGTGGTGCTGGGCCCCAGGGCCCAATCCCGGTGGGAGGGAATGCTGCCAGGTCCCCCAGGACCCAATCCCAGCACACAGGGAGTGTGGTGCCAGGCCCCCAAGACCCGGTCGCAGCATGCATAGCAGGGAGCAGGTGGTGATGGGTGCCAGGGCCTGGTCTAGCTGCTGATGGGCTCTGTGCTATTATTCTGGCCTGTGAGGCCATAAGGCTGAGCACCACTGAATTAAACAAATGTTGTTAGTCTAGTTAAATAACTACACAAGAAACCGATACCAGTTGTAAACAATCCACTTGGTAACTTTGGACTACTGTATTAAATTAACAGACTTCTGTGGCACAACTTGAGAAAGGAGCTGATACAATATGCGTAATTTCCAAACTGATTGACTGGAACCAAACAACTTACAATGCCTTTGGAGCTGCTCAGTTTCATTAACTGATAAGTAGGGCCTGGTTTAAATCACAGGCCCAGCTCACTAGTATCAAGGCCCATTTGTGGCAGGGGCCACCATTTTCATGCCCAGATCATGGTGGCCTCTACCCATGAATGGGCCATGATGCTAATGGTCAGGGTGGAAAGTGTGGTCAAACCTGCCTGGCATCAAGGCAGAGGTGGCTTGGCAGTGCCCTCAGCCAACAAACTCACAACACTGGTTGAATGGGCTGGGGCCCCGCCTTGTGCAAGAGATGCCACTCACACTCCAGTCCCCTGCCACCTGCCGAGCAAACCTTTGTTGGTTGCGGGCACTGCCAAGCCACTGCAATGCCAGGCAAGTTTGGCTGGGGTAGGGCTGTCTGCATGTATGTGAGGGGCCACTGTCCCTCAGCCTGACCCACTGCTGCCCCAAGACCCACTCTGCAAGCAGGAGCCCTGCTGGGGCAGCACAGACCACTTTCCTCCAACTGCCTGCCGGGCCCTGCCTGGTAATGCATCACTGCTAAAAACACTTGCTGGGGTAGGCAGGGGCAGACACTGGGTACTGCATGGCAGTCCCCATGGGTCCATTTTTTTGCAAGGAAAAGCCACATGGTATGGCTGCTTCCTGGGGAACTCCCCAGCAAAAGTCAACTTCCTGATTTTCATGAAAAATGCAAAATTGTGGTTAAAACCAGGCCCTACTGGTAAGTAAATGATCTGTGTAGGGAGAAGGAACTGCTTGTAAATTTCATCAGCTGTGAATCTCCATGCTATGGAAATCCTAAAATTGGCTGGAGAAGCCCTCCCTTTCCCAATGATAAGATGAGGGGGCGTGGCCAGGCCCCAGCAGGATGCTGTAATTAGGGAGCAGTTCCCCCCTCCTCCCTGTTGATAACAGAAATTTGAGTTGCACAGCAGGGAGTCATGGAGTTGTTGGCATTTGTCATCCCATCAAAAAAACACAGTCTCTCATTAGTTCAAGCTCTTCAGAGGGCCATTACCAGCTACCTGCTGATTAGCTTCAAAAAGCCCTAAACTGACACTGTCCTATCTGCCTTTGTCCCATCTCCTACAGCACAGATCGTAACCAGCAAGTGGTATGTTAGCTAATGCTGAGAGGTGTCTGTGTAAGGCAGAGGGGAAGAGGGAAATCTCTGCTTGAGCAGAGAGTGGTGAGGGGGAGGGGGGACCAGGAGGAAGCCAGGCAGATCCCACTGTACCTGCAGTCTCTGCAGGAGCTGCAGCCAGGGAACGGGGCGGGGGGGGCAGTAGGGATCTCCAAATAGGGAAGTATTCAATTCAGATTTGGCCGATTCGATTTGGTAATTGGAATCACTGTCCCCATTTAATTTGGCCAAATCAGAAATCGGATACTCAGCATTGATTTGGAGATTTGGGTCCTCCGGGGAGAGGCAGGAACAGCAGGGCAGTTGCAGGGTCTCCCATGGTTCCTTCAGCTGTGCCTGCAGGTTCTCCCTGGGTAGAGGGAGCTGCAGGAGAAGCCCCCATGGCTGCCCTGGTCAGCCCCAGCCCCTGCCCAGCCACAGCCTTATGGCACTTAAAAAAAAAAAAAAATCCACACACTCACCAGCTCTAGCAGTGGCTATCAGTTCCTGAAAGCCCTCCCTGTGCAGTGCAGCAGAAAGCCCTCCCTGTGCAGGGGTCAGCAAGGATCACCTCCCTCACCTGGCACCCATGCAGCAGCTGCCCCCATGGCACAGGTGCAGCATGGCTCAGCAGGGTGTCACACACTGTCTGAGAGCTAAGGCTACTGGGGCTGAGTGGTGCCGGGGTCTGGGTGACTACTGCAGCTGCCCCAGCTCCCAGACAGTGCACAGCATCCTGCTGAGCTGCACTGCACCCTCACTGAGGCAGCTGCCGCACAGGTGCCAGGCAGGGGAGGTGATCCCCGCTGCCTCCCACTGTTCCACGCTGCATGGGGGGGGGCTCTGCCACAGGTACTCAGAGGCTTTGATCACCACTGCCAGAGCCAATGAGTGCATGGATATTTTTCTTTTTTAAGTTCCAAGAGGCTGGGGCCAGGCAGGGCAGCCATGGAGGCTTCTCCCACAGCTCCCCCAACCTGGGGAGAGGCAGGCACTGTTAGAGGAGCCACAGGAGAACCTTCAGCTGCCTGGCTGTGCCTGCTCCTCCCCAGCTGATGCAAATCTCCAAATCAATTTTGGCTTTGGATTCAATTTGGACCTTTTAACGGGTCTCACAGTTAGATTCAGATTGGACTGCCATATCGTGCTGAATTTCCTCTGAATTGAATAAGCGAACAAAGTTTCGTGCAGCCCTAGGGGCCAGCCCTGCTGGTCTGGAGCAGAGCCCACTCCAGAATTGCAAAGCACCTGGGATGCTAGAGGACTTTGATTTAACTTAAACCAAGAAGGGGTCTGGGACACACATTGTATAAACTGGTTTGACTCAAGTCAGTTCAAGTTTTTCTCAAACCAGTTTCAGCCTTTTTCAAACTGGCTTATGTGCACTGAACATCTGTTCTGTTACAGGTTTAAATCAGTTTCTGATCACTTAAACTGGTTTATGTGTAATGTCTGTCCCTAGCCTACAAGACCAGGCAGGAGAGGGCAGAAGATGGAGACATGGTCGGGGAGCCAGGCTTGCCCCCTGTCCCTTGCAAATTCCCCATTTAGCTCCCCCCATGCCTACCCTCATTGACTCTGCCCACTCCTGTGCCTACCACCCCCACAGCCTCAGGCTCCTCTTCCATTCCCCTGCAGCCTCTTAGTGTCCCACCCCCACCCATCCTCTTCTACCATGCAGCTTCTAGCCCCCTGCCTGCCTGCCTACCCATGGCCTCAGGTCCAACTATTCCACATCTCTCCACTACTCAGCAGCCTCCTTCCTTCACTGGTGCCTCCCCCACACCCCCCATGCTCTGGTAAGCTCCAAGCCCACTGCAGCCTGGGGCATGGAGCACGTTTGTTCTGGCCCCAGGCCAACCCTGTAGCAGTAGCAGCAGGAGCTTGTGCCGTGGGGTTGGGGAGAGATGAAGGGGTAGGGAGAAGGCTATGGGGAAGAAGACAGGACGAAGGCAGGAGCTGTAGCTGCAGCTCTGGGTCCTGAGCCTGGGTTGCAGCCAGGGCTATACCAGCTGGTTATCCCCCACCACACTGCATTAGATTTCAAGATGAGGGACTTTTTGCTCCCCCCTCACCCACATTTAACACGTGGGAGGAGGTGGGGTGAAGCCTCATCTTGGAATAAAGTAAATGCAGTAAATCCAAGATACGTAAGCTTTCCTGAGTCTGAGCTCACTTCATCAGATGCAGAGATGCTGATCAGCATCTAATGAAGTATGCTCAGGCTAAGAAAAACATATGCAGATTTAGTTAGTCTAAGGTACATCTCTACCCTGCCTTCTTTCTCACCTCAGATTAATGCAACTAACTACAACTCTCATTTGCTAATAGCAAACTGAAGACAAAGCCACACACACAAATAGGCCACTAGTAAACACTTAACAGAGATTATTTTTGAAGAGGAATCTAGTTCAGATTCTTGATCTTTCAGTCTTTGTTCCTTATGTACTTTACATCCTGGTGTTTGCTTCTGGACTGCTGCATTTAAAACAAGAGACTCTACCCTGTTTTATATTATATTACATTCTCTCTACTTGGACTCTAAGTATTATTCCTTTACTCAACTCTGCTTTTCTCCTCAAAATGGCATTTTTCAGGGCACAGTTTCTCTCTTTCAGAGAATGGAGAAAAAAATTCCCATATTAAAAAACAAAATAAAACAAAACAAAACAAAAAAGCCGCAACTTAAAAAAATCCTTGGTCTGGACCCATTTCTCAGAGAGGACAAGCAAGTTTACTTATTTTTGTTTTTTTTTTTTAATAATTTTTGATTTCATAAAGATGACAGTCCAAAGTTGATAACTGAGTACCATGTGCATCAAAAACTCTCAAAAATCATAGAGAAATCTAGTGCACCTTTTGTAACTAGAAATTTGGTGTGTATTTGCTATTACAGAGGGTAAAAATAGATTTTAACACCTCTGATAACAAGGCAATAGAATCAGATATGTAGTATTGAGTCCAAGTTTAAAAAACAAATATCACGATCTCTAAACGTAAGGATCAAAAAGCCAGGATTTCACCTATAGCCTTCTGCAATGAAAAGTCAACACCCCAGATTATTTTTTTTTTTTATGGACACTATCACAAAACCTGGGGCATCAGCCTACAGAGTTGGCCAAAATAATCCTTGAGGTGACTCCACTGGCCTCAATTGGAAATACAGTCGGGGCAAGTTTTATACAGCTTGTTTGGAAGTGGTCAGCATTTAAAACTTAAACCAATGTTTTAGATAGCATTGTTTGGTTTTTTAAAAGCCCTTAAACAAGTAGTACGCATCCCTCTCGCTAATTGACCAAGGGAAGAAAGTTACCAGCAGACAGATATTAAACAGGCTGAGCTGTAAAGACCCAAATGGGTTTTCTGATGGAAAAGCCACTTCAACTTATACCAAAGTGCCACTCCTGGACTCAGCTAAGTGTGCACGTTTTAAGTGTCATTAGACACTGCATGACTTTTTCTGCTCTCTGATGATCACAATGACCACATCCTCCCTCTCCCTGCCTCTGGCCCTGAAACTCATTTTTTTTACACCTCTGACAGGCCACTCTAGATTACAAAGGCTGTTGTTCTGGATAAGACTGCAATGTATGAAGTGGAACTGTTTCCTGTTACCCTCCCCCTGCTATACCACAAGCCCTTTATTAACTTATTCTGCAATAAGCACTGATACTTTCAGAAACTGATCATTGCAACAAACATTTGCAGGCACACCTGGCACTCCTGCCCATACGTTGGGGTGTTCACATGAGAGTAGTACTACTGGTGCTGCCTGGTCATGGACAAGATTACCACACCGCAAATTCACAGCGAACTTCCAAGAAAAGAGACACCCCTGTGCTATTGTTTGCGGCCTTTTCATTTTTTTCCCAGGAAAAGCCAGAATAATTGGCAAACAGCCTAAAAGACTGCTGTGAATTATACAGTCACACCGAGTTCAAGTCTGTGTCAATGTGTCGTCTCAGCTTAAGTAGTTTATTGTGAATTTCCTTTCCCTATGTTTTCCCCCTGAACTAACACTTCTGGAGGTAACAAGATATCTTCCTCAATCTACCACCACAAACTATAGCACTAGGACCTGAAAGATGATCTGTAATTGGCCTGTCCATCATGTGTTATCTTTGCACATCTGGCCCATAATCCAGTGGTTTTCAAGCTTTCTAGAACCAAGGCACCCCTCAATAGTCTCGAGGCATCTCTTGGAAAATGCTACCTCTTCGTTTTTACTTCTTAATTGACTAGATAAAAACAACAGACTGATTCTTCTGTTTCAGAGAACTCAGAAAGACCGTAACAGAGCAGAATCTTTAACTTGTGAATTATGTTTGCAAACCTCAACACCCTGGTTGAGAACCACTGCCACACAGGATTATTTTGCAGATTATAAATTCACATATCCTTTGTTGCCTGCTATCATTTTATTTTCAGCAGCATTACCTCACAATTTTTTTCTCATCTTCCCCACTTAGGACTGTATACTAGGAGTGTGCAAAACAGGCCATATTCAATTCAGATGCGGCCCAAATCGGGGACAGTGATTCATTTAGTTGATTTGGATCACTCTCCCCAATTCGATTCAGCCAAATCTAAACCTGAAGATTCGATACCAATTCAGAGAATCAGCAATTCGGCCACAGACACAGCTTTAAATGTTTTTCTGTACATACCACAAGGTACCAGGTGCAGCTTGTGAACGCTGTGATGCTGGGGCACATGGAGCATCCTACAGGAGAGCGACTTCCAAATTCCCCCTACATCCCCCTGCTACCCCTTACACCCATAACCCCCTCCTCCCCCATTCCCTAAATTAAGTTGGATAGCGCCGGGGGCAGCAGGAGCACCAAAGAGATGATGCTCTGCCCAAAATCAGAGCATCTCTTCTGGAGGACTGACTCCTGTGCTGGCTCCAGGAATGGTCTGGAACTATGCCTTGCTCCACTGTTCTGTGAAGTGTTTTTTTCTGACCCCCCCGATACCCAGGGGTCTAAATTTTCTCCCTGTGTTGCAAGTTTGCAGCACGGGGAAAATTTTTTTATTCCTGCACCTGCCTCTTGCCCCATCTCAAAGGGATTTGAGACTGAGCAAGAGGCACATGCGTGCTCATCTGGACGCACCCATCTGGGTTGGCTCATAGTAGCCTCTGTAACTGAAAGACTCAAGTCATGCTTATTTATATACTGGCTTCCCAGTGGTATCAACCATATTATGCTACTTAATACTATTATTGCACTGGCACTAATCAATACAAAATAATAGTTTGCACAAGTCTAATGCTCATTAGAAAAAGTTGGGGGAACAACATGCTCCCAGAATCACTTAACACAGGTAAAATCCTGTGGCCTCCTTCTGCCCAGGCTGACTGGGAGCAATTTGCTCCCAATCAGTCTACGCATGGAGTATGGTTCATTAGTTAATGTGCCATTTTTCTAGTACCTGTATCGATAAGTACTGTACTAGAAAATGGTGCATTAAGCTAACATACTGTGCAGTAATTGCTGCACATGTAGATAGTGATGCTTTACTGTGCATTAAATTAGTCTAACGTACAATAAAGCATCTAATGTTGATGTACTCATTGGGTTTTAAACTGGACTCTGGTTTCTATGTCACTCTAGAGCTTACACAAGTTTAACCTAAAAATGATAGGTACCCCATTTATATAGTTTGTAGCTATCGGTTGTTAATTGGGTTCTGATGCGCATGAGCTAGGCTCTCTCATATACTACACTTGAAAGACAATAATTCTAAAAATTATTCCAAAAGTCTAAACAACTGAAATGCATCTAAAATTATTGTTATTTTGAAAGCAACAGCACTCTTCAGCTAAATAGAAATCTGACCAGTTGATCCAGTGGAAGAAAAAAAACAACATTTACTAACACTTTTAAAAGATTCTCAAGTGCATATACTATGCAGAATTGATATTACATTATTAGAAATTTACTTAAATCATGGAGAAACTAAACAATTTTCATGCGTTGGTTATGGCATAAAAAGCTAATTCTGCTGATAGTACCCGGATGTGCTCTGGCAGCCCACCTCCTGGCACTGAATGGCAGAGGCCTCAGTGGTGGGAGGAAGGATGAGAGGGTGGCTGCCATTTTGTCCGCTGCCTCCATGCCACCCTGCAAGCTGGTACTTCAACACCCCTCCCCCCACCCTGCGGGCCAGCATTTCATTTTTATTGTTTTGCTTTTTTTACACTGATTTTGGAGGGCAATTCTGGATATTCCAGTTTCCACAAAATCCATGGAATTGTAAATTGAGTAGACCATTACATATTATTGCTACTAGAAATGAAAACAGCCCTTTCTTCTGCAAACAGAAATGACAATAGCACTGACAACAGATAACGTCCCAACATTAAGAATAGGTAGGTTTTACCATAATACTCTTATTTCCTTCCCATGCAGAAGTAGTTCTAGACACGATATTTCTCAAGTCTTTTTGGTATGATGAAATAAAGTTCACTGTTACTACAACAGAGTTTACAACAGTAATTGACACAAGTTCCAGACTAAAAGACAAATGCTGTCAGCAACTCAATTTTGTTTGTATTGTAACTATTTACCTGAGCTGAGAAGTCAATTAATTTTGGAAGAAACAATTTACTTCCTTCATCACTCTTCAGAAAATCCAGCAAACTGCCTGTTTCAATAAAGAAAGAATAAGTCAACAGTTTACAAATAAAAGGAAGTTCATCACTAGCCCTGTAATCAGGCTGCCAGTTTTACAAATATGTGAAAATATTAAATTGGATACAATTAGCTAAGTTTCTTAACATGCTCTTACAACAACACAAAACGATATCCGTTTTGTGTTGTTGTGAGAATGGGCTATTTTATTCTGGTTTGGGGTTTTGTTTTTTGGTTTTTCCTTTGAGTCACAGATATGAACACTTGATTTTCCCATTTTTAGGGATATCAGAAAAGCTATCCTTAGGGAACTGCCTGTAATTACCACTCTGTTAACCATATTACTATTTAAAAACGTCACAAAACACATCTTGTTCATAAAGAGAACAGAACAGCCCTTTGATGAAGACACGCAACTAAAGTATCCGTTCATAAATAGTTTTATTTTGTGAACCTTCTGCACTGTGTAGTAACTACCTAGAAAAGCCTGGTTGTCTCTGAATGATGGACAATCAATGAAACACGTTGGATAATTAATGAAAATGTTAATGAAGTGAAGGATTGCTGCATGTAGTTTGCTTTAATTAGTTACACCATTTTGGTGAGAGATGATCAGTCACACTACCCAGAGTGACCACAGATATTAAGGAATACACTGAGGATGTGCCAAAAAACTTTATTTTAGCGACTTTGAGAAATTTCTGACATAATGCAACCTAAAAACACTGTAGGCATAAAATAAAAATTGTTATCCTTCAGAGAGAGATTCTTGATCATTTAAAACCAAAATCTGCAAATGTGTAAAATATGTCCCTTTT
Source organism: Crocodylus porosus (assembly GCF_001723895.1). Taxonomy (NCBI): domain Eukaryota; kingdom Metazoa; phylum Chordata; order Crocodylia; family Crocodylidae; genus Crocodylus; species Crocodylus porosus. Next base: position 203,340,826 of record NW_017728886.1, on the reverse strand, counting down.
TCCATTGTTTGTTACTGGGAGTAAATTCATTACATATAGAATATTTAACTCTTGATGTTGCTTTTAAGGCTCAGTAGTTCTCACCTTTTGCCATGAATTCTGTTATTATATAAATAGGTTCTTCTTTGGTGACTACTGCATACAGCCTGACTAGTTTGTCATGCTGAAGCGTTTTCATGAGGTTGGCCTCCTCCAGGAATGCTTGCACTGACATTGTTCCAGTCTTCAAAGTCTTCACAGCAACTTTTGTACTATTGTTATAAAAGCCTAGAAAAGAAGGAACCATCATGGCTCAGGAATCATTCAGCAGCATGCCAACTGTTAGGAAAGCTTGCAAACTAGACAAGAACTCGAGAGTAAAATCTTGGAGGTAAGTGTTCTTATATAGCACATTTGAATCATCAGTGTTACAAATTCTTATTTTCCAAGATGCATTAACAGATTATTGCTCTACCCACTGATGTACAATGTTCTATTTTTGTAAGTAACTATGCAAAAATAATATAAAAGTGAGACTATTTTATTAAGGTTCCTTTTGTGCCCTACTTTTCACATTACAACACTGCAAAAAAAAAAAAAAAAAAAATTAACAGGAAGAGGTAAAATTCATGACTCAACACCCAGCTACCAGCCAATCTCCATATTTTAACAGTTTGCCTCTCTAAAAGAAGGTACACAGCCCGGTACTTACTCATTCCAGGCAAAGAAAGAGCTCATGGTCATACAGAAAAATCTGTGCCAGAACAGGGAACTGAATCCAGGTCTTCCCAATCCTAAACTAGTGTCATCTGCCATCTTTTTAAAGAAGAAAAAACACAACCTCCAAAAGCTATCTGTAAGCCTGGTACAATGCACAACCAAGTGCAGCCAAGGAACAATCTCTTGCATAGAAGAGTTAAAAAGAAAGGAAAGACAAATAGGCACTTTACTATATGTAAAACAGTTGCATACAAATCTTTTTTTAAAAAACAAACAAACAAACAAATGTACCATTTTAGGCTTATTTTAAAATGTTTTTTCTGTTTTGAACTCCTTGCAGAAAGTGTACAAGGTACTAAAATTTACTTCAGTCAGGGTCAAGGGCACTTGGCATATCCCACCGTGGCACGGCCCTTCATTCAGGAAAATAAATTATGTGTTACCAGAATCCTCTCATGTGAAGGAGCAAAATGGAAGGATGACAAAGCAACAACAAAAAACAAGCCTTAAGAGCTTGGTCCTGTACTATTCTTCTGTTAGTTAACAGGGAAAAGGAAAGAAGTTGGCTATTTTCTCACATACAATTGAGGAAACCAGATAAAGGAAGTGTGGCCACTGCAGAATGGCACTTAAATTTTATAGCAGGCCTGGCCCCAGCCCCATACTACTTAAGAAAAACAGTAATCAATGCTGATAGGTATATTATTCATTTCTGATAACTTGACTGAATAGATGAAACAAGTGTCAACTTGGTCACTACCAAGGACTAGATCAGATTCCCCCAAATGAAGACTTAAGCTAGCACTTGAAGCTTATTGAACTATCACTTAGCTGGCAACTATAGCAAGGTTCTTTCACAGCCTTAGAGACAAGCAGGGCTAGAAAGGACCTCAGGAGGTCATCTAGTCTAAGGGTTGGCAACCTGTGGTCCACAGGCATTTCATCTGGCCCTCGGGGCAAGGAGGCTTCTGTGCCACTGCAGCAGTAGGGGGCATTGCCCACACACTAGGGAGAAGCAGCAATAGCAGCACTGCAGCAGAGTGGAGGGAAGTGATGATTGACTCTGGCTCCAGTACAGGCTGAGAGTGGGCAGCTGCCCACTCTTGAAGGCCAGCTGCATTAAAATCAGCCCCCATTCCTTCTTTCCACAACAAAACGTTGCTGACTACTGATAAATCCAACCCTCTGCTCAAGGCAGGATCATCTTCACCTAAACCAACCTACACAGATGTTTGGCTAGTCTGTTTGTAAAGGATGCGAGGACAACAACTCTAGGTAGCCTGTTTCAATGCTTAACCACTCGCAGAGTTAGAAAGTTCTTCCTGATATCCAATCTAAATTTCCCTTGCTGTAATTTCAGAGTGCTGCTCCTTGTCCTATCCCCTGATGCCCCAGAGTATCACCATCCTCTTCATAACCAAGCTTTGGGTATTTGAAGACTGTTATCAAATCCCTCTTTCACCTCTCCAAACTAAATTTCACTTCTTTCAGCTTTTTCTCCTGAATCACATTTCCCAGACCACTAATCATTTGTGTTGCTCTTCACTGAATTCTTTCCATTTTGTCCCCAGTTTTCTGGAATTGCAAGGCACAAGTCTGGACATAAAAGTTTTCCAAGTGAGACCCTACTAAGTGATGATAGGAGTAGAAGGATCATTTCTTCCCTTGACTTGCATGTGACATTCCTGTTAGTATAGTATGCTATTGCCTTTTTTCTGTACAAGAGCTTATTGATACATTCATCATTATAACCCTTGAGTCTTGTCTGCAGTACCTCTGCCTAGCCAGTCTCTCTCCAGTTTGTTTCTGTGCATGCAATTGTTCTATCCCAAGTGTAGAACTTCACTTTTGTCTTTACTGAATTTCAGCTGATTAATTTTAAGCCATTTCTTCAGTTTATCAAGGTCATTCTTAATCCTAATCCTACCCTCCAGAGTGCCTACAACTGCACCCATATCAGTGTCATCTGCTAAGTATGTACTTGTCTGTGTATCACAGGTGGCACAGAAAGGAACACAAACACAGTCTGAATGGTCAGTATGGAAGGGCTTCAGGCTCAGGCTAAACAGCAGAATGATATAATTTGAAACTGAGACCATCTTTTTGTTACGTGTTTGTACAGCAGAAACACAATGGGGTTCTGGTCCCTAAGCAGCGTTGCTAGGCACTACCACAATATAAATAATCATTTCCTGGTTCTAACTGCATTCATATCAGTTTCCCAAAAGATCAGTTGCCAGGCAGACATGCTTTGAATGCACATCAACCAGGAAGAGACTGTGAGAGATATGAACTTGATTCATGCCACTTTCCCCCTCACCCCCCACTCACTACTGGGGTTGTTACAAGCTTCACCCAAAGCAGCAGACTTTCTGCTACTGTAGGCTCCCCTCCAATGCCTGCATTGCCTCTACCGAATCTGACTTATGGTCTACACCCACTCTTAGGTGTCTGGCACTTGCAATCCATGAGAAACGTTCACGCACTCCAACTTCCTACAAGAAACATGAATACAAAAGGGGATGAGTAAGTGATGAAGCTTCTACTTCCTTCCTTTCTGTAGGTTTCAGCCAGACCACTTTGAATTAGTTTTCAGAATACGGATACACTGCAAAAACGCATCTGCAACGTTTTCAAACACACCCATTTATCTTGCACATTTGCCACAGGAAGTTAGATAACCCATAGTCAGATACGTCAAAAAAATTGCTGGAACATTTTTAGACTCTTATTTTCAAGAATGTATTTCTTTGGTTTGACCTCCTCTGCTGCTCTAGTAGTTGCATAAAAAGATACCAACACTGTAATATTACAGATTGACATTTAAAGTATATTAAACCCAACACCTGGGATGTCAGAAAAATGTGACTCATTAGTAAAATAAACTATAACGGCTCTTTTTGTGTTCTTAACTTCTTTTAGCCCTACTTGATTGCTCCTTCACTCATAGATTACTAGTGCCAGAGACTGTTAGGACTTGTATCATAGCAGTAGGTACTGGGAGACAAAAATGAATAGAAAAAAGTAGGCTGGGGGGCTGTTTTAAACTATGATGTCAGTGCAGCTGCTCCCCAGTACACCAACTCAAAAGTATAAAAATCTTTATAAACTGTACCAGCAAAAGTAGCCACTTCATGGAATGTTTCACAGTTAGTAGGGCCAAAAGGGACCTGAGCAGATCATCAACTCCGACCCCCTGCCATGGCAGGAAAGAGTACTGGGGACCAACGACCTCAGCAAGGTGATTGTCAAGCCTCATCTTAAAGACCCCCAGGGTAGGAGCCAGCACCACTTCGCATGGAAGTTGGCTCCAGATCCTAGCCTCCCTGACAGAGAAGTAGTGCCTCCTGATGTCTAATCTGAATTTACTCTCTGCCAGCTTGTGACCATTATTTCTAGTCACTCCTGGCAGTGCTCGGGGGAACAGGGACTCCCCCAATGCCTGCTGGTCCCCTCTGACTACTTTGTAACAGGCCACTAGATCCCCCCTCAGCCTTCTCTTGTGGAGGCTGAACAGGTTCAGGTCCCATAGCCTCTCTTCGTAGGGCCTGCCCTGCTGCCCCCTGATCATGAGAGTGG
>NW_017728886.1:203291477-203336323 GCF_001723895.1 Crocodylus porosus | reverse complement strand
TGTCATCAGCAAATTTGAACAGGGTGCTTTTTACCCCTCATCCAAGTCGCTGATGAAGATGTTGAACAGTGCGGGCCCGAGGACCAAGCTCTGGGGGACCCCACTGCCCACATCCCTCCAGGTCGAAAATGACCCATCCACACCACTCTCTGGGTGCGGCCCTCCAGCCAGTTGGCGACCCATTTGGCTGTGTAGGTGTTGACACCACAGTCCCACAGTTTCTTAATGAGAATGGGGTGAGAGACAAATGTCGAAGGCCTCTGAAAGTCCAGGAAGACTATGTCCGCTGCTGCCCCTGCATCTAAGGATAAACAGATATTGATGAACCCATATGTATATTGCTGTTAGTGTGTAAGGCAAGTACACACGTACATGCAAACAACTCTCTTTGTATTTATAAATTATGTACATAATTATATACTTTTTAATACATAATTATGAAATACATATGCATTTCATAGTTATGTATTATTATATAAATTATTATAGATGTATTTATAAATACATTTAAACGTAGTCACAGAAAGCTCTTCAGTAAATCAAGCCTGGTACCTAATAGTGGTTAAGAAAAAAAAAAGAAAGAAAAAAAAAAAATCACCTTTGTACCATAAAGCAGAAGTAATTTATCAAAAGAATATTACAAGTAGCTTATACCAAATGCCACTACGCCACTCCTTAGTACTTTCAGTAGCTTATTATTAGCAATGAGTGGAGAAGCTTACTTGCTACAATCCTGTGTGGCCTGGTGTTGGGCCAGATGACCCAACATGTCTTTTCCACTTCTAACTTCTTTGCTACTAAGATTAATCATGCTTATAACTAGAAAGGATCCCCGCCATGCAAATCAGCTTCTGTTGCTTCAGAAATGCAGCAGAGAGTGAGAGGAAGCACGTTGTTCAACTTCACAGTACAGTAATTTCTCCCATAAAGTAATAATTCACAAAGGCAAATGTTAAGCCCAATTTAGATGACGAGAATATCACAAAAACAAGAGGAAACATCTTGAACCAGAAACACCCCTTTTTAAATTTTTATGCATGTGTGTGCAGAACTAGTCACTTCCTGAAATTAGCTACATTGAGTGGACAACAGACCACCACAGATTTTTCTACAGTATTTCAGTGTCAGTTTAAAATATTTCTTGATCTAGTTTATTAGACAGAAAAAAAAGTTGCACAATGGCTGGTCTCTGTCCAAACTAAATAAAGCATCACCCAGGCATACCAGATTTAGGTGCCTTCTTAAAGCCCTTTAGCTCATATCTTCATAAAAAAGCCACAATATATTATGCAGATATACAACTTGCATTCTTTTTTATGCTGAAAGATTAAATCTGTAAGTCAAACTGGAGATTTCTGATTAGCTGTCAAAGATGCCGTACTCATGCCAATACAAAGATGCTTTACTTTTACTTAGAAAAGTCATTTCAAAACAGTATTACAAGCAGTGTATTCCTATAAGAATATTAAAATATTTTGGCCAATAGTCCCTCTTCAAAGCTTGTCAGAACACTAGTCTAGGAAGTAAACTCAGAAATGCACTGTTTCCCACAGCTTAAAATATTTAAGATGTTTATTCATTAAATACAACTTCTAAAGAAGAAGCAAGGATTCAGAGAAGGATGAGGAGAATAATGAGGAACACAGAAAGGATGATTGAAAAGACTGGAATTCCTTGCATTAAAAATAAAAGAGGACATGAAAAAATATTTTAAAAAATGGATAGTATAAAAAAGATAGATCAGGGCCTTTAATGCTCATTTTCCAAAAGCAAAAAAATATTTAACTTAATTAAAAAAGATCCAAGTTAAAGCCAGTAAAAGAAAATATTGCTTATGTAACAAGCAGTTAGAATATGAAACTCACTGCCACAGGAAACTGTTGAAGCCAGAGCTGCTCTTGTCCTGCTCTAGTCAGGCTCCACAGGAAGCTAGGCTCAGCCACGAATAGTAGCAGTGGGTGGGTTTCTCCTCCTTGCCCAGGTCCCTCCGGATGTTTCCTCTCAGCCCAGGAGCAGGCGCAGGGACAGAAGAGACTGTCTGCCACCACTGCTGCCCCAAGCTAAGCTCCACTCCTAGTCAGACCAGTTAGACCTCTGGGGTAGCCAGAGACAGTGGCAGGTGGAAGAATGAGAGAATGAGAGGGGGAAGGGACATGCTGGTGTGTGTGGAGGAGAGAAGAACCTTATCTGCTTTAGGACTTAAGAAAAGTCCCCAGCTGCTACTTCCACACCATGGTCTGCCCACCTGGTAGAGAGAGGATGGAAGCAGAGGTGCAGCCACCTCTGCAGCACCAGTTAGTGCTCTTGCACCCTCTTAGAAAATCCTGGATCCACCCATAGTTTTCTCCCTAGATCAAATCCTTGTTCAGGAGTTACTACAGTGTAAGGCTTGAATGCATGGCTTTCTGTGGTCACTATCTGCAAGGATAGCCACCAGTGTGATTCATTACAACAATACCAGCAAAAAGCCAGTATGGTTGGCTCCAGCTGCTTGGGAACCCACCTGCCACAAGGAGTACTGAACCTCTGCCCCCCGGCCTCCAAACCCCACAAAAAACTGACAAGTTCTGTTCAGATGTTTTGCATCAAGAGAGGGTGTTTTCCAAGATAAAAGTGCTATTTTACACATGTAATAGGGCAAATTAATTCAGATAATACTCTAATGAGGGTCAAAGCTAGCAACACAAGCGTGAATCAGTGTCTTTGAAACTCTACTGTAGACATTTATTTTTCAGTGACATTTTAAATATTTACATTTTCAAAGACCTAAGCAAACCGCAAAGTATCATCTACTCACCCATCCAAACTTCTCCAAACTGACCAGCTCCAAGTTTTTTCACTAACTTAATTGATTCCCGTGGAATCTCCCATGCATCTTTATCCCAAGGTTTCTGGGGTTTAGGGCTAATGCATGCTTTTTCCAGTTTTTTGCATAAGCCATCTGACTGCTCTGTTTTTCAAAGAAAAACACAGTATAAAAATCCATTGCATTGTTAAACATACTTTGTTTAATGTAGGCACAACTGCAGATCAACACCAATCAGCTCAAAATAAAGCAGGCATTATGAGGAATGCTTTGATCTAATAGAAACCAATCTTTCTGTATTCATCACATCATATTTAACCATTCAATCAGATTTAGGGTTTCAGAATTCAAAAACCAATTTATAAAACAGCTGTGTGATCTGCAGTTAGTGCCAGACAAAAAAAAGGTCATGGCTGCTCATAATGTGCGTTTTTTTCACTCCAAGAGGGCAGTAACACCAAAGTAAGTAAAATGCATGTTCTAATGGTTGATGGCATGTCAGTGAAGACAGAGTAGGAGACCCGTCTCAGGAAATACAAAAACAAAAAAAGATGGATCTTGTTGCTTATGATCAAAAATCAGAAACACCGAGTATCTGCTGTTCCTCTCCTAGACTTCAGATTTCTGGAAGTTTAAGTTCACCTCTTCAGATGCCCAACTTTAGACAGCAAATTTTGAAACACAGGAAATCTATGGCCCAGGCATTGACAGAATTTAGATATTTCTGCACCCCTCCCCCATGTTCAGGCCACTAGACCATGCTTAAGATCACCTGAGAATTTATGTCCCTGAAGACATTTAACGTACATAGTACATTGGTTCAGTCAGTTAATTATTATTATTATTATTAATTACTGGGTGGAGGGGCAGGTAGCATTGAACCAAGTCATCTACGCATTTTGAAGACAAATGATGATTGCACACAAATTGCTCCTTTCTCTCTTTAAAAGAATCATTGGATCCAACTCCATTTGCAATAAAATAATGGAAAAAGCTACCTTTGACTTAAAATACAGGATAATCTTGATCTTACTGAAATGTCCAAAACTTTAAGTGGACCTTAAAATTAGTATTATTTTAACTTATGTGCCATGTACCCCCCTAGCATTGCTTTGAAATTCCTATATCACACTTTTTTAGTGTATAATTGTTCAGTGACTAGAGAAGAAATAATTATGACACATGCAGCATGATAATAAAAAGACTTGTATAATTTTATTAGGCGGTTAATTCTTCAGTGTAGTTTTGAAAATTTCAACCCAATATTTTCTCTCCAGTGTCCAAAACATTATTCTGAACTATCAAGACTATGTTCAATGGGGGCAAGGGTGGGAGAACACCATTATGATAACCAAGAAGTTATAAACATTTTAAAGTAATTACTGCATATTGGAAAGTAATATTCCCTGTCAATGGAAATTTTGATTTTTCCTCAATAGTAAAAGGCCCAACCACTAGCATAAAAAATTATAAGGTTGCTTTTGTTTCATATTATGAAAATACCAGTAGATGTTTAACAACATACCAGATGTATTACATTTTGTAAATATCATCCACCTTTATTATAATATACCATTACACTTACAAACACAGGGTTTTTTTATTTATAACTTATCTGTTTTTTTCTCACTTTAACTGCACATTAGTGTAACTCTGGGAGGAGTGACTTTTACATTTATTATTCATTTTATACTGGTAAATGAGAGATCAGAAACAGACTTTCTAGTACCAGTAACAGACCTTAAGCCAGAGGTACAAAGATACAGCCAACAGACTGGATCTGGCCTCCAATGACCTATCATCCGGTCTGCAGTGATGCCTGGGGGTTTTGGACTGGACCCGCACACCAGATGCAGCGGGCTCTAGATTGTCCTGCATGCCACATACAGTGCTGCACATGGGGCCAATTTGGGGTATGTGCTGCACATGGTACTTGCACTGGCCCAGTCCTGTGCATTGAATCCAGTACAAGGAGATGGTCTGCAGGCCTAATCCAGCCTGTGAACTACTCCAGCCCCACACATCTGCCCTACAGGACCTGATAAATTTGATACCACTGCCTTAGACTCTGACTGAACTTGTGTTTTGCTCTTAACATGAATCTTGCAACAACATTCACAGTGCTTAGATTATTTATAAAATGTACTGGAAAGACTTGAAATAGAACAATAAATTATTTTTCCATTAAAATAAAGCTTAATATCTGACAAGTAATTCACTAATTCATTTAACTTACTTTGGTAATGTTTGATCATTTCATTGATGGTAAGAAAAGTAATTCTTGGAGAGATGTAATATCCTCCATTGTCTAGACTCCTGATTTTGTAGTGCTTAATAACATCACCATGCTGTGGATCAAGGTCCCTGATGGAAAGAGAGTAGCTACCTGTGGAAAACGGTGCAAAAAAAGCTGTTTGGTAGCTTGTATGCCTGTAAAACACACATTTCTATAGTTCAATATTCAATAGATATAACAAATGCAGTAAGTAATATTTTGCCTACTTGTCATGTTCCACGTTTATCTCTCACAAATATTTTACAATTGGCATGAGGAACATAACTAAATGAACCCCACTGCTGGCACTGAACTTATCCCAAGATACTACTCAAGAACCAATGGGGATTTTTCTCTCTCTCTTTAGAGCAATATTTTAGCATAAGGATGGACCATTTATCTCTATTTGATTCTATAATTTCCTCCTAGTTTTAAGTGATAGAACTCAGTGAAGATGGAAGGACAATGGTACTGAGTGGGCACTTAATAAATATTCAGAGACCACCAAGCTGGTTGAGAGGCAGATACTCTGGAAGACAGGATAAGGTACAAAATGACCTTTATTAAATTCAGGCCATTTCTCCAATTTACCATCTGAAATTCAATAAGGACAAACAAAGTATATTGAACTTGGGACAGAACAATCACATCCACAAATACAAACAGGGGAATGAATGACTAGGCTGCAGTACAGCAGAAAGAAACATGAAGAGTAGCATGTCTTACAAGCTATGATTTAATGTGCTGCTGCTGCTGGGGGGAAAAATAATAACAGAATCCTGAAGAATCCCAGGATACAAGAACAGTCATGGGAAGCAATGCCTGTATTCTTCTCAGCAGCAGTAAGGTCTTACCTAAAACAATGCCTAATTTTGGGCACCATACATCCAGAAAGATATGAACAAACTGGAAATAGTCCAGAGGAATGTGTGAAACAGTAATGGGCAATATGAACTCACGATCTGACCCAGCAAATGGCAATTCTTATGTTCTTATAAGATCAACAAAAATGATCAGGTGTCTATAAAACACGACTTACAAGATAACATTGGGAGAACTAAGATTACCATGCTGACTTGAATATACCAACCTAAATAGAAGACAACCCCCCGCCCCTCCCATAAGTAGATTCTATTGATAAATTTGTTACAGTTGTCCCGGTATAGAATCTAAGTATTGGAGTTTTGCCTTGAATTTGTCCCCTTCCTGCTGCTATAGCAAGGAAAATAAATCTGAAGGGTAGCCCCTTTGCCCTCTGCCCCCTCAACTTCTTCCCCTTACAGCTCCTCCCCGCAACCCTTACCTTACCATCAGACTCTACTCTCCCTGAACACATGAAAATGAGGAGCAAACTTGAAAACACTGACCTTGAAATTAACATACCTGTATTAATTTGCATTTAGTACCCATAAACTTAATCTAGAATTGATGTATTTTTGAAAACTGCTACAAGTTTAGCACAGTTGCTCCATAAACACACTTTTAAGCAGCACTTAAAAAAAACCTTTCTATCAGCATGTTTGCCCAATACAGGCCACATGTTGTTTTGCAGTCATACTCAGTGTTGGCTGCATTCATAGTTGGTTTCCATTACTGAGCATATGCTGCTTTTGGTAGCATTTTAATGACAGACAATATATTAAATGAAGTTTCCTTGTATGTAAATATAAGAGGATAGTTCCCCCCCCCCACCATCAGCATTGGGGGGCGGTGGTGGAATCTTGTCTTGTATTTAAGTAAATATGGTATTTAGTCTGAAGAGGAAGAGACTTGAGAGGATTTGAAAACAGTCCAAGTACCAAGAGGATGGTAACAGACTGTTCTCTGTGTAAAGGGGGGAGAAGACCAGAGGTAACAGTCTTAAATTGCAACAAAGAAAGCATAAGTTGGATACCAGGATCACCATGAGGGTGGTTAAGCACTAAAACAGATTACCTATAGAGATTCAGGAACTCATTAGGTAAATCATGATGTCCAAAATTAGACATTTTAAAGAGCAGATTAGGCAAATGCTTAGTTTGGGGTGGTTTAGACCATGATAATCCTGCCTTGAGTACAGAGATGGACAAGGTAACTTCCCTTGGTTTCTCACAGTCCTATTTTTTATTGAATCTTTTACTTCCTTTGGAGAATTTACTTCAGTCCCACTGAATTCATGGTTACATACTAAAAAGCGACATAACAAAATGGTGCCAAATTCACATCCGTTGAAAGCAAAATTTTTGTTAGAGCAGATTCAGAGATTAATCAGTGAGTCCACTGATTAAACTGACTGCCTACCTTTTAATGTTTCACTTTCTCTGATAAGGAATGATCCAGGACTGTTTCCAGGAGCTAAGAGCTGTCTTTCTGCATCTTTCCTGGTTATATCTTTGAAGAACCATCTGAAAAGTATGTCAAGGGTTAGATTTTAACCCACCCCCTAAAGGCCCACAATAGGGTAGAAAAGTTTCAAATATACTAGAGTATAGAGGAACCTACTCTTCTGTTTCCAAAGTGTTTAACTTTGCTACATAGTTGCTTGGAATGAAACCTTCCTTTTTCGTTGAGAAGGATTTAGCTTTCCACCATTCCCCTAGTCTGAAAAGCAAAAACAACAGAATTCACAATATGCAAACCAAAAATAACCAAGTGCTATTTATCTGCTTCTTTGCTGAGGGGCTTGACTGGGCTGGAAAGAGACACGTGACACTTCTCTTGGAAGTAGAGCCATCTGAGAAGCTTGAGAAAAGCTTCAAGGGCAGAATGCAACAGCCCTCCCCCAAGATGGTTGTCAAGAAATACAGAGAACTGAGTGGAACATTTTCACTTTCACACTGAAAGGAAGTTTCTTCCTTTTGCATGGGTGTGGGCACAAAGTAATAAAACACAACAAGAAAAGTGATTTAGTAACATCAAAAGATACATTACATCCAACATTATCATACTTACTCCTCAAGAACTTCCATTTTTTCTCCTTTCTTGAACGACAAATCTTCTTCATGAATGCCATCATAAGGATACAAGGCTACTACAATGGTCCCATGTTCCTCTGCTTCTATTAATGCAGAAAGTCAATGGATAATCTTAGCAATACATACGTTCTTAAAAGGCTGTTACAAATTGCTAATATTTTTATGGAAACATACCTGCTTTACAGAACCTCTGACCTGGTAAGAGTTGTGTGTCTGTATTTGCCTAAAACAAAATATTGCTCAATTAAGCAGTTTCAAGTCACTGTGATGTTCACTTTACACATAAGCACATTAATAAAATAACTTATAAACATAAGCTGGTTTGGCATGATCTTGCACATATTTTCTAAGATGCCTACAAAACTTAAAATTATAAAAGAAACTAGGGTTGGCAAACTGGTCAATTGACCAGTCAAATATTATCAATTTACCAGTCAATTGACTGCATATTATTGACCAAAGGTTATAGTAATTTTACAAAAAAAGCCCCCTCTTGTTTTTGTAGTTTTCTTGACAGAAACGATTTTTTTATCATTTTTGACACATTTCTTAATGGAAAATTTGGGCTTTTTCTGTGTATTACTTGGACCTATTAACATTTTTTTTTACAATTTTGACTGATATTTGACCAGTCAGTTGACCAAATTTTGACTGATCAAATACCCAAACTTAAAAGAAACATGTAGCTATTTTTGCTGGGCAACACTTAGATGCTTTAAAAATAAATAGTAATGCAAATCCCAACTAAACTTTGAATACAGCAGCATAGCAACCCCCCCATCCCCTCCCGAAGTGAAAAGTAAGGTGGCAAGTGTATACCTCTGAAGCTCCTGTATTAACATTTGGCAAGGATACTTCAACAGGACAATAAAGCAATAATTGTCAGTATAGAGGGGCAGCTTCATAAAGTTAAAGAGCAAAAATTTAATTACCTTTCTTAAATTCCTCAGCAAAAAATCATTATTTAGATTTATCCAAATACAAGGATTAAAAAACTACAGGATTTTTTAGGCGCCAGCACTAGAGTAAATAAGTAATTAAAGAGAATCTTATTTGATTCAGATGATATGCTGGCTCAACAGCCTCAGCAGCTGTAAAATCAGCATAGCTCCACTGAAGCCATTGGTTACAGATGGGGTAGAAGTGTTCACCACTGACTAAGGTCAATTATCCCATTTTTACCCTCACTGAAACTAACCTTCTATTTTGCCAGTTTAAGGCAAAAAATATTAACAGCTTCATACACTCTCCCCTGTGAAAAGTCCGATTCATATGGGTTTGCATGGGAGTTATCCATGCCACCTCTGCAATCCAAAGACCACCAGCAGAGCTAACATGCAACTATGCTCTGTTCCTCCTGACATGGAAGAGCAAACATTTTTTGTATTCCCTAGCCTCTCTCCCTAACATTTTCTTTTTGCTACCATCAGTGGAGCACTGGTCCTTGGCACAGAGGGGACTTCCACTGCTCTGCCTCCTCCTATACACAACTGCTTTTTATTCTGTTGCACTTGGTCCTTACACGCGAACAGAAAGCAGCACGAGGTGAAGGTTGAGGAAACTTGACCAAAAATGATCAAGAGTCATAATTAAATTATTAAATCATAAATTACATGTCAAATTAAGGATTACCTCAGCCTTTCTTAATCGAACACTCAGTATTTTAATCCCTAACTCATTAAGCAGCCGCCCTGTAGCTGTTTATGCTTACCAGCATAAAACTACACATTAAAAATAAAGGTGGTTCTTTTATAAAGAAAGCCTGATACTTTTAAAAATCTTTCCAAAATACTGTAAATTACTAAATATTGAATTAAAAAAAATAAATGTCACTCAGCCTTCCTGTAAAGCATCAACAATGCAAGAACAGTACACAACACATTTAGGAGAATATTCCTCCAGAGCGAAAGAATATATAAGGATATATTTATTAAGGAATGAACTACCAGCAACTTTTTTTTAATACCTATCTTTTGAGGGTGAACTGTATAGCATAACAAAGCCAAACTATGAACTAAAATGATTAATCTTAGGTTCTGCATGCATGTGTTTTTTAATTGAAATTTAAGTTATGCCTGTCATGCTTTGCTCTCACTGTTGGAATTCTCCCCTGAAACTTACTGGCCTTTGCTGTTTATTGGACGTTGGATCCCTCACATAAATAGTTCGTTCAGTTTTACGTACTGGTTGGTTCTTCAAATCTAGCCCATCTCCAGGCAGGTTCTCTTTCCTTTTTGATTTTATACATCCCATATTTCCTGTTGGAATAAAAAAGGGTATTAAACAAAAACATTGCATCACATAACTGAGTAGCTTCCCATGCAATCGTCTGGCTTATATAGCTAAAATTTCCTTTCCAACCACAATACTTTATTGGCAAAACAACTGAATGTTAAAAGTACCAGTTGTAGTGCTATATAATTTTACAAGTGAAGGAAATAGTCTCGTCTTAATGCACAAATAAGCAAATCATTTGAAAATAGTTTTTTCAAAGATCAAACTTCTTTATTTTTAAATGGTCTTTTTAACCCCAAAATAAAAATATTCCAGATAGATCAACATATCTGTGGATGAGAAGATTCTGATATAAATGAAATGGACAAGAAGGGATTGTTCCCACTGCAATCTATATAGGTGAATCATAGATTGAAGCCCCAATTTCCCAATAGTAATGCATACAGAAGTGTTGCCAGTATGTTCCAGTGAAGAGGTTCTAAAATGTTTTTAGATTACTCTACCAGTGTAAATGGTAAAACTATGGCTCTCTAGACCATGACAGTATCCTCCAATTTGGTTTTGTATATTAACCCCAGGGTGGCTATTGGTCCAGTTTCATATCAGACCATCTTGTTTTTAAACCCTTTGTCCCCCATCCATTTCTGAATGAGGAATGGACAGCAAAAAGTCCAGTTTTTTAGTTCACTGGTGGAAATACATGTTAATCATTTGTCCTCTATTGGCTGTGCTTAAAATTGGGTGGTGCACAGCCAGGAGGAGAGGGGTTTTGAGTCAGCCAAGAAGGGATGGAGAGAGGGAGGTGGTGGCCCTGCCCCTTGCTGCTGATTGGTTGAAGGACCCAGTGGCCCCCCACCTTTACTGCTGATTGGACAAGGTGGCGGCTCCACCCCTCACCACTGATTTGCAGAGGGAGACTGCCCCTCACCAGGGGGTTGTCCTGTATTCTGAGGATGCGTCAGTGGCCACCCTAGTTAACCCTGCTGGGGAGCTCAGTGACTGGAAAAGTCCAAACCCCATGGCAGGCTGAAGAGAATAAAACTCAACCAGAAGCAAACATTGGTAGTGCAGGTCAGATAGAGAGGGAGGACACCTAACTTATCTACTGCAATAGCATGAAAAAAAGAAAAAAGAAACAAAAAAAAAAAAAAGGGGTGTACCACTGCTTTAGTTGTTCCCCAGTACACTCTCTCAAGGTGATCATTGTATCAGTATAGGTGCACAAGTTTTATGAAGCTCATCTGTCAAGTATCTCATAATACAACTATTATATTGGGATAAGAGTATCCATGCTAAGGTATAACTATATTGGTAAGAACCACAACAGTATAGTTATACCAGTTCAGTTTCCAAGCACAAGATGGACCATAGAGGTTGCCCTTAAAGCCTCTGAATCCTATGTTTCCACCTTTATTCTACTCAGATGAGCTGTGCAATTATACCTATATTAAAGATGAGTGGCTGCAATTTACTCCTTTTCATGAAAATCAGCTGTCACTACCTGGTATCAAAGTTTAGGTGTCACTGGAATAAAAATCCATTGGTCATTGTACCATTAAGCTCAATAATCAAATAGTTTGGAAACCAGCAAAATGCTCATGTGTTCTTAATTTTAATATTAAAACAAAAAAAAGGCAAAAAGCAAACCAACCAAGAAAGCCCAGAGACCCACATGACAATTAAAGAAAGCAGTTTTCTGTTCTTGCATATCAGTGACTTCAACAGTTTTACCTATGTGAAGCACAGAGAGTGCATTATAATTGGTATTCTTAGACCAGGAAATATCTAATGATCATTTTCACTTTGTGGAAGTCTCCCTGGGAATCATTTAGACCTCAGTTCCATGTGGGATAGTGCTTAGTTTTATTTGAGACACTAACAGACTCTTTAGGAATCCAGTATCTATAAAAACAGCCTTCAGTTTTATGAACACCATTAACTGTGGGCATACAACATACAGTACTTACATATCTGTATAAACTTATGAGGAAGCTGGTGATTTCACATGTACATTGGACAATTAGCAAATAGAGGCCAACTACCTGCACTCACAAATCAGGTGGTTCAATCATCTAAATGCTATAATATGCACTTGCAATTTTCTGCCTACAGAGACAGAACCTAAATTGAGACCTTAAAAACAATTTGGCAGTAAGTATAGCACTTAAACCTTTCAAACAGGCGAACAGTCATGTTGATTTCAAAAGGTTTAGTTGTATACCCAAAGATAAGCATGTTCTTACATGACAGCCTACATGGGACAAGAATATGCCTCCCTCACTACTGCGAAAATCCTTGGAAAGAATGAGTCTCATGGCTTTACTCTACGCGACAACAAATAAAAATGTGACATGACTTGCCCAAGATCACAGAGCAGATCAGCAGAACTAAAACTAAAACATCTTTCTCCTACAAATCTGGAGTACAGTTTTACAAAAAAATACTGAACTTCTTCTGGGATCGAACGTAGTCTTCACTACCATGGAGCTGAGAGTACCCCAAGCCCTTTGACAGATTAAGCCCATCAACTATCTTTAAAAAAAACGTTAATAAGTTCTCTAAAATCTTTCTAAAGAAATGGAGGAAAAAACCCTTTGCAGTAGGCAACAAACAAAATAAAATTTAAAATTCAGATTTCTGTTGCTCTTATAGGATTTCTAACAAACTTTATTAAAAGTGTGAAAATCACAAATTTCATATGAAGCAGCTAAAAAAATACATGTCTCAAATGTTAAGACACTGGCCATAATTGTATTTGATTATGAAATCATTCAATTAAATTTATAAAATATAAAGTATTGGGATTGTATATGCCTTTGGATGTTTCTCAGTAGTTTGTGAAACTGTGGTGTGGCATCCAAAGAGCTTGAAAACATTTAAGATACTAGAACACATGGGTGCTCATCTTCAACCCACTCAGGAAGTCTGCAGAGCTGCATTATCCCCACAGATACAGAAGTTTACAGTGGGGAATAATGGCAATTAACTCTACCACTGCTTTCCCACCAAATATCCAAAGCTTACAGACAGATGACATGACCCCATGCATGGGTCTGGGTTAGGGCCAGAGTGGCAGGTCCAGTCTGGCACACACGGGGCTTAAACCATGCACTGGACCGCGCCCACATGCTTACTCTGCACTGGAGCAGACCCATGAACTGATATCCTGGATAGGATCTGATCCCTAGACCAACCCCAAATCATTCATGCCACCCGCAGCCCAGAAAGTTTGGTCACCACTGCTAAGGCAGATATTTTAAACAAGGGGCTAAAACTGACAGACTCTTTACACTGCAAGCTGAAACTTCTTTCACTTCGACTAAGAGATTCTATGAGGGGCATCAGAATAGCAATTCATAAACCTAATGCAAGCAACAGACATCATAAGATAAATGTTTACGAATGTTTGTAGTAGAGTCGGAGTGTTGTTGTAACTGTGATGGTCCAGGAAGCATCCAGGAAGAGACGCAAGGATTTTTTTGCAACATCTAGTTTACAGCCCTGTTCCATCCCTCCAAACAGACTGCTCGAATTTGCTTGGACCCTTTTCTATGACATTTGGCTCTGTTTCCACTTCTTTCTCAAACATGAGGAAGGGCACTTGATGACCAAAAGCTTGTCCCAGGGCTCTCCCACCTATATGCTTGGTCCAATAAAGATACCACAAAAAATCCTTGTCTCAGAGCATATGGTAAGTAATGGGTTTTAAAATAGAAATGTTATACAACTGTTCTTAGCTGCTTAAAAAAAAAAATCCTAGTAAAAAAAAAATAAAAATGAACAACAAAATGCAGCATATTTTTTAGCCTATAGTATGTTTATGTATAAAGTAGAAGCTGAGTGCATTTACAGCAAGTACAATATTTTATTCATGCATAATGTTGTTTTTGTTTTTTTAAGAATAACATTGATGCTATTTATCTTAATGAATATCAGGTATGTTTAATCCAAGTTAAAGAAGTGCTCTTTTGCAGATATGAGAATTTGACAAGCTATCAGTTGTTCAGAAGGACTGCGTCATAACAGATGGAATATTAGTTATTGTTCTTTGATAAAAATCACTTGTTCAAAAAAATAATTCAATTCTTCTTTCAGACTTTCTTTATGCAAACTAAATGGCATACCAATTTACTTAAGCCCTCCTAACCACTTTGCTAGACATGAAAGAATAGTCATTTAATTACAAGTAATTGTATAACAGAAACTAACTTTCAGAAGCAGTTATCTGACAAAGTAACATGACCTAAAATCATCACAGAATAAAGTATCCAATTTCAATAAAAGGCTCAAAAGGTAAAATTTAGTTTGGAGACAGCAATGTTCTTGAAGGATATCTTCAATATGTTGATACAAATCAGAGTTTGTCTTTTTATTTAAAGGGAAAAAAGCAAACTACATACAGGAAAATTGGCACAATGAACTTTTTCTAACAGATTGCTGAATAACTACCAATATTTTCTTTGATGTCTAAAAATGTATGTCTTGAATTCTCCCTCCAAATCCTCTGTTATACGCCATCATTTCATTTCATCTCAATAGTAGTTTGGCTCTTTTCTTTGCCTAGCAATTGCTTTAAAATCAAATATATTTCATGTCCCCAAAACTGCCTGCAATGTGCTTGTTGAGATTTTAAAAAGTTCCACGCTTCTTGACAAAAAACTTGTTTTATCTTTCTTTTGCCAGCAGTATAATTTATCTGTAACCTCAAACACTTCAGACAGTGGAAGATCACGTGAGCATTACTAGTCCATCCACTACAGCCCATGAGGTTTGTGCTTCCTCTGAGTGCTTATCTATCTATCATACCATCTCTAGCTTATCATATTTTTCAGTTTGTTCACAGCTGCAACTTCTAGCAATATCTTTGTTAGTATATAAGACATGATATTAAAATTCAAGTTAAGAACAATTTCTTAAAAATCAGCTTGAATGCCTGGGCTTTTCTTAAATAAACACCCAGTACTGAAAGTGCTTCTCAAATCCCAACATATTTTTCAGTCACTAAAGTGTTTTTAAGTATAGAAATTCAGAAAATCAAAATAGATTTTACGACTTGCTAGAAAGTGTGTGTGTGTGTGTGTGTGTGTGTGTGTGTGTGTGTGTGTGTGTGTGTGTGTGTGTGTGTTTCTTGAATTAGTAAAATGCCTTAAGACATTCATAGATTGTAAGAGGCTGGAAGGGACCTCACAGATCATTAGGTCCAACCCCCCCGCTCTAGGCAGAAAGACAACTGGAGTCAGTGAGGTGACTGTCCAGTCTCCTCTTGAAAACTTCCAGGGTAGGTAATTACAGCACCTCTGGAAGGAGCTTATTCCACAGTCTAGACACCCTGACCGTGAAGGAGGTTTTCCTGGTATTAAGCCTGAAACAGCTTCTAGGAGTTTGTATCCATTGATCCTGGTCTATCCCAGGTCTTCCCCTAGTGAACAGTTGTTCACCAAGCTCCTGATGCACTCCTCTGATATAGCAGTAAGCCACTATCGAGTCCCCTCGCAACCTTCTCTTCTTTAGGCTAAAGAGGCCCAGGTCCATCAGCCTTTCCTCATACGGCATGCCTTGCAAGTTGCTGATGATACAGGAGGTTCTTTTCTGGACTCTCTCAAGTTTTTCCAAGTCCTTGTTGAAGTGCGGCACCCAGAACTGGAGGCAGTGCTCCAGCTGTGATCTCACCAGTGCTGAGTACAGCAGGAGTATCACTTCTTTTGTTTTACATGAGATGCATTGGTAGACGCATGCCAGCATGTTATTTGCTCTGCTGGCCACAGCATCGCACTGACAGCTCACATTCATGCAATGGTCAATCATGACCCCTAGGTCCCTTTCAACCATGGTGCAAGTCAAGCTGTCACCACAGAGCCTGTACGTATGTTGAGGATTGCTTGCCCCCAGATGGAGCACCTTACACTTGGAAGTGTTAAACTTCTGGTTCCGGTCTGCCCAGCTCTTAAGCCTGTCCAGGTCTGCCTGTATCTGCAACCTATCTTCTGGCATGACCACACTGCCCCATAACTTGGTGTTGTCTGCGAACTTGGCCAACGAGCTTTTCACTCCCCCATTCAAATCATTGATAAAGATGTTGAAAAGCACCGGTCCAACCATGGACCCCTGAGGGATACCACTCGTCAGTACAGTATAATTTGTATACTGACAAACAGTATACAAATTATTTAACTACATCAGCCCCAAAGCCGTGATAAAATGGTAATTATATTTACCTTTTTGTTTGGATAGTTACTGTACTGTACATACATTTGTTTCATTACAACCCTTATAATATATGATAACTTGGAATAGTAAAGATAGAGCATCCTCTGACTATTTTTCATTTTATGGTTGGTCTGTTGCATAAAGCTTCTGGATACTTATTATTTGTGAAGGATACTTCATATCTCACCTGTGTAATACCCCTGTTAAAGAGCAACATTGTGCCATTTTAATATTTAAAGATCTGAATAATCATTCCAGTCTTTGAACAATGCTCTGCTTTTAGCACTCCAAATCCATTTTCCCCTCCATAAAAAGAGATATACTTGAAATAACAGTCCAGCATTTTTACCATTTCAATGCATTTCCATTACGTACAATGTCATCTTAGAAAAAAATGTCTTCACTGTTAGAACAGTGAGGCAGTGGAATAGACGTCTGTGGCAGTTCTGGAATTTCCTTCATTGGAGATTTTCAAGAGGTTGGATGAGCATTGATTAGGAATCATCTGGAGAGTGTTTCTAAAAGGCAAAGTACTTTACCACCCCACCCCAACATATCACTGGGAGATCAAGAGAAGAGCTCTGCAGAGCAGAACAGGTATGGATAGTGGAGAAGACAATGCTCAATGGCAGGAAAATGAAGCTGAAGTACAATGAAGGGGCTGGGATAAGTATGGCAGAAAGGGCGTCTGACACATGGGGTTGTTTAATGTCACTAGATTGCAGAACAGAGCAGAGGGTAGTTTGGGTTTTCCCATACTTCTGGGCTTTGCTGGTTGCCACATGGGCTAGGAAGGATTTTTTCCACTCCTGTTGATACAGGTGGCAGGGAATTTTTTTTTTCCTGTTTTCCTCCAGAATCACTGCCTGTTGACTGTAGCCAAGGCTGGGGATTTTGACTGGGGTGTGCCAATGCTCCTTCTGGAACTACAACCCATGAATTCCTGGTTGGAGGGTGCTGCCTCTTTGCTTAAAGTCAAGCCAATCACCACACTTGGAGTCAGGAAAGAATTTTACCCCACAATCAGATTGGTACAGACTTGTGGGGGTTTTCACCTTCCTCTGTAGCAGGGGTTATGGCCCTCTTCCTTAGATCTCGAGTGTATTTTAACATCCCTTTCAGTATCAAGATACTGACAGTGCCCTCCATCTCCTTGCTTTACCTCCAGCAGAGTGTTTGTCATATCTTTGGGCTATGTATCTTGTAGCCATGCAATACGTCTCTTTGTGTAGTTGTAGCAATAGGTTAAACAAGCACTTGATTGGGCTAGTTTGGATAGGGAGGCTCCTGCTTTGAGCAGGCAATGGGAATAGATCAGGGTGACCAAACTGCAGCATGAGTGCCACAAGTGGCAGAGGCAGCCTTTGTGTGTGGCACACAACAGATCAGGGAGTGAACAGGCAGCACCGTAGCAAATAGGGAAGGGAGTAAAAACTAGAGCAGCACATCAGGAGGGGAGCACAGGGCAGAGAGCAGAGCAGCAAAACAGGAAGGAGAAAGGGATCAAGTGCCACTCCAGAAGGATGAAGGTCTAATTGGCACACTTGCCAAAAAGGTTGGCCCCTGCTGTACCAGATGAACTCCTGAAGTTCCTTCCCGCCCTACTTTTCTATGGCTCTCTAGTCTTTTCTCCAGTTTCATCCTGTTTTGTCTCAGTATAGATTTTAACACTAATTGTTTTCTTTTTTCACAGAGTATAAGCCCAGAAGGAAACACTGCAATCATCTAGTCTGAACGTCAATACAATTCAGGAAATTCCTATGGCCTGTCTTAATTCCTGTTTTAAAAGTAGAGTATATCTTTCAGAAACAATGTGCAATCTTGATACAGAATCACTGGGTTTGAAAGGAACCCTACACAATTTTTATCCAGCATCATCTGCAACACTAAGTACTTTGCACCTCCACTGTAACTGTCCAAACCACTTTACTTTGGTTTTAAATCTCTCTCTTCTTTGAACGGATGCATACAGATATTTGAGTTTCCACTCTAACTCCTTTACATGAACTGCCAGGAGTTAGAGCCACCTCTCTCCCCAGCCTAACAGACACTTGCCTGTTGGGGTGGGGGCCAGGACTGGAGCCTGCCTGCACTGACTCTGGCCAGCGGGCAGGGGCACTCCAGCAACTTCTCAGGAGGCTGCCAAAACCACCCCTCTCCCCAGTGCTGCCCTCCCCACCCCCAGCTCTGCAGCTGTCAGCAGCTGAGGGTGGGGAGGGAGTGGCCAGCACATTGGCCAGGCAAAGCAGCTAGCAGCAGAGCTGGGGGGGGGGGAAGGGAGAGGGCATGGCGGAATGGAGCCCCCTTGCCTTGCAGGCCCAGCCTGGCTCCCCCCAACACCTCAGCCGCGATAGCTCGGTGGTGCCCAGAAGGCAAGGGGGTTCTGTTCCACCCCACCCCCCAGCTCTGACCAGGCAAAGCCCAACTGGCAGCTCAGTGCTGGCTGCTCCCTCCCTCTTCCTCCCACACCAAGAGCCCTGGAGACAGGGCTGGGCTGGTGCTCACCTGCATAAGCACCATCCCAACCCTGCAAAGTGGGAAAAAATATACCCTGGAGGGAAAACAAGTTCTTCAGGTGCTCTGCTTTAGAGTGCCTTCATCTATTACCTCATTTGACCAGGGTTAATTTTTTTGCACAATCGGTCATTTTAAAAGCACTCTACAGCACCTGTGTTACATCATGGCTGTAGAGTGCTTTCATATGAAAAATGTAACTTGTGTAATCAACCAGAATGAACAGCAAACTTTAGAACACTTGGCAATTAATTTCATGAGATCTTCCCTTCCATCCTGGCACATTCCACCTCCTCACGCTCCTTTGGTGTTCTGCTTTTCTGCACCTATTGCAGGCATCAGCTCCACTTCAAGGGTCTGTATGCAGATGTATGGGCCTAACAAGGTCATATTTCAAATCTGACACGCTCTAGCACTGTGCAGACATATATTCGTCTTCCTCTCCCCTCTCCCACTACAACATCCTCAAGTGTTTCAAAATAGTTGTGAAGGCAAGCAGGCAACTGCCCTTCAATCTAGAGAACAGGAATCCCTGAATGCCCTTGGCCTCTTCTTCAGAGGTTCCCAAGGATAACAAAGCGCACAGGAGCCTGCTCACAGGACCAGCCCCATATCCCTCCTTCCCATGAGAGATGGGGGCAGGGCAGGGATGTGGTGGAACCAAGCACTGTGGGAGATGAGAGAACTGCTGGAGCTTGCAAATATTTCAGGAAGTGCTTCAAAGTTGTTCCTTATTTTTCAAGAGTCATTTTTGAAGCATTTCTTTGGCTCTGCATTTCTGTACCCTCACTGAAGCATTTCAAAGGCACTTGCACACTTCCAAACAACACATCATTCCAGTGTCACTGTGCATGATGTAGAATGACATATCAAACTCCAAGAAAACAGCAGAAGAATTTAAAGTCAAGGCACAAAGACACAGTGTTCATTTACTTACATGCTGCACCACACGTAAGCTCCTGGGTAGGAAACGGTCATGACTTGCAACGTAATGAGAAAACTGAGTTAGCCATGGTGGGGATTATAAAGGAGTAGAAAGGGGAGGGCCATTATCCAAATACAAGTAGTTTCAGATTTTCTGTACTTGAAATAACTTTGTATCTTTAACAACAACAACAAAATGAATAATTCAGGTTTTAGTAATTTTGAGGCTTACCCTTTTTTCCTACCACTACTCAAAAAATGTTCCTTTGTCCTACTGCTAATCTCCGATTCCATGATCACTCTCATTAAACTTGGACCTTTCAATGCTCCTAACAGAAATTCTGGGTCACCTTTGGGTCTAAAATGTTTTTTCTTCGCAAATCTTCCCTTTATGCCATTATTCAGCATACCACGTATGAGATAGACTAAACATTTTCCCCTTGGTTGTCTGCCGATATCCTTCAGTACGTCTTAGATTCCTGGCACCTATTTAGTTACAGTGTGACTGATGTGTTAATGACACCTCAAAAAGTAACAGTGCCAGAGGCCTAAGTAATAGTAATAGCAACAGCATTCCATCGATTTATGGTGCCATAAAGTGGCAAACCAGTCACATTTTTCCACAAAAAAGTGGAACATCTTTGTGGTTCATGTCTGGTGCCATAAATTGAACGTGTAGCACCCTAATGCCAATGCTGACAATTAGCTGATTGTCAGCATCGGCACAAGGACAAGAGTCAGCTTCAGAATTGGGACAGCTTTGCTCCCCATACTGCAAAAAAGAACAGCTCCAGGAGTAGGTTGCAAGGTTCCCTGTTCTGATAAGGTGGGGGTTGTGCTGCTGCAGGACAAGGCATTTAAAAATGCCAGAATGCGGAAATCTGGGATGAACCCATGCTTTTTAGATGTTCTGAGACATAGGGACCCCGGGATGAGGGACAGGCTCCTTGATCTCAGGAAGCCAGTGCCCTGGGACACCTAAAAATTGCACATGCAGCCAGGTTGTCCCAGGGTCAGGTGAACAATCAGCTGATTGTCAGACTCAGACCTGATAGCCCTGGGTGTCCAACCACACCAGAGGCTACTGGGATTGGGTCTGACAATCAGAAAACTGTTGGACCTTCCCTGACAGCCTGTGGTCTTGAACAAAACTGAGCCTGCCAGGGCTGGGTCCAACAGTCATCTGATTATCAAATTTGGCCCCAACAGTTCCAGGTCTCAAACTCACCTGGGACCACTGGGGTTTGGCTGATAATCAGATGACTGTCAAAACCAGTGCCTATGACTCCAGGTCTGGGTGCTGCGGGGGGCTGGAGTCAGCCCTCAGTCAGGACAGGCAACTCTGAGCCCAATCTGCAGGACTGGGCTGAGGGCAGCTCACCAGTGGTGTGATTGGGATCAGAGAGGTCATATGCTCCATCCCATAAACATCCTACCTCCTGCCATGCATGTCTGGCATGTTCAGGAAAGACAGGAAAGGAAGAAAAGGGGAGTTGCACTTTATGTAAAAGAGCCATATGACTGCTCAGAGCTCCAGTATGAAACTGGAGATAGTTCTGTTGAAAGTCTCTGGGTTAAGGTTGTGGAGGGAAGAGCAACAAGGGTGATATTCTAGCGGGTGTCTGCTATAGACCACCAGACGAGGAGGAAGTGGTGGATGAGGTTTTCTTCAGACAGCTAGCGCAAGTGTCCCCATCACAAGCCCTGGTTCTCATGGGGGGACTTAAATCACCCTGACATCTGCAGGGAGGGCAATCCAAGAAGTTTTTGGAGAGTGTTGGGGACAACTTCCTGGTGCAAGGGCTGGAACGGCCAACTAGGGTCTTCTTGACCTGCTGCTCACAAACAGGGAAGAATTGGTGGGGAATGTATCAAATTAATATTTTGATATGTTTAATATTTTAGCTTATAATTAATATTTTAACTAAAAAACCAAGCATTCATTTAGTCAAAGTATTTTTCTTACTGTTACACTTATTAATATGACATAGTTATCACAAGATTTTCTTAAAATGCTTCTTCTTAAGTCAAAACTCAAAATTCCCTTGTTATGCACCTTCACAATGACAAGCTGACAGATAACTAATCAATGTGTTCTTGACAGATATGCCCAATCAATCTATCCTCTATGACAAGGGCATAGGATTGAAAGAGATCTTCATGTTTTCTGCTACCCAAAGCAAACTCATCATAAAAGCACAATCTTACAAGTTCTTTGGCTGTTTGCCCCTTGAACTCCTATAAGAAAGCTATGCTACTCTGATGGTTAAAAACTTTGTGATTTCAAGTCAAAGAATAGTTATGAATAAACTTAAAGTTGATGTTCTTCTGGCGTTTACCTTCCTGTACACACACAGCCATTATTTTGTTAAGCTAAACAAGCAGGACACTTCTAGCCACCTTTTGTAAGATAAGCTCTCCATTCTCCTGATCATCCTAGACATCCTTTTCTACAATTATTTCAATTGAAATTCATTTTTCTTGAACATGGGTGACAAGAACTGTACAGAGTTCGTCAAAGAAGCTCTCACCAGTACCTTGTGCAGTGGTACTGAAGCTAGCTCCCCTAGCTCTTCTGTTAATATCTTACCTGTTACATTCGAGGATATTTGCATTTGTCTCCCCAACAGTATCATATTGGCGGCTCAGTCACCCTGTTACCAACTTATACACGCAGGGTTTCCCTCCCCCAGCTCACAGCATTAGTCCAAAAATATACAACCATACATGTTTACTATTAAATTCCACCCACACACTCTCACGCTAATCCATTCAGTGCTTCCTAAGACATTCCAACCCTCTTCCATGGTGATGATTCCCAATTTGTATCAATAGCTGCTTTCTTATTTTTTGTAACCAGATCATGAGTTAAAACATTTAATAAGATTAGTCCCAAGACCAATTATAGTGGACCTTTATTAGAATCCCTCTACCCCATTAGCTCACCTTTCAGCACAACCTGTTATGATCCCTTTAGCCTGTTATTGGCCAAACTTACAGTTCCACTATGAACCCCCATCCCAAGAAATAATTTCCCATGAGACACTGCATTAACCATTTTACAGAAGTCCAGATAGAAAAGATGCATAATATTTCTCTTCAAAATCAGTTATCTTATCAAAGAAAAAAGTTAAGTTAGTCTGACATGAATCACCTTTTACAAACATGCTGCATTTACCTCATTTTTCATTCATCTAACCGATGATTTTTCCCCTCAAAATCTATTTGAAAGCCTTGAATACTACTGAAGGCACACCCATGTGTCTGTGGTTGTGCATATGGGTTTTCCTATAATTTTTTAACTGTAAAGTACTTTGTTATTCTCAAGTCATATAAAAAAAAAAAATCTCTCATTTGATAGACTTACTCAAAAAATCCTTGATATCATACTTGCAATATCACACGCCAGTTCTTTCAATATTGTGTTAGGAACATTATCAAATGCCTACCAGCCGGGCACCTTAAGTATAAAACAGGTTTTAATTCTTCCTTGCATGTCATTATTTCATTTTTTATACCTTCAATTTTTTGCCTTCAGCCTTTCTGTCTTTGTTCCCATTTTCTATATCAGGGGTTGCAATGTTTCTCAGCAGAGTACCAAAAGCACCCACAACCTCAACTTTTAAGATGCTGGCATGTCGGGGTGGATGGTGGGGGAGCCGCAAGGGGCCTGATCCTTGTTGTGGCAGTGCAGCCCTGGCCCCTTCCCCAGGCACACATGTCAAGCAACATGCCTTTGCATACAACAATGGCACCCATGCCAGGGTTGCCTACCCCTGTTCTACATCATCGTTAAGCTGAGGTAAAGTACTCACCCAGTTTCAATCTCAACGGCAGCCTCACCATGTGATGACCTCAACTCCTTCCATCGTTCACTTTTTATTCTTATGTCTGACCTTTTACTAATTTTTTTATTCCATTTGGCAAATTCCAAATCTGGTTGGACTTTTGGTAAGTCTCACTTCAGCTTTACACTTATTGACAGCTGAAACATAGCTATGTCCAAAGACAGTTTTTCTCTCCCACTTTCCCATTCCCTGTAGATTCCACCGCTAATATTCTTTCTAGGAGAACAATTTATCCAGTTAGACCTGGAGCCCTTTCCTGTAAGTTTTCCCTTTCAGAGAACAGAAACTTCAGATAATTTCTATAGCTTTACTTGAGGAAAAAAGCTAAGCCTCTTCCACATTGAAGTCTCTAAACTCATCTGTCCAACTGATTTCACTGCCTGATTTCACTTTATTACTTAAAGCGTGCCTCTTAAAATAAGAGAACCTTAATTAAATACCCACTTTTGTATAACCTTCTATTTAATATAAACGCAATCATCTTAAGAGCACTTAATATAAGATTCTTTTCTAAAACCAGCTATTCTTTAACAAACTTTCTACTTATCAGACCCAAGACTCATCTTGTTGGTTCAGTGACTGATGAAATCTGTCAGCTAACGGACCCAAGCCCATCACCTTACTAGATGCATTTTTTTCAAACCTATAATCAGAAAGTCTCACAGAATGACAATTTACAATAGGGTTTATTTGTCTAATATTATTAAAAATCATTAGCTTTTGTATTATTGTAGCACCTAGAATCCCATTCAGAGAATCAGGAGAATCATGGAAAGAACAGAACTGGAAGGGACTTCAAAAGTTTATTTTGTTCAACTCTCTGTTCAACACTGGGTCATCCCTGTCTAAACTTAGACAAATGCTCATCTAATCTGTTCTTAAAACCTTCCAATCATGGGGACTGCCCAACCTAAGTGTTTTGTTCCAAGTGCTTAACCACCCTCATAGTGCGAAAATTCTTCCTAATATGCAACCTACATTTCCCTTGTTGTACTTTAAGACCATTACTTCTTGCCTCACCTTTTGCAGAAAGAGACAGTAGCTGATCACCACGCTCCTTTTAAACAACCCTCTTTGTATTTGCAGACTTATTAAATCCCACTCCAGCCTCTTCTTTTCCACACAAATTCATCTTACATCTTCCAATTTTTCCCCATAAGTCATGTTTCCCAGACGCTTAATCATTTTCATTGCTCTCCTATGGACCTCTAAATTTGTTCACATCTTTCTTGACATATGGTGCCACAGACTAAACACAGTACTCTGTGCAAGACCTCTCCAATACTATACAGAGTGGAAAAATTACTGTTTGGGACTTCCATGCAACACTGCTGTTAATATATCCGAGGATGCTCTAAGGGTTTCTTTTTGCAACAATACTACACTACTGGCGCATATACGGCTTGCAGTCCACTGCATCACCCACATCCTTTTCAGCTGTACTGCAGCCTAGACAGTAGTTCCCCTTTTTGTACTCGTACATTTTGATTGCTCTATATACCAAGCACAGAAGGTTGAACTTGTGTTTACTGAACTTCACCAGACTTCTTTTAGACCAAATGCCATGTACCAGGACACCACTGCGCTAATCACTGTACAAATGCAGAAGAGAACAGGGTGGGGAAAGAAGTCCCCCACCTCAGAGCTTATCATTTGAAAATAGATGAATAAAGAGTGAACAGGGAGCATCAGGAAACAATATTGGTCAACACGATCAGCAATGGTCTTAGGACACCAAGAGCAGGTTTTCAAAAGAGTTTATAGTAACCAGTTTCTTGATCTATGCCAATAATTCCACTTCTTCTATTTTGCTGCCCAGGTTCCTTGCCTTTGTGCGCAAACACCTCAGTTTCTTCTTCTTGACTGCACCCAGTTCCTATCAGATTAGGGACAACCCTTTCATTAACTGCATCACCTACAGCTACTACTATCATCAGCATTAATACTTTCTTTCTCTTTGCTGCCCATACTCCTACCTGCTGACTCCTTCCTCTTACCAGATCCCCATTTAATCAATTTTATTCTCTTCATATGTAATAAAATCAGGTGTGGAAACTTAAGTTCTCTCACAACCTTTACCTCCCACTTTCTAGTTCTCTTTGTCAATCAATCTATCATTCCAGTATTGACTGCACCAGGTACTTAGGTGTAGTCAATCCACTCAAAATAGTTCTCTTTCTGTAAATCCATTATAATAGTCAAATATCCCAAGACTCACATCATTTTACAAGCCTTGAATGATCTATTCATCATCGTAACATCTTCATCCTCTTCTGCTCTTGAGACCAGAAGAGTTGCACCAGCCACGAGTAACCATGCCTCAGCCATTCCAGCAGGAATCTAGCAAGGTTATTTGTCCTAACACAAAGAACAACTAGTAGATGTTTTGGTACTTTCATCTGCATTTAAGTAGCTTTTATTGCAACTCAAGGATAACACCGTCATACCCAGTGCTACCTCAGTGGCCACTTATTTATTCACCATATGCAGTTTTGCCATATTGTTTCAGCCATCTTAAGGCAATGTTATTATCAGTACAAGTCTGAAGTCCACCAGGCAGCATTGTAAATGGACACAAGTAAACAATGCGGGACATGGTTTGAACTGGTCTACAAGGGCATTTGTTGGCACTGCAGAGGCCCCATTGGTATAGGTTTGAGGCAGTGACCCTGTCTTGAGGCACAATGACCACTAGGGTCTTCCTGTTGTTGGTCCCTACAATTAAGAAAGGACCATAAAAATAACCTCTCCTCCCCTACACCCAAAAACCCCTGGCTTGCTGTCCTCTGCTTACTGATGGCTAGACAGTACCCTCACCATAGCCCCCTCACTCTTAGCTTTTTCCCCAAAAATATCTACACTGATTCCAAACCAAATATCATTCCGTTTACTGGATGGTATTGTTTCATTTAGGATTCAACCCTGGTCCCATTAAAATTCAATATAGGACTTAAGGATGTACATATCATTTAAAATATTTGTCTAACCTCCTCTAATGTCTAACCTCTTCTAATTATATTAGTTAAACAATTAACTGATAATGCAGCAGCTTGGACACAGCTGCTGCTGGGATCCGCTCTGGGCTCCTGGAACCCTTTAAGTGGAAGGAGGCAAGCCCAGCCCCACAACACAGTCCACCTGATGGCCTGTGCTGAGAGAGAGGGAGCACCTGTGAAAGAGCAGCTAATTGCTTAACTGATGAGTCATTAGGCTGCTCCCTGTTTTCCTCTTAAGCTGGGGGTACTAGTCCCCCCTCCCTTCCTCCCTCATGCCTTCCCTTCCCTGCTTCCCTGCCAGCCCTGAGCTAAAAGATAACTGGTTATCAGTCACTGCACTTACTGGTTAAATGATTAACCATTTAACCTTTCACATCCCTAATAGGAGCTCTCATAGAACTCACTGGGAGCAAACTAGGGCCCTTTTAAAGCAAGCTTTTAGGGGCAGGGTCACACAAAATATCTGAGCAAATGCTCATGGTTTAATTTGGTCCTACTACAGGAGTAAGCAATGTTTTTGGGCAGAGTACCAAAAACACCTGCCACCTGGACTTGTAAGGTGTTGGCATGCCAGGTGTGGATGGTGGAGAAGCCATGAGAGGCTTGATCTTTGTTATGGCAGTACAGTCCCAGCCCCTTCCCCACCATCTGCCCTGAAGTGCACATGCCAAGCAAAATGCCATGCTCTGGCACTCTGCACCCGGGGGATGCCTACCGCTGCTCTACTACATTTACTAAGGAGCCACAGCACTGCTGAATTTTTTAACTTTTGCATAACGTAGTTTAGCAATGCCCTATACAGGAAGACAGCTGAGGATTACTGAAATCTGTGTTTTTAAAAATAGGAACCAACCAAAAGGAGAGAATGCAACAGAAATAAGGAGTCATTCTCTACCGAATCAGTCTGTAAAGAATTAACAAGCAAATTATAGAACGATGCAGTTTATTAAATAGAAACCTCTATCATGCACAAAAGAGCAGCGGTGTGTATGCACACTCACTCAGAGTTAATTAAATATGCAAAAAAGTAAATTATTTTGTCAACAACTGACTTTTTTTTTTTTAACTGCATCCTGTATGAAAGGAGCACCACCAACAGAAATCATGCACACATCTGTGACACAAATATTCCAGAGAATTATGCTTCTTCAACGGGGGGGCAGGGTCAAAGAGAGGGCCTATGGAGCCCCATCATTTGTCCTCTGCCCCCCCACTCCTCCTGAATCTTGAGTTGACCCACACAGCATGTGCCAGAGGAGCCCTGTGAACACAGAAAGGATGCAATGGCCTGGGATGCAAGTCACATGCAGCACCTACCCAGGCCGCTCCACCGTAGGTCCCAGACAGGCCAAATAAGGTGCCGCATGGGGCAGAACTGTGCCAGAATAGGTGCCACAGGTGATGGAACCAGGATGCAGGGGGAGAGTCTGTGAGCCTGATCCAGCATACAGGGCCAACCTGACATCATTTATCTGGACTGGTACTGCACCACACTCATCCAGCCCACAAGGCCAGATGAGTTTGACACCCCAAGATGAGTTTCATCTGAACAAGAGATGGGAAGGCTTGGAATGATAAAAGATCTGCATATAAATAAATTAGTAATGCTTGTAATAGTTCACTGTGCTTGGCGAATCATTGCCTAAAGCACACACTTAGCAAGTAAAAACTAACAAATACCCTGCGGTATCTGCTGCAAGAAGACGGACTAAAACGGTAACGCACTGTATACTTCCCCTCTTCAACCAATTACATTTAACTTTTGCATAACACTGAGAGTCTCCTTCCCCTATGCATGCACCCAAGGTAGGTTTCACAGGCAATAGCTAGTAGGACAGTCACAAGCAAGAAACAGGTTGCCAAAGATAAAAGAGGACTGGCAGAAATTGATAGGAGCCAATGCTAAAGCAGTGTCTCCACAGAGATAACCCTGGATTCACTAGATCCTCAAGATGATACCAGAATGTCAATCCCTTGCTTCTAAACTTCAGAGAAGAAAAATCGCCACTTTTTGATAAGAGCATATTGATGATGCTTCTCATTCAAACTCACAGACTTTCCAGTCCTCCTGTGTGAGAGCAGTCCATGTATGACTCCTCATCACCAATACTTCCTCCACTTATAAAGCATTTAATTATTTTGTGCAAAAATTGCTGGTTAAAAAAAAAACAAAAACAAAAAAAACTGTTGACTAAACTTTCCAAACTTAAATAAGACTAAAGGTGGAAGGCTATAGGATAATTTTAAAAGCAAAACTACACTACAGAAATTGGGACTTAGTTTACATTATATTTTGAAATTACATTCAGTCAAAATGTCTCTATACTGTCACATTTTTCCAGGCAATTAATATATTTAGTAACGTATATGAATTGAAAGGCAGTTAGCTAGGAAGTTAATGATCAGGTTTCATAGGTTTCATATTTTAGTATGTAAGATAATCAGCTGAAATCGGAAAGAAATTCCTGTCATGGCACACCTTGGGCCCTATGTGGCCTGAATATTTCCTTCCAGCCTCTAATACTGACCACTGTCAGACACAAGTTAACAACTTTAAAGGACAACTTTGATTAAGTTGCTCCTTTGTGTGAATGATTGTAATTATCCTTTATTTGTCTTTTCCATTAAGACAATATGTAGTCTTTGGGATTGGGACCGTATCTCTATTTCGGTTTTTTGTTTGTTTGTTTGTTTGTTTTTTAAAATTATTTTTAATTTTTTTTTTTTTTTTTTTTACAAGCCTAGTAAAATGATCCCTGCTGGCCAGGCCTCTCTTGGTCTGCCATCTGGTACCATGCAAACCAGTACAGCCTGTTCCCTGGTTGGATTGTTGGAGACTAAACTGGTACCCCCACCTGGGCTTTCCTGGGTGAGGAGGATGTAGGTACACACAGCAGGACTAAAAACAAGATCTGTCAAAGGACAGATGAGCTCCCTGTGAGCTAACGGCCATCCATACCTGGAAAGGAGATGAGCAACACCAGGTCGCTCTGCCCAAAGAATCACCAGTGATGTAAAGCAACTCAATTAGCCTCATCGGAGCAGAGGAGAGTTGTTACAGCATCTGAGGTAGAATCATAGAAAATCTGGGTTGGAAAGAACCTCAGGAGGTGTCATCTAGTCCAGTCCCCTGCTCAAAGTAGGACCATCCCCATCTAGATTATCCAGCCAAAGCTTTGTCCAGCTGGGTTTTACAAACCTCCAAGGATGGAGCTTCCACCACCACTCTGGGTAACCTGTTCCAGTGCTTTACTACCCTCCTAGTGAGGAAATTCTTCCCAATATCTAACCTAAACTTCCCTTGCTGCAACTTGGGACCATTGCTCCTTATTTGGTCATCTGCCACCACTGAGAACAGTTTAACTCCACTCTCTCTGGAACCTCCCTTCAGGTAGTTGAAGGCTGCTATTAAATCCTCCCTCAGTCTCCTCTTCTCAGCCCCCAGCCTGTACTAGTGCATGGGATTATTCCACCTTAAATGCAGGACTTTTCACTTGTTCCTATTGAACCTCATCATGAGATTTCTTTTGTCTCAAACCTCCAATTTCTCTAGGTCACACCGAGTCCTAGCCCTACCCTCCAGCATATCTACTATTCCCCCCCAGCTTGGTATCATCTGCGAGGGACCCCAACAGTTGCAGTAGCCTCAGGACCGACTCAGCTCAAGTAAAATGGTATCCTGGTCTTTGCTGGAAAAGTCATATGCTTATAAGAGACAAAAGCTATGTGATCAAGTTAAAAGGGTCTAAAGAACCTTTTTCAAGCAAATCCTCTCTGGGGTCCCCCAAATCCACCTCAGCTTTTACCCATGTAAAATAAATAAATACATTAATAAATCAGCAAGGAGTGCTGAACTGGATCTACAGCTACCTAATTTCTCCAATTTGAAATATGAAACAACGATTTTAAATAAAATAAAAATAGTTTTAAGGGAAGAACTACTGAATCCATATGAATGACCCACTGATTTTTATTGTTTGTTCATTTGAATTAAAATACCAACATCATGTTGATTCAGAAAAAGGCTGCCATTTTGTTAACATTACATATTATGAATATATTCCAGCTTAATGTAGTTATTATTTCTGGCATCAGTACCAAACCAACTCTTATATTAAGCTAACATCTGCTTTGTGACTTTATAACACTCACTGTACTGCAATCATCTGCCTGAACTACATCCTTCAGCACTTTGGATAAACAGCAACAATGAATTAATTAAATTTCACAAGCCCATAGGCAACTGTTTCTTCCTTTTCCCTAACCTTTTCCCACTATTTTTAATGCTCTAGAAGATGGGGAAAGGGCAAATAACATAATTTGTCATAACAAGGTTAACAAGTTGAACAGGCTCTTCAAATGTGTCATTGTGACTCTTCAGAGTGATTCCACACCAATAGTCGCAATCCAATCCTCTAAGAAATTTAAGTATCAAACTCATCTGGACCACCTGCAAAACACAATTCCCAGAACCCAGAATTAACACTGCTGCAACACCTCACTTTTTCCCTGCCACTAACTTTAGTCATAAGGAATAACTAAAAATCCAAGAAGTTGGTGGCAGATAGGGGAGGTGAGTAGCATTAACTCCCTAGGTTCCAAAGCTACACTGAAACAGCAGTCCTGGCAGGCACAGTCAAATCCACCCCACAAAAGTGGGTAGTTCAGTCTCTGAGAAGACCCACAGGCCAGAGGCCCCAGCTTTATGAGCCAGATCTGGTCCACAGGCTGTATGTTTGATATCCATGCTCCAAAACCATGGTGCTGGGAATGGGGAACCTCCAAGTGTGGAGATTAAGGTGAAGAGACAAACAAATAAAGGCAGGCTCTCCCTGTCTGGCTATTCCCCTGCCCACCACTGTCTACCCCCTGTGCAAAGAGGTAAGCCCTGCAATTAATAAATTAGTTTTTGAAATGCAGCGCCATTCAAATCCTAACTGTTATGAACAGACATCTCAAGTTTGAGAAAGGGTGTCCTGAGTCTGAAAAGGTTGAGAACTATTGGCATAGATGGGTAAGTTTCAGGCAATTTCCTTAGGAAATACATTTTGAGCACTTTATACCTAAAGTTTACCCGATTCCCTTTCACTATTCGTTCCATCCAAATTACAAAAATTATCCCACCTCTAGGCCTAATCCCTTTCCTACCCTACCACACCCACCCCTCTCTGAACTTTGGTTTGTATTCATTTGAAACTTAGCTTTGCTGTTCCCACAAGAATGGGTAGAAGGAATGATCGTGGACCTGACTCCACCACCTCTGCATGGTGTCCAAAAATGCTGCCATGAAGCATGCTCCTACCAAATCACTCCTATTGTGTGCACTAACTCCCTCAAAAGTGGTTAGTAGCCACCTTAGAGTGACACTGTGCATGCACTCAGAACTGACCACACTTATGCTTTCTGTCCCAGGTGTGCTTACTGCCACTTATTAAGCACAATTCTAAGGTGCTATGTGGTCTTAGAATTGGCATAGACTGAGCAGGAATGTGGTAGGGGGGGGAAATAAGAGCACACTTCATGCCAGGGCCTCTGAGCACTGCCTGGAAGAGCCGTAGACATAGTTTAACTGAACACTTCTCCGCACATTTTTGCTATTCCTCCAAAATAAGTCAGATTTATGAACTGCATTTGTTCCTCCAATGAGGACAACAGCAAGGTATAATATTGTCTACATCAGAGGTCAGCAGCCCCCAACACGCATGCCGAGCATGCGTTGTGAGGCCATTTTGCTCGGTGTGTCACCGCCAGCCTGGGCTCTAGGCAGTACCTGCCAGCCACAGAGACTGAGTTGCTCCCAGCAGGCAACTGGGAGGATGCAAGCCCTGCTGCAAGCAGCCCAGGATCTGTGGCTGGCAGCAGCTACTCAGAGTCTGGGCCAGCTGCAGCTGTCAGGCTGCAAACAGCTGCTGCCTCCCAGCCCTGCTGTGCTGCCATCCCCCACCACCTCTGCACAGCAGTGTGGAACCTGGCGTGGCAGAGCACAGCGGGGACACACAACAGCAGGGGAAGTGCGACCAGGGCACTGCGGAGCTTGCAGCAGCAGGCGGCCTCCCTGTGTGCTGCTACTCTGTGTCGCACATGCTGTGCTCTGGAGGGCCTGGGGGAGGGCAGCAAGCCTGGGAGCCCAAGCCCACAGTGCACACCAGGCCTGCCACTGCCCCTCACACAGATCTGGGGGGTGCAGGTTCTCCCTCTACCCCCAAGAGTGCGTGCTGCCACCAAGAGCCATCCCCACCATCCACCCCACCCCACAGCAGCCAGCAGCAGTGGGGGAGATGGCACCTGCTCCTCCTGCAGCAGCCACTGCCTTCTGTTGGGGACAGGGAGCTGTGGACCTGGGTCCTGGCTGCCGGGGTCTCCTTCCGGCAGGGCTGGGGGGCTGTTGTGGGGGCACCCTCAGAAAACAAATACACAAGATCAAAGGTAGCATCAGAATTTTTATTTATTTTGTCACCAGGTTTACAATTTTTAGAATTGGTATTTACTGTAGGGAAAAAAAAAAAAAGGCATTGTTTATGATTATTAACTACACTAACATGCAGTGCTTCATGCCACGTACCCCCTGCCCTCGTTTTGTTTTTCTGGCACGCTGGCACTCCAGCACCTTCCAGGGTAGACACTGTGGTTCTTTTGGCACTCCGGTCAAAAAACCTTGCCTACCCCTGGTCTACATGATACCCAAGTGAACCCATCCTGCCACTATCACAAACTTATCACCTGCTCTTGCTTAGAACTGCTGGCTTGCTACCCTTTGTTTTCTAGGAATAACTATTGTCTTGAGATAGCTCACTTGCTACAAGCAGCAAAGAAAAGGATATATAGGAGCTCAAAATCAAATTGCGTCACAATGTGCCAATCACAACATTAGAAAGAACAGCACATTCAAGTATGCTGATAAGAGCCTTAGTGGTGATCTCAGTGAAATGGGTGTCCAGTCAGGTTTTCCTGCAGACATGGTTTTCAGGTGTATTTTCTATTATGCAAATGCTGCCACAGCTTAATGTGTTCAGAATAATCTAAATGGGGCTCTGTGCTCATTTACTCATTTCTCAAATTCAAATGACATGTTCTTACCTGATACATGTGTTATTATGAATTTTACTTGTCAGTTAAAAAGAAATTCTATAATTCAATGTGAAATGATTAACTTCTCTGCAAATTAATTTTGTATAGGCCAAGGGCATCAAAGATCTGGTGCATGGGCTGAAGAGAGCCCACAGAGACATTTCACCCAGCTTGTGAAGCTCCTGGAAGACCTGGGAAATTAGGGGCATGGACCAACACTGAAATCCAGGATATGCAGTCCTACTGGGGACATGTTTCAGCAGTGGCTGTAATAACCTCCACGCTGCTGTATCTGCTTGCCCTGCTGCTGGAGACGGATCCAGATCCAGCGCACCTCTAGCCTGGGAAGGGCCCTGAAGTCTGGATGCAGCCCAGAGGCCTGGCTGAGTTTGACACCCTATGTCAAACAAAGACTAACATGTGTGTTAATACCTCTGTACTTCTACTAGCCTGGAAGCCCTCCAAATGCTACCCCACACTGTCTGGCATCATGCCAGGGCCCTCCTTTCATTTTACCTGTGAGCTGTAGCCACTACTCTGGGGTCATCTTGACCAAATGTTCTCTCTCCGTATCAATAACAGCTTGCAGCCAGGATTTGTGTATACATGCTTCCAAGCTCCTGGAGCATCACACACCAGTAGTATAGCACAGTTATACTGGTATTATACTATGCCTCTTCATGCAGATACTTGTTATTGTTTATAGTACTAAGGGGTAAAACTGCCATCATTCACACAGGATATCCTGTCTGACATATTAGACAAGCTCTTTCATTCCCTTCAGTGAAACACTCATATTTGCGGGCAAAAGAGAATGGTGAGAAGAAATCCAACATATAGCTAATGCAGACGGAACTTTCATTTTCTAGTGGATCTTCTATGTCTTCTCGACTCCAATAGTTTATAAAAGTGCCCAGGCAGCATTAAAACTAAAGCCATAACAAGTGCCTCATGCATTTAGGAACTAACTGTAGGGTAATTTATTTTAAAATGATGGCTTAAAAATTATCCAATTTGAACTACACTAACACTCGTTTCAAATCCCAGTTTTTTTGTGGAATTTTGGACACTATACACATGCCTGACTCCTGCTCTAATGCATGCTAATTAGCACACAGTGGAGCAGACTCAATTAAATCCATCTCTAATTAGCAAGCTCCCACAGTCACGGTGCCTTGTGTACTTAGCATCCCTGTGCTTCAAAATGGTGCTGGGGATGCTTTAACTAAAGCTTATGAAACAAGCTTTAAACACCCCTGCCACCATTTTCAAGTGTGGGACGCTGAGTACACGAGACACTGTGAACACTTTAATTAAAGTGGCTCCTGAGAGCCACTCTAATTAAAAAAGCCCCCCACCCTTGAGCGTGTGTAAAGATGCCCTTTGTGACTGGTTTGATTTTGCTAAGTCAGTATTATGTCAGAAGGAAATTGCAAAAAGAGGTACTTTAAGAAGAGACTGTGATGAAGTCAGTACCAGTAAATGACACCACAGAGAAAACATGTCATGCAATCTCATGACAAACTTACAACAGTACTAACCAGACACATTTTAAAGCTTGTAAGCACACAATCTTAGTCTCACCAATATCAGTGGTGAAACCCCCCCTGACTTCAACAGATGCAAGATTATGAATCCACAGGGCTCATCTTATAATTACTTTTTTTAATTATTATAAACAGAGTTTAAAATGATGCCTTGATGATGCATGTAATTGAAACTTGCAGCAATGGATTGTTTCACTCGGATAATCATTTAAACAATTTCCAAAAAAAAGTTCTAAAAACAGCAGTTTGGCATAAGCATGGAATATTTAGGCAACTATTCAAAAAAAGTTGATGAATCTTTTAAGACTGAGAATTTATGACCTAGTATGCCTCCACCTGTCACATTCATAGCCATCTCCACTCTCTGCTCACAGAGGAAAACCCAAGCAAGTGCTGGTGTGAGCCATGTTAGGGAAAGGGATAAGGAAAACTCCTGTACAAGATCTACAGCATAAGAACCTTTCATGACTACAGAGCTGTGCACCTTCATCAATACAGACCATGTCATCACTGGATAAAACATGGATTATAACATCTAAGGTTCATTCACATGTACCTCAATCCATATCATATGCCCTCACCTGCTGACAGTGCTCCTTTGCTGTCTAGGTTGGACAGACGGACACTGGACACCTACACTGGATGTATAAATCCCTACATGTAAGAATGAATGAGCACTGATCACATTTCACTCCAGAAAGACACACAAGCCTATGGTAGAACACTTTAACTTAACTAGACTTTCCATTGCTATCGTCAGAGTAGCTGTTCTTACACAAAAAACTTTACAAATAAACTTGAACATGAAATTACAGAAGAAAATTTATCCACAAACTGGATTAAGTATGGTCTAAACAGAAACTATGGATACTTATCCTATTACCTGGATTAGCTTTTGTGAACCCGTTGTTCCTATGGATCTTTTTTTTTTTTTTTTAAAGTTATTTGCCTCTCCCTCCACTTCTCCCCACTCTCCTTCCCTTCCTTCTCTTTTGTATCCAAATCACTCTCTTTTTGACAGACTGCTCTGTGCATGCCCTTTCACAGCACCTTATGAAGTGAGTTCAGGTCATGAAAGCTTATGCATCTCCAATTCAGTCAGTCTATAATGTGCATCTCTACCCTGCCTTCTGCAGAGAACGAGAACACGGGGGCTGGTTGTATCCTGAAGCCATGAAACCTCTGTTAGGTAGTTAAATGTTAACATGCCTATTTTATATTTGAAAATTAATAGAAAGGTAAAGTACTTGTATCATTAGCAAAGCTGCGAACAGAACACAGGAGTTCTGATTAGCAAATTCTATGCTCCAATTCCCAGACATTGCATGTCCCACATTTTACAGTGATTAACTTTTTTTTTAAATCCATGTAAGCACTGTTTTAGTTGTTTGGCACAGACACCAGTTAAGAGGACTGCAAATTGCTGGTGTGTCATTTGAGATGCTAGTTTGAGAAAAAATGAAGCAAGCTTTAGCCAAAGCCTTGAGAAATTACACACAACTGTGGAAAGTGATCAATTAACAAATAAATGAAATAAATCTGTGAAAGAAAATATGCAAAAGACAATGAATAAGCAAGATATCAAAAACTCTGATAAGAGTGTTTGAAAATATTTCATGACAGATATGTTTTGATCAATCAAGAATAAAAACAAGTCTTTAACATAAAAGAGACAAGTGAAACAAACGAATCAACATTCTATTGATCCGTCAGGATACAGAAAGGGAAAATGGAGTTTCTTTTACAAAAAAGACTAGTGCATCACTAGTATCACATGTTCAGTGCAGTTGTTCCATTCTCCCCTATGAAAAAAAATTGCTAAAATGTTTGCATGTGTTTAAAATACAAGGTATCTTCTATTAATTACTTACAATATGTTTGCGCCAGGAACAAAATGTTTGCACCAGGAACAAAGCTTCTAGGAAGAAAGATTGGCAAATAAAATGTACCACCACACAGGTTATTATTTAATTAAGCTTGAGAATTAAGATTTTCTCTCTTAAAATGAATGTTTCTGAAATATGGTTCTGAATAAACACGTTGCTTCTTCAGGCCAGATATTGGAGAATAATTCAATGGTCACATATTTTTGACTTTCATTCTTTAGAACTTTTTAAAAATTATTTTCAGAAACTGTGCAGTACTCATAGATCAGACTGATTTACCTTGCAACAGTGGAGTCTAAAACTGATTTGGTGATGATTAGAGCTTTACAGTTCTTTTCTTAATGCTGTAATACTTTTAATATTACCATCTGTATAAACAATGGCAGGAGTTAATCTTATTTTAATAATTTGCATTGGTTCTGAATTTTTCCAGCAGTCTGAGGTCCATCCTGCAATTACTACTAGGCACAGGGATTGCTACAACAAACAGTCCCCTTTGGGCAGACCCAATCCTACTATTTGTTGCAAGGCAGCAAATTGCATCACCCATGGGGAACTCCGCTGACTACGATGGACCTCTGTGTCAGTGCTGTACTCTCTCAGTGCACAACAAGTTCCTATAATAGGGCTTTAATAAGCACAAAAATATCCTTTGGCACATTTATGGATTTGGACCTTTACAAGATAAGTGTCTATGATAGGATTTATTGTCATAGTCTGTAGAGTCATTCATCTGAGCTACAGTATTCTATTATGACAATATTAGCTGGGGTTTTTTAGGGTCCATAAGATGGATGTCAAACAGGTAAAGGTCTTACCGATGTCAACTTACAAATTCTTTTTAATTTTATTTAAATGGTTTCATCACTGGTTATGTAGTGATTCAATCATGAGCAGCTAATGTCCCCTACATAAGTCACCTACCCTGTCTTGAAGTTTCAGAATAAAAACATAAGTGGTCATTAACCCAGTCATTAACCTTCAGAACTATACTTTGACTAGTGATGATGCCCATACTAGAAAATGGGTCTGATTGAGTTTATCTGCAGGGAGGGACCAGTGGGAAATCCCCAGATAAGAGAATAATGGGACAGAGATGGCAGAGCCGGGGTTTAAATAGACAAAGGAGGCTTTGGGTAAGATAGAACATGGGGATATTTTTTATAGCACATGGATCTCCCCAGTGCAAGACCAATTCAGAAGCAAATGCTCTCTTGCCAGAGGTGAAGCTACAAACAGGCAAGGGATTGATTCTTCACATTCTAGTGTACTGAAATATCCAAGAACATTAGAAGCGGTGAAGAAATTGAGGCAAAAAATGTGGTTAGAAGTACTTTGTTCTTTAGTCTCTATCTGAATCTCTGCTATCTGAAGTACAAAAGTAACTGCATTTAAAACCATTGCAAAGCCTATGTGTTCTGTGTTTCAACTGCATATCCCAGAAGAGGTGAAGCATATGTGGGAATGCCCACATGGTGAATGCCCCAGAAAACAGTGTGCTCCAGCACAAGGAATATCCTCGAAGATACTACTACTGTTCCTGGAAGCCTTAGGCAGCTGAAACAAAAGTCCTAATTCTATGAATGAGTAGAAAAGCCTGTACCCAGGAAGTGTGCCAGGGAGGCTAGTGACACAGACTTGCTGGAACCTACTCAAGGGAAGCTTAAAACTACAAAAGTGCATCCCTTTTTCAGGTGCAGGCTGATGAAACATGCTTAATGAAGCCACAGCCTTAATGTATTGCGCCACGGGAGGTGTCACTATTACTTTTGCTTTGACAACTAAAAGCAAATGATTTTTTTTTATTTCCAGATATTTTAGAGAAGGGCTTGTTAGACATTTGCTAAGGTTAAGTATTCTCTGCAATAGGGGTGGTCAACCTGTGGCATGTGTGTTATAAGTAGCACAGGAAGCAAGGGGACAGATAGCACAGTAGCAGAGGGGTAGAGCCGCAGATCAGGCAGGGAGTATCTGGCGAGAAGCAGAAAGCAGAGCAGCCGATCAGGCAGAGGAAGGAGATTGGAGTGACGGTCGTGGAGGTCATGGGGCTAATTTCTAACATGCCTACAAAAAAGGCTGGCCCCCACAGCTCTAGGATATTTGAAACTGCGTGGGCTGTTTCCTTAACTCTACAAGAGGAAGTGAGGCAGAACTGTGGGCTGGGAAAACTCTAGACAGAAGCTCCACAGTGAATAAGTGAGTAGAGAAGCTTTGGGGATCACATTGATTTCCTTCTCACTGGAACAGTTTTTTGTTCAATATTTGAAGAAAGTGTCTCTTTCTCTTACATGCCAGGACTCATGACAAGAGTATGGAGCATCAGCAAGGGCATTAGCTATGGTACAAGGAGCATTAACATGAAATCTTTCTATGTTCTGTAGAGGTTCCCTATGCCCAGGTAGTTTCTATTAACAATTCAGAGCAAGGATCAGATGTCAAATTACAAATGTAATTTGAATTTGGTATTACTTTGGAGCAGCTGAACGCCAAATATCCAAATG
The DNA here is from genome assembly GCF_001723895.1 of Crocodylus porosus. Classification (NCBI taxonomy): domain Eukaryota; kingdom Metazoa; phylum Chordata; order Crocodylia; family Crocodylidae; genus Crocodylus; species Crocodylus porosus. Next base: position 203,296,562 of record NW_017728886.1, on the reverse strand, counting down.
TAGGAATTTCTTTCTTTTGTCCTCTCCAGTGTTTCCCAAATAACTCATTTCCTCAGTAACAACGTATCAAAGTCCTAGCTGTGGTTTTAAATAATGTACCCCATCTCCCTTCCTTTCGTATTTCAATCATTGCTATGCTTTGGCTCCCAGCCCTTCACTTGGGCAGACCTTTCCCACCCTACAAGCATGGGCATTTTCCATACTAAAAGCTAGTCTGAACAGGTGGAATGAAAACAGCTATAAAACAGACCCAAGGATTTACAAATTTTGCCATTATATGCACAAATGGAAAAGGCTTTTCTGACCTTAATGTAGTTGCATATTACCAAATATGGCCAGGAAAGCAGATGCTTGTTTGCCAGTCTGCTTCTACAGTGCCAAATTGTTTCAAAATTGGTCTAGTAATCATTCCACTTTAAACACATCAAAAATATATCAAACAGGGCTGAATGGGCGTGTTTGTACCAATGTATATTACAAACCATAAACAATAGATATTATTTAGAAGAACATAGGAACAACAGAAGTACTGGGTGGTGGAGGGCTACATACTCCACAGGCTGCAGACCCCTGGGCCACAATCTGTAGGGGCCTCACACCACAGGGTTTGCCCTCCTGGTGTCCCCCTGCTACACAGGCAGCTGGCCCTCAACCCTTTGCTATGTGCAGGCAAGGTGACTCAACTCTTCTCCCCCTAGCTGTGCACAGAGCAGAGGCAGCACACATCCCATCACCTCAACCCCCTCCCCCCGCTTCCACCATGTCACTGTGTCACCAAGGAGTGGGGAAGAAAGCAGTAGCCAGGAGGGAAAGAGCACAGAGTACCCAGTCACCACAGCAGCTGGAGCAATTAAGGGGAGCAGTGGCCAGCTGAGAGTCCACAGACCACATATTAACTCCTTGCAGGCTGCATGTGGCCTGTGGACCACCAGTTGAACAGCCCTGTCCTAAAGAAATAAATGTGGGAAAAAACACACATCCAATATATTATCAGTCTCAGCTGCTCTAAAAAGATCACATAAAGGGTTTCAGAAAATGCCAACCGAGACATACAAATTTACTCTGTTCACCAATTTCCATGATATTGTGTTTCATGGTTCAACTCAGTATTTCACAAAATGTTTACACTCGGTGGTCTAAAGGACTAAAAACTGATTGTTATGATCACTGAGATGACAGGTTTCTGTCAAAAAAATGTACAAGTAAAAAGGAGGCATGCAGGTGGGATGTGAATTCTCCAGCATTTCACACACATTTAAACAAGGAAAGTAGTTCTGATCTTAAAGGCCTTAGAGGAAGAAAGACATATTATTAAAGCTGGTGTTTATCATTGTTATACCTGCAACTGAACAAGTACAATGGTATCATCAATGCTGTACAAATAAAAGAACCCACTGTGTGCATCTCAAGGTGCATACAGTCTAAATAAGACAGACAATGCAGTCCAAAGATACAAACGTGTGTAAGACATGCTTCAAGTAGTACCATTTCTTCCTCTCCTTACCCTAACCAGGAAAAACTGAATTTAGATGGACTCTCAGAAGAGATTTCTTTTTTCTGTCTGTCTTAGCATAGCACCTCTACTTCTATTAGAATAACATCTCTGTCCTGAAGATGAATAGTTCCTCTGACAAGTCCCACTGTAATCTGTTTTGCCCCATAACTAATTATATTGGATGGACAAAAAAAAGAGAGAGAGATGCTTATCTTGAAAATCTAAACCAAGCACCTCTGCCACTCTCTGCACAAGTATCATGCAAGAATGAGTGTTCCCTCTATATTTATACTGAAGCATTAAATGTTCAGGAAAGGCATAGCTCACTGCATCAGGAACTGTTTGTGTTGGGAACTCTTGACAGCTGCATTAGCTCCATCATTCTCTATTGTTAGTACTACTATTTGGAACATATATATTCCATCTTCTATATATAAAGGACATATGTGTATGAAAGGACTTTTCTCTAGAGAAGAGCAGAGACTCACTCAGGGGTGGGGACAAAACTTCCAGTCACTGATAGTCAGGAACATATGCAAAGATGTATCCCTAATTCCCAAAAGGGCAGCTGACAACTCATTCCCCTTTAAAAAATAAAACAAATAATAATACAAAAACAACTGATTTGATATAGTCATCCAGGTTTTGTTTCAACATATTTGGATTACTTGACCCCTGGTTGGAAGTCCACAAACCTTGAGGAAACCTTTAGGTTTGTCAACTGGACTCTCCTCTCTCCTAACTGAAGAAAGGAAACACCAGAAACAAATCATATGAGTTCATTTCTCTAAAGGATATTCCCTATGTACAGGGGAACAATGGAGCCCAAGTTCATTAGAAGTTGAACTACTTCACTCCTCAGATGTGAATGAAGAACAGAACTGTCTACTGTAACTTCTCAAGCAAGCAATCTGAATTCTCACGGAATGATTTACACAACAAATATGAATTACAAGCAGGATTTCTACAAAACCCTCCCAACATTTTTAAAATCCTACTTCATAACAATATCACCTCATATTGATTCAGGGTTTAGCCACAAAAGCCAGCTGTTGAGTAGGTGACAGCACAGAGCCATGTTACTCTAAGAGAAATCTTACCAGGACCTTTTATTAAGTAGTTTGTTCCCTATTCTTTTTCTTACTCCTCATCAATCCTCTTCCAGCTGTGATCATTCATGTTCCTGGTAGCATAATTTATTCCTGGATTAACAGTTACACTTAGCCCTTCCACAAGGCCATGCAAGACAGGAAAAGTTTTTGCTTCCTTCTCAACACTCACTGCTGGAAAGAGGCTCATCTACATCATTATAAAGAACTCATCCTAAAGGCTCTAAAACAGTATGTAAAGTATGTTGAGAGACTCCTACCAACCACAGAAACGACAAACACTTTTCATATTCAATACTGTAGCTATAGAACACTCCTAAATTGTACTGTAGAATTCATGAACACAGACTATGAAGAACTTTATCTAACAAAAACACTAGTACACCAAATGCTATTATCCAGACTGCAGTGTAGCTAGGACATTAAATACAATACTTTGAGTCTTGCGAAATACACCATGGAATTTTTACTATAAGTAGCAATGGGGATATTGCTTTGATGTCATCCAAAAGATGGGACTGGCAGGAGTATAATTTTTACTTGATGTTCCAGCATGGTCTTAAGAACTGACATGGGAGCAAACCCAATTGAATTAGCTATCTAACTTGCTGAAGTACCTAGCTGGTTTTATGAAGTATCTCTTGAAAAGACAGTCAAAGAATGAGGTACCTCATTTTTAGATGTTTAGACAGCTAAGACTATAAGCTATTTATAAATTCTTAAACAGATTTTTAAATTCTTAAAAAAAACTTACCCAATAGGCTGGAAAAGGTAAAAGACACCTGAAAGCAGGAATTAGCATGACACCACACTATAAAAACTTCTTCCAAGTCAGGAATATTATAGTCAAAAACCCTATCAGCAAAAATAGTTATTGAATCATTTAACTGACCAAGATAATTGTAAAGAAAGGCTTCTCTCCAATTCTCTGTATAGGTTTACAACAGGCCTTACTCAGAGAAATACAAGTTTAAAGGCAAAATAACTTCAAAATTATCAAACTACAGTAGCAGCCAAAGTTGCATGTTATACATCATCATTACACTATCTCAACAGTTTAGAGATAAAAGAAATCTTTATCCTATTAAAATCAACGCTATCCATTTTGTAGCTCATACAGCTAGCACTGGAAAGAAGGAGCTATTAATCTTGAAGTCGGTTAACAGAATTAAAAAGTTATTGGCCATAGAATCCATAAATTTTAATTCTCTCCTGTACTTTCACACCCTCTTTCTGGAAAGCATCATCAGGTGACTTCCATCCCGTTTCTTCTTCTATGAAGACACATTTTTAGTTCTTCCTATACATAACTACAATGTTCCTATTAGAAATATAAAGATATGAAGTTCCACTTATAAAACTTCAATAAATCATTAGATCTGCTCTCTATCCCCACTAGACTAAAAAAGAATTCATGAAAAAGCAACTTGGTTAACCTTTCTTTTATAGGTGACTTGCATTCTGGTAAATCAGTTAAATATTTCAGAATATTTCTATAATTTAGCAAAATTTGGATCAGTGTAGCAAGTAATCTGCCACTTTATGCCATTTGCAGCCAACATGCACGCGTACCTAGAACACTCCTGGCAATCAGTAATATGCTATATTGGGCTAAACAGTCCCAAGCCTATTTCAATTTGAGATGTTTTATGTGCAACTGGATGGAGCTTTTTTGCACAAAGGGAAGGCTGCTGATTTAGTTTTTGGATAAAAGATATTTGAGGGAATTTTGACTCTGAAAATTGAAAGTAAAATTAATCTTCAAATTCTGCCCTCTGTATATGAGATCACCTTCATATGTTCTCACCCTAACACTTAAAACATGCTTGAGCTAAGTTTTTTCACCCTGTTCAACATATGCAGCCAACAAAGCCACACAAGAGTGAGATTCAGCTCACAGAAACCAACAGAAACTTTTAAAAGCTAAATTCTAATTACAGAATACTTAGGTGGTGATGAGGGAACCAGAAAGAAGTGGCTTGACTTTCAGATCCTATACAAAATTTGCAAGCCTGGCAGCTAGGAAAAATATGTTTTTCCTTAGAAACCAAGTAGGCTTATTATGGCAGCCAGTAAGAAAACACACATATGCGATATCACAATACCATTTTCATTTTTCTCTTCTTTTTCTTTTAAACAAATCAGAAACATACTTAAGTATCCAACTGAAAAACAGCAGTTGTAACTTGTGTGGTGATGCCAGGATCATACTCACTAGATAGTTTGTATTCAAATTCTAGATTATCTAAAGGGCTACATTTTTTCCTCTTACAAACTGGGGAACGGCTAGCTAGCTAGGTTACAGTTCTGAAGAGAAGGATCTCAGAATTAGCACCGAAAAATGCTAGGTTCTCCACCTTGGGAGGAAAAACCTGCAGCATCTTTATAGGCTCAGCAGTGCTACGTTGGATAGCACTACAGAAGAAAGAGACTTGGGGGTCATCATTGGAGGCTCATGTTCATCTTGTGGTCAATGCGATG
>NW_017728886.1:203253544-203291047 GCF_001723895.1 Crocodylus porosus | reverse complement strand
TGACTTCCTGCCCTTTGGGCAGGGGGCTGGACTCGATGATCTCCCGAGGTCCCTTCCAGCCCTGATGTCTATGAAATCTATGAAATTACAGTGGACCATAAACTGAATATGAATTAACAAAGTGATTTTTTTTTTTTGCAACAAACCAACAGCACCTTATGCTGTAAGGAGCAGGGGTGCATGGGGGGCAGTACAGTTGCACTCCCTTTTGATTCCTGCTCCACCCAAAACTTAAAACAAATTCCTTGACCTGGCAGGACTTCATAGTCTGTCTGATACTCTTCACTTCACAAGTGTTAATGACCCTCTCTCTTTTTTTTAAATGGTCTCAGTGTTCCACTAATCAAGCAATTCTTTCTTCTGTAATTCTGCTGCCTGCTATTGGCTCCGAGTAATGTAGTTCCTATTTCATAGCTGGAAAGACCATTTTTAACCCTAGCTAGAAACATTAACTCATGTATGGAACTCCCTTTCAGTGATTGGATGCACTGTCAAGATGCTTAAGAAGGCTTGATTTTGTTTTGTGATTGAAAGAGATGTCCATTTAATTGTAATGACCACAGGAATGAGATATTTTAATTATTCTTGCCTATTTGTGTTTTTCAATACATAACATATGCTGTAACAAATTAACATAATGCTAATAGTTATTCAGTTTAAGATATTTGGTTCTGCTTTTATAAGAAAGCTGTAGGCTCTTTAGAAACTAGAAGCTTTGCTAGTATGCTTTTACCTACAAAAGTGTTATATGCTATGCTTATCATTCCACCGTCACCCTCACTTTTCAAGTCCTAGATCTGCCCATGAACAGGGGTGTCACTTGCAAATCAAGAGAACCGATTCTTCCTCTCTCTTCAGCACTAGTGATGCCTCACCTAGTGTACTGTGTCCAGTTCTGGGCCCCATACTTTAAGAAAGATGTGAGCAGTTTGTAAAGAGCTCAGTGTGGGGCACCAAAATTATTCTGGATCTAGGAGGCAAGATTTACGAGGAAAGGATGAAAGAGCTACAGTTAATTTCGTATGGAGAAGAGAAGACTGAGGAGGAATTTGATAACAGTCTTCAAATGCCTGATGATTATTATGAGTGGATGGGCATTCTCTGCAGCTGAAGGGGGCAGGATCAGCAACAATGGCCTCAAGATGAAGCAGGGGCAATTTAGGCTGGAGCAAGTTTCTGATTAGGAGGGTGGTCAGGCACTGGAGCAGGCTATGAACGATGACTCCCAAAGACGACCTTTTTCAGGTTATTTGGGGCCGAGGCCCGAGATGGCCCATCCAATCTGAGCCAGAAGTCTAGTGGCGACTGCCACGAATCCATTACCAGCCACCTGCTGAGTGACTGCATGCTTGTTCCTAGAGAAGCTCGGGAATGCTTGGAAGCTTTCAAAAGCAGGTTAGAAGACATTTGGCTGGGATGGTTTCCTTGGGAACAATCCTGCCTTCAGAACTGATCTGGTAAGGTGCCTTCCACCCCTACTTCTTAGCTTCTAACCCTGATCATGAGGAAACTGACTCAGTAATCCTACACGCTTCCTGGCACTCCCCATACAACTCATTTTCAATTAGTAGTAGCGGAGACGTTGCTGAACACAAGGATGCCAGAAGGAGCCATATATGAAACACAACGCTGGTCTTAGAAAGCCTCTCACCTAAAAACAATTTCATTTGCTTAAAAATTGGACTCTGCAGGGTAGAAAAGCATAGACAGTGGCAACACCCTTTCCTTGGAAAAAAGCTAGCCACTGGGAAATCAGCTCTAGTGCCCTCTAACTGGGTTTCTCAACCTCTGTGTCGCAACACCCAAAGTGGGTAGGAAGAATATATGAAAGGGTCTGAACAAACTTTACAAAGGGCTTCTCCTTTAAAGGAGAAAACCATGGGAACCGGGGGTACCCTCGCAGGCTGGCAGACCGCTGGGCTGCTCCTTGGCCCCCTGCCCCACAGGCTGGGAGGCCAGGGCCTGGGGGCAGGAGGTCAGGACTGAGGGGTAGCAGCAGGGCCTGGGGGCTGTTTTCTACTTCAGCCTCACACTGGCTCCGGACTGGCCATCCAAGTTTCCAAATGGGTCCTGGTACAAAGAAGGTTGAGAACCACCACCCTAACTAACAGACCAGAAGTTTCTTGGGGTTTTTTTTCTTTTATCTGATGTTCAAAGCCCAGGTCCCTGACGGGGCAGAGGCGCAAGCTGCCCAGCCAGCCTCACACTTCCTCTTTCGAGCCGGCTCTGCCTGCACCAGATGGCTCCCGCGCGACTTCTCCTTTCCCTCGCCCAGCCGAGGGCTGCCGCGGAGGGCGCAGCTCAGGTGCGGGGCCCTAACAAAGCAGCCGCAGCCCGTCGCTGGCCCGAGCCCCGGGGAGGTGGGCGACGAGCGCAAGTCCCGGCGCGGCTCCCGCCCGAGCTGTTTTGCTCGCTGACGCGCCTCCAAGGCAGATCCCACCGCGCGCGCGCGCACACACGCACACACACACACACACACGTGCACCCCCCGGCCCGCTTCTCCGAAACAAGTCCCACTGGGGACACCCGGTTACTAACGCAACAGGCAAGGCTCCGCGGAGCCTGCCTCGCCCGCCCCCGACACTCACTGTCCCGGGCTCCACGGCGGCGCGAGTGCGGGAGCCGCCGGCGCGGCGAAGGCGTCTGTCCGCGCCCGCTCCCTGCGCAGCCACGGGCGCTTGGGGCAGCTGCGGAGCTGGCGGCCGCTTCCTGCTGCCGGGAGATTTGCATAAACGCCGGGCGCGGGGGGAGGAATCTCACTCCGCGGCCCTGGCCTGGCGCGGCGCCACGGCCCAGGCGGGGCCGGCCCGGCCCAACCCAGCCCCCTCCGCCGCGGGCGCCCCGGGGGGGATCCCGGCTCTCCCCGCGGCTCCGCGCCCAGCACGGCGGGGCAGGGCGTCGCTGGCCCCAGCGCTGCGGCACTTCCCGCCTGCCAGAGCCTGAGCGCCCCCTTTTTTCAGCCCACCTCCGGCTGCCCCGAGAGCCTTTCGGAAGCTGCAACGTTTAGGGACCGCTCTCGGGCACCTGCTGAAGTGAAGGTGGGCGCACGCAGGCTTGGGCTCTCCCTGCGCATCGTATTTCGTTCCAGCTCCTCTGGGAGGCTGGGTACAGGCATTCAAACAACCCGAGGGGGAACTGATCTCAGTGAGGCAGGGTTTTGTAAGCAGCCTGGTTTAGACCTGTGGCGAACAGGACGCACATGCGCCCTGGGGGGCTGGGCAAATCTTGCCCCAGGTTGGGCTGTTTTTTTAACCAGCCTACAGGTGCCGAACTTCTGCTCTGTTATGGGTATAGACTGGTTTTCAAGCTATTGGTCGCTTATGGTCTATTGGAAACCAGTTGCTTATGCCAGTCAACCCTCTTGCCCACTGGTTGCCTGCCCAACTTCTGTTCTGTTACAGCTACAGCCCGGTTTCCAATCGCTTATGCCAGTAAAAGTCTGAAAGGCTATCTAACTTGCCTTCTGACCAACTTCAAGGCTAACCAGGCTAGCTACCACTGGCAAGACAGATCCAGAGGTTTCAAGGAGGAATCCATCCAACACCTCCAAACCGGCTGGGGTCTTTCTGAGTTCTCCACAGCAGAAAAATTGCCATTGCTATTTTTGCATAGTCCAAAAAACCAAGTGAAAACTAAGAGCTGGTATTTTCTGAGGTGACATGGAGGCCAATGGGAGGTGCTTTGAGTCTAAAAAGGTTGAAAAATACTGTCCTAAAAAGTTGGTCTGACAAGAAGAGGGTAGGGGCAAGTAAAGGGAAAGAATTAGTGGGAGACAGCTCTTCATTGAGCATAAAACATAACAGGGCTGGCAGGGACCTTAAGGGTCCTCAAGTCCAACCCCCTACTGAATGCAGGCCTATTTGCTGTGCATTGCGAGCATAGATTGTTGTGCACCAAGTAAAGCCAAAATCCCCCCTTAATTTGGTGGTTCACTGAGAAGCCACAATTCAAGAAACTAAAGACACGTCTACTTTCTGAGCAGACAAGAGGTTAAAAGTAGTAAAGAGACTTTGCAAGTGAGAATTCTAGGGGCATGGCCCTAAAACTGGGGAATACAGCAGACCCAAATCTTGGGACTAGCCAGGCAGTGCTAGGGGCTGATACAAAGATGGCACAAAGGTGAATTTTTTTTTAAGGCTCTCACAACAAAGGGCGAATGTGTGTTCTGTTCGCTACCAATTTAATTTGTTGTTTACAGAAAACTGCATAACTTAAATTAATTCCACCTTGGGCTTTTTAAATGTCTGTACCTAGCCTAAAATACCTGAGCAAAAGAGCATGATTTACAGCATTGGTAGATCAGTCCCGAGTGACCACGTAATATAAATTGCACCAATTCCTCCTGCCTCTCTCTCCACATGCCATAATTTCTACAATGAAGAAACTCAGGACTGGTACCAATATTCATTCCTGATATCTCTTTTGCTACAGGGAGTTTATTGTCTAGCATTACAGGAATGAAAGTCTTCAGTGATCCAAAGGAAGCAATGACATTCCTGGAAGTCTTAGAAAATCAAGTTGGATCCATACAATTACTGGCATGTGCCCTGCAGATTTCCAAGCTAGACAGGAGAAGCAGAGCTGAACTATTGAAAACTCAATCGTTAGTCTTTATTGATTATTTTATTCTAGTATGATACAAGATCTTAAAAGAAAAGAATATGTGGATAGCGATAAAGATAGTTGTTTCATTAAAACATTTAAAATTATACAACTTATTTTACTTTGGTGTAACGGTAGCATTGAATAATTGCTTTTTTTCAAAACATACAGTGTGTTTAAAATAATGCAGTTAGCACAGTCAGAGTCTGTAATAAAATAATCTCTGCAAGTGTTGCTCAAAAGGATTTTCTTCAAATTCTGTCAACAGAAATTGAAAGACTTCCTTTTTTCCCTCTCTTGTCTTTATTTGTTTTGTGTTTTTTACAAATACTAGAGGTAAATATTAGACTGCTTCTCCAGTGGAAATTTTGACAAAAATCAAAACAAATACAATTTTATTTATATTATTAATGAAAATTTTCATATTTTGGTAGAAACTCAGCTACCAAAAAATTGTCAGAAATTGAAATTCTGTCATGTAGGATAGGGCCTCATAACTATTCCAATTTTCCTCTATAGGCTGGGCTCCCTAGTCAAACTACACCTCCAGTTACCACAGTCTATTTTGGCAAGGGAAATCCGTACACATCCTTCTTTCCCTTATTTTTTCCTCACTCTATTTGCAAAAAGTTTTTGCATCATAAAATTCATGTAAATAAAACAGACCTGGATTTTAAAAGCTCTCTTCATCTTTGCCACTAATAGAGGCTAGGAGAACTTAAAAACTATTTTCTTGAAATGTAATTTATTGAATAAACTGGTAAAGGAAAAAAAACCTGCTGAATAATCTTAAAAAGTTGCAGCCAGGTAGAATATACTGGAGGTATACCAGAAACTTTTTTTTACTTATCCATTCAGGAAGATCTGACTAAAATGAAAAGAGTTTGGATTCAGATACATATTTTGTATTTTGTAAAAAGAACAAACCAAGATTGTTATCCTTATCAGGAAAAAAATCCCATTTCAAGTGACATCGTTCCTGTCTGATAAAGAGGATAGAGAGGTAACTGTTTTGAGAACTCTAGTACACAAGAATCTGTTTATATAAACAAGTAAATGTTTGTATAACTGAAACACCAAAGACCTCAGTAGTTATTCTTCTTAGATTTAACTCCACATCTCAGAGGCACAGACCTGAAGCTAGTCAGAAGATCTAAATTAAAAAAAAACGTATAGGGAGAAAACATGAAAGAGGAACCTTAAATAATCAATAACATGCTGAAAATAAAGGTTGTGTATCATCATAAACTATTCATACTCTAAAATTGTTCTTATGCTTTTAGGGCCATCCAAAGTCCAATGGAGATAAAGTGTAAACTGTAAATATTAATATCTTCATTGTTTAGATCATGTCCCTGTGCGGGCAACTATATGACATGTGGAGGAGAAAAGCAAGAAAAGCATTGAATGCTAAATTAAACCCTATTACAGAACCTCAAAACAGTTTAGACAAGGCCATAACTGAAGAGCTAGTTATTGAATTAAAAAAGGAAGAAAAAACACTGTACAATTTGATCAAAGATTGGCTAAGACTAAAGATTCTTCACAAGATCAAAAGCAATGCAGAGCATAAAGAAATGTAAAGACAATACTTAAAACATGCTATGAAATTAAAGGCTGGGTGGGAAATAAAATTAAACTTAACATATTTCAACCTTTCATAAAATGGCCCACAAATCTGATAAAAGGCATTATTGCCTTAAAAAAAAGGCATATTGCCTTGGTGACGTGCCAACCGGTGGGTTAAATCATAGCCTGTGAGGCTTGGTGGCTCTAGAACCCAGGGAGTTCTGCTGCCTCTCTTCCTCTGCTCGCAGCACTCTTGCCCACTGGCAAATTCAGGGTCTCTGCTGCTGAAGTCCTGGCTCAGTGGGATGTCCGTATTCTCACAGACAAGCAGGCCAACAGAAGACTACATTCTGAGGGATAGCCAGAACAGGTTTGTTGTGGGTAGGTTTTGCTTGACCAGTCTCATTTCCTTCTATGACCAGGTGATGTATCACCTGGACAAAAAAGAGGTTGATGTCATATATTTGGATTTTAAAAAGCCATTGACCTGGTTTCCCATGATGTCCATATGGAAAAATTGGGCAACTGCAGCCTCAGCTACTCCACAGTCTGATGGCTGGGGAACCAGCTTTGAGGTTGGACCCAGAGTGTGCTAGTTGATGGAACTGAATCAACATGACACTCAGTGACCAGCGGCATCCCCCAAGGCTCTGTTCTCAGACCTGTACTCTTTCATGTCTTCATAAATGGTCTGGACACTGATGTCAAAAGCAGACTGGCCAAGTTCACTGGTGACACCAAACTTTGGGGAAGAGTGTCCACACTGGAAGATAGGCTGGTGATCCACGTCAACCTTCATAGGCTTCCAAGGTGGGCAGATGAAAAGCTGATGGCATTCAACACAGAGAAATGCAAGGTGCTCCACCTTGGGAATAAAAACCCATGTCACACTTAATGACTCCTGGATTTATTCAAAACAAAACAAAACAAAACAAAACATTGGGTTATAAAAACCCCATAAGATTTAAGGAAAAAAAAAAAAGAACAGCAAGCACAATGGTATTTTGGTGTTTTATATAAAAAGAATGAATGATTTTAAAATATATTGATGCTGATGTCTTGAAGGAGGCCACCTATCTAAAAAAGTCTACAAATACTAGTCTCAGAAATGTGCTATTGATTGACAGAATAAAAAATACTGTTTTCAAACATGAGAGCTTACAAGGATAACACATAAATAGCTATATATACATATATAAATATTCTACAAGCATTGTCATATTTCATTTAAGGGGGTAAGAGGGAGGGAGAGGAGGAATTAGCTGGTTTTTAAAAAGTTAAGAGTATGGAAAAAACAAACCTCCGCCCTCCAGCCCCAGCAGTTTTCAGAATGAGAGCGGGGAAAAGCAGTGGAGGGAGCTTGTTCTAGAGGTTCCCCAGCTGGGGCTGGAGGGTGGGGTGGGTGGACTGGAGTACTCTTTCACCCCTCCAGCGCTGGCTGAAAAAAACCCAGACCAAACTCCTCCTACTCCCTTTCCCCCATCCCATTCTGAAAACTGTGCCAGGACTGCGGGGCAATGCAGAAACAAGTTAATGAAGTTGCTCCATTTTGGAGCACCTTCATCTGACCCCTCATGTAATAAAGGTTCAGATTTTCATGGGACTGGGCCCTTTTGAAGCACTCTGCAGTTGTGCACTTCTGTTTGGCCATGGCTGCAGAGCAGTTTCAGGGGCCAGATCAGGTGAAAATTGTTACTTCTGTCTGCGCCTAAAATGAGCTAGACCCATGTTCACCAATGTGGTGCTGGTGGGCTAGAAGCCTGGAAAGAGGAAACTGCTTATACACATTTTATATGTTATAATGTTTGCCTCTCAGGAGGCATACATATCAACTGAGGAAGTTTTGCTGGAGAGGAGGGCCATTTAGGAAAATGGGAGTGGGGAAAATGGAGCAGAGGGAGCTCGTTCTGGGGTCTCCCCAGCTGGTGCTGGAGGGTAGGGTGGGTGGTGGCAATCAGTCAGGAACTGAGAACATAGTTCCTTGGTTGTCATGAGTATAATCCTGTCAGAAGAACTGAAGAAAGCTGTTCACATTTCAGTCACAAAGCCCAGTGATTCTCAACCTTTGTAGACTCAAGGCACCCCTGGATAGACTTAAGGCACCCTTTGGAGAGTGCTGGCTCTTAGTTTTCATTCTGTTTTGGCCTACAGCAAAATAATAGAGAATTTTTTTCTGTTGTAAAGAACCCCAAAAGGCTGCAACTATTAATTTCTATTTGAAGTCTCTGGGTTTATCTTGTGAATCATATTTGTAAACCTAACAGCACTAGCATTGTTAGGCACTGTGTGACACCCTTGGAAGGATTGCAAGTCACCCCGGGGTGCCATGACACCGTGGTTGAGAATCACTGATATTCTCTGCAATACTGACATAATGCAAATTAATTGGCAAATAAAAAATATATTTTTGAGTCCTTGTTCAAAGATTTGTAGCCCTTTTTGTGGCAAATATTATATTGTACATAGCATGCATGGGCTCTTAAGGAAACTCAGTTAGCTATCCAAATATTATGTTACGTTTAACTGATTTGGACACCACAGCATGCAAATATATTACAAACTCTGAAAGCAATTCAATATCAAATAGATCAGGGGCTCCCAAAATGCCCCTGGGTATACACAAGACATCTCTGGGAGGTACAGGGGAGAAATTGTGCATTGGATAATTTAATTTTCATCATCATCATAATAATAATTGGTATTTAATGGGTTAAAATATAAAATGCATGCTGGTAGGGGTAAGTGGGCAGCTGGTAGATCTGAAAGGGAGTATGCAATAAGAAAAAGTTTGGAAACTTCTGAAATAGAAGAAAGGAATAGAGGTATGAATTCCAGTCTTTCCTGTTTTGGTAGCATTGTGGTAATGTTGTTTCTGTGATGGTTCATGAAATGTATGAAGCAAGAATTCTTGTGGATGATATCTTTTATTGGAGCAACCGCATGGTTGGGATGGGTATAGGCAAGCTTTTGGGCATCTCAGAGGCCTCAGAAGCAGGCACAACAGAACTAAGTAGCAGAGGGAACAAAAGTTTGTATAAATCTTCACACATAAACAAGAACAGGATATAATATATAGTAGGGTATAGGGTATATAATATCTTATTTTATTTACATAGGGAGTATTATGTAAGATTTTGTTCCCTCTGCTACTTAGCTGTGTTATGTGTGCTTTTGTCCCAGAGGCCTGAGGAAAGGTAGTGTGATACTCGAAAGATTGCCTAATGACTATATCTATCCCTGCTATGTAGTCACTTACTCCAGTAAAAGATATCACCCACAAGAATTCTTGCCTCTTGCATGGAGTTATGAGACATGCACTGAGTTAATTAAACATAGGTTACACCCATATAGTTTATGTGGACTATACTGCTCTGCTAATTTTGATTAAAAGTCAGTTTTCTACGAATATGTCAAACATTTCAGGTTACCAGCACATTATTAGCGCAAACTCGACTTCCCTTCCTTTGGTTAAATTCCTTTTCTCATCAGAAAGGGTTGAATTTAAGGGCCTAAATATTCAAAAATGTAGCAAAGATGTTTACAAAGTATCCATGTAAATAACTTGTGCAACTCCCAACATGTGTGACCTATGTAATGGTGAACATGTGCATCTTTTCTGTGTGCATCCATTGGGATTTCTGCACATGTAGCAGTGAGGTTTCAATGCTACATATGCTTTTTTGAGGATAACATGACTGAACCCTCCCTGAAAATTTGTACCCAAATATGAAGGATGCATTATGTACATTTAAATAAAACCACATGGATAGCTTTGTCTGAAGAAATATTTCCAACCATTTCAGCTAAATTAAATTGGCCAAAGTAAGCAGACAGATTTTTTTTTTTTTTTGCATCAGCTTCTCTGGTGAATGTGGGTACACCCATTCTCCAGCCTGGGCTCAAGTTAGGACAATTTTGGAACTGATCCAACATGTTACCAACTGGTGATGTCCCTTGAAGACCATACTTGAACCATGTATAGCAAAAGTGCAGCCCTGGGCACTCTTTCTCCCTGCCTCTCCCATTTTCCATGAAGGTCATTGTGTAGGGAAGGTGAAGGGATGGTTGTGTCAGAGCCAGTTATATCAATATAGCCCCTTGGGGCTTCCCAACTTGATAGTAGGGTTAGGCAAGAATTCCTTTTTTGGGTCGTTAGAAGCAGGCCAAAGAACCTGACCAATGTGTTCCCTAGTTCTCAGTTCCATAAATGTAGTCAGGTGGTGATCTCCAACTCTGGAGTTGGACTTGAAAGCATTTTTAAAATTGCCTATATTGTCATGCTTCCTTTGACTATCTAAATAGTTTCTATTAAAAGTGGGTATAGCATACCCATTTAGCTCGGTTAAAAGATAAGGGAGAAACACTGTCAAAAAACTGCAAAAATTGTATCTTGGTTAGAGTGCTGGAGCACTACACAAAGTTACAAATGTCAGAGACACTTGAAAATGTACAGGCAGTTTAGTACATTGTCAGTGACATCCTGTTGCTCAGTGATGTTACGGTATTGCAATACTTTCCCATTATCTTTCCATGAACATAGAACAACATCAAGGATGTATATGACCAGACCTTTGAAGTAGCTAAGTGCCTTGATGTGTCAAATCCATGCATATCTCTTATATTGATAGGGTTAAAGTCGATAGAGCTGCCAATCAAAGAAGCAGTTCACAATACTCCCAAAGCAATGGAAGACATTGATTGCTAGTAGTGACAGCTACTGTTAAAAACCCTGACAGTCATTTCAGGCAAAGAACTGCCAAATGACAGGTATGCTAGTAAGCTGGAGGGCTGCCTCCTCTACATCAAATGTAGCTAAAAATGCTTCAAAATTTGCTAAGAAAATCCTGCCCAGCCAGAACATACTGGCCATGAGCCCTGACTAAGGAGTCTACTCCTAGGTTACTTCGTGCCGCACCTACATTCAATTGCCACTGGTGCATAATTTAAATCAACAATATTTGAGAGAGATACAAGGCTGTATGTTAACATCTCTGCTCCAGATTCCTGTGACATTCATCGCGTGTAACTTCACAGTTGTCCCCCTGCCTTACCTGTGGGAGGTTAGAGTGTTGTTTTGTAGTTGTGTAGCAGGATTGCCTGTGTACTTTTAGTAATAGGTTAGACCAAGTGTTCCTTGGAACGGACCAAATGTGCATGCCAATTTAGACACACAAGTTATAACAACTTGATTACTTGTAACCTTGACATTTTTAACAAACCTACTATCCCTTTAAAATTACTCCTTAGGCAGCAATTTCCTCTTAGGAGAATACTTACTAGGTCAGAATCTTGACTGGCTTAACTCCAGCATTACAGTAGAATCATAGCAAAGACAAAGCTGGCCCATTGTTGCTCTTTGTTTATACTGTTCATTCCCTTCATTCCTTTCACTGTGTTCTGCATGTTTGCTCAGGTCTTTTCAGTGTCTACTTTCCCCTTGAGAACTTCTCTGTTCCCTGCTCCCATCCCATCCCTGTTTTTTCCCATTCTCTTCTAACTTTTACCTCTTTCTGAACAAAGATCACCGATCTGTCTTTCTCTGGTTTGCTAGTGTACTGTCTCATTTTAATCTTTGGTTCCCTTTGTTGCACTTTGTCTGCTTCGGCTTTGCTCCCCAGTGGAAAAAAATTCCACTCAACCCTATTGCCCCCAGCTGACAACAATCAGCAGCAAAGACACTCCTGTAATCCCCAAGCAAGGGTCGCTGGGTTCCACGATAAGCTTCTGATAAGAGCACTACATGCTGCAACTACTCATTGACTCCTTCTGACAATCACTTACCAGTTTAACAGAGTGAGGGCAGAAATGACATTGATTCCTGGATCAGCAGCAGATGTTGGCCAGACAACTAGAAAAATCTACTGAAGGACAATAAGCACAGATAGGGAGCCACAGCCAACTATGCTACTCAAGTCCAGCTGGTGTGTGGTCAGCCTGTGCACAGAATAACAACACTATCTTTTCCACTATGGCAAAAATACATTGGCCCCTTTAATACCTGACAGCCTGAAATTGAGAAGTATAGCTCTTAATGTCCAAAACTGTTAAATATATTAGAATAACAAAAGGGAGTTAGAAAATAGGTCTGAATTAGATAAGGGTGTAATGTCAGACTGGTTTTCATTCAAATATATAAACTAAAGTGCAATTATGCTCCACTAATTACAAGGATTTCACTTTCACTGTGGCCTTGCCTCATAGAGCAAATATCTGTACAGCAGTTAGAATGACATTTAAATAAATAACAAAACTGCAACTGCCTAACAAATGTATGATTCTTTAAGTCAAAGAACTGTTTCTTCAAAGAGAATTACTAAAGTAATTTTTGCAAAAGTCCAATATTGACTTAATGGTGATCACACAGTCATAGTAACTTAGCTTTGTATCTTGGCATGCAAAACAAGGCAAAATATTATTTGTTCAAGTAAAGTACGTTTGTACCTAATGACTCAGTGTTTTCTATAATACAGGTAGTTTATGATAGACAATGCTTTAATTCCTCTTGGCCCCCCCTGCCCCAGATTAGCTATTATGACTGACATTGGCTTATTTCAGTCCTAGAAAGGGCTTGGCAAAGCCTGATACAACTAACAGCCCACCCTCCTAGGTGAGGGAGGGGCCATTGGACCTATGGGGAAAACAAATGAAAAGGAACAGGGACAGCAGTGCAGATCACAGATTCAAAATGAGACAACAAGGACATTTTGGACAGCTGCCTCATGGAGGAACCTCAAGAATCCATGCCTTGTGCTTGGAGAGACTCTGCCTCTATGAAAGAGATGGCGTCAAAAAGAACCTCCCTACTGAGCTCCCTCCTTCTCCTTAACCATGGCCACTGGCAGTGGCAGAGTGACAAGGAAGTTACCTGTGCAGCTGTAGCTTGGAAGTGTGTAAATGAAGTTGTGGTTGGTAAAAAATGCAGGTGACATCAGCCAGGATCACCCTGCACAGGACTTGTGCAGTAAGGCCTCATGCAGAAGGCTTTTCCCAATGGCTGCCATGCCAATGCAGTCGTACCCCCTGTCAGCCATGTGGTGCATGCACAGCTGAGTTCATTGGCATGTCAACACAACTCCTGATGGAGCTCTGTGTGTACCATAATCTCTGAGTTTACCAGTTGATTGGCATAGGCCATGGCTAAAACCTCTGTTTCTGGAGCCCAGGGAGTGAATGCCACCGCTGCTACTTATTTCCTCTTTCCCCCTGCTGCTGTATTCAGCCAAGGTGGGTGGGGAGGTGTGGCGGTGAGATGGGATGGAGGAAGGGAGGAGAACGCTGGCAGCGCTTAGCCCCTGGGCATGAAAACAGGGACTGGCCAGAGCCTATAGGGTTCACAGCACATGGGGAGCTCCGGTCAGAGCCACTGTTTTCCCACAGCTCTAGAACTCATGGGTACACATACGCCATGTAGCCAAAGGGGATGTGACCCTGATCCTGGATCCAACCATACATGCACCCCATTGTCAAAAAAAACTTTAATTTCCTAAAGAATTCCTAGTGAAAGCCTAGAGACATTTGGGGAAAAAAACAGTCAGGTGGATGTCAAATGTGCCAGCAATTAGCCCAGAGCTCTTGACCTGGTATTCAGGTATAGGCAGCTGATGAATAGATGGTTTGCAAGCCTCCATTCAGATAGGAAATGCTAATCTCCAGCCTCCTTATAGTCACCCTTCAGGTCCTTGAAGTCTGTTATCAAATCCCTCTTCACTCCTCTCTTTTCCAGACTAAAAAATCCATACTTTTAGCCTCATACATCATGTTTCTCAGCCCTCTAATAATTTTTGTCACTCTCCATTGGACACTTTCAAGAAAGATGTGAAAAGCTTGGAAGTGTGGGGCCCACAGCTTGACACACTGCTCCAGGTGAGACCTCATCAGTGCCAAATAAAGTGGAAGAATCACTTCCTTCAATTGGCTATTGGCCTTTTTTTGCAACAAGAGCACACTTGTTCATTGCACTGTAACCCCCAGGTCCTTCTCTGAAAAATACAGACTCTCTCTCTCTACATTCCAGGTATGCAGTACTCAAATTGCTTGGAAATACATTGTCTGTACAGAGGAAAGATCATAATTGTAAAAAGTTCATCACATTCCAAACTATCTTTTCCTTCCCTCAATGCAATATTTGTGGCATTTGGGTCAATTTTTAAGTCTTTACCTTTAAGAAATAAAGAAACATTCATTTTTGTGAGCCAGCTCAGCTATCATTTGGTCATCAACAGTAAAAGCAGAAAGAATCTTTTGTTCAAAGTTAAACACAATCCCAAACCAGTTTTGTTAAGTGTGCTCTAACAATGAGAAGTTAAGGACCGAGAGATTTACACTATGTCACGTGATGAACACAGAATACTGATATCACAGTAACCAATAGAAGCAATATTTAAGACCAAGTACATAAGCAAACTGAATAGAGTTCTCAACTGCTATATGGAAAAAATGCCATCTGAAACACTACAGGTTTATTTCCTCAGATATCTTTCAAAACACTTTACAGAGCCAACTATTGTAAAGGTTTAAGAAACATAACAGCGTGAGAAAAATTAAAAGACAAAGGAAAGAGAAAAGGTAAATTTTCAGATGAGATTTGAAGAGAAGGGGGGTGGAATATAGGAAGGCTGTCCTAGTGAATAGGAACCGAGAAAAGAAGACTGTACCAATAGTGTGAGGGAAAGAATGACAAGATTAAATGAAGAATGGGAATAAGAATGGGAGCAAATAAAGGCAAGAACAGGAAGAGCACCTGATAGAGACTAGAAAAGGTAATAAGGAAGTTTGTCAGTGGATCCCTTCCTTTTTTGGTCAGAAATTAGGAAATAAATGACAGCCACTCAAGGGGAGCATCCCCACAAGCTGGAACCTGCATTTCCCAGGGACAACTGGCACATATTTGTGCCACTGCTAATTTTCCCCAGGAAAAGTCCCTGCAAGCATGCTCTGGCACATGGCAAGTTGCCCTAGACGGGGTAGAGGACTCTGGGGCCAGCACCTGGGCTGGCCACAGGAGCTCTACCCAGGTCCTGGGGGACTCTCAGTGATCTAGCAGTGATCTAGGCATGCAGAGTCTGCCTAGCACCCGGAGCATAGCTCTGGCTGGC
The DNA here is from genome assembly GCF_001723895.1 of Crocodylus porosus. Lineage (NCBI taxonomy): Eukaryota > Metazoa > Chordata > Crocodylia > Crocodylidae > Crocodylus > Crocodylus porosus. The sequence goes on along the minus strand of NW_017728886.1, from coordinate 203,275,781 downwards.
CAGGCTCGTTTCAGGTGGCGTACGTAGCCACCATGCATGCCACCCTCTTTTTTTCTGGCACAGGTTTCTTTTTCACACCAGAATCTCCAGGTGTCAACCCCCCCCCCCCCACGCTGTGCTGAAAATTAGCAGTGAAGTGAATGCCTATATGTGCAGGGTGTGTGGTTTGTGGTGCCATAGATGGGTGTGTGGCACCACAAACCACACATGTGTGCTTATGGAGACACACCCATGATGGTTATCTTCAACTGGATCTGCTTAAAACCCCTTTTCTTCCCCAGAATTATTATTTTGGTAAGTCTTAAGGCCCTAGTCAGGAGTTAGGGCCTTACTGAGATAGGTACTGTACAACCAGGCAACACAAACACAATCTCTGTCCCAGCGGACTTGCAGTCAGGGTTTGAATTATGGGGAAGCTCGGGGTGGGGGATAAGCCCCCTGTGGCAAAGTGGGGCTCCCTGCCTAGCCACAATGCTACGTTCCCCACTTGCCTTTGAGCACGCCACATACCTGTCCTGCCATGCCTTGTTCTTAATTAATTAAGATGTTAATTAAGGTGGGAGGCTGCCCATTCATGCCCCGATGCCAGGGGGCGCTATCTGCAGCTCTGTACCTCCTGTACACCACAGCCCATGCCTCGCAGATGTGTGACGACCAGAACCAAAGAAATGAATAAGCAATAAATATGTGCTTCTTAGAGGCATTTGGAATGTTTGTCTAATATAACGCTTGTATTTTTGTAACCCACAAATGTAACTTGTAACTGCTTGTGGAACTGACTAGGCATCAAAGACAAAGCTCTAGCTGTGAAATTAGCTGACCTAATGGTTCTTTTTTGCTCAGAATTTAGCCTCGATGATCATAAAAACTAGATTCAACCGCCTGGCCTACCCAGCATATTCCAGGAAAGCACATCTCAAAAAAAGCATAGTCAGAGTGTTCTAAAGGGGTTGGATTTAGCCGGAGTAATGTTAATTTCAAACCTGAAGATGCTGCATTGCAACTTGCTTATTAGATAAACCCAAGTCTGGGTAGTAACATTTTATAATAATTTTTAACACCTTTTAATTCCATAGGGTAATAGCTATAGAAAACACTGTGAGTAGCTCTGAAGCCAACAGATTAGCATAAGACTAGGTATAAAAAGCACGTGCATCAGGTAACCAGTAGGAAGGAGGGAACAGGACAGTAATTGTCGTTCCAAGCCCGGACTCTGGACTCCCTGTGAGAGTGAGGATCAGATCCTAATCAAGGCACCTTCCCCGGTAATTCCTTGGACAGTGTGGATTGGGGACGCCTGGCTTCACTGGAATGACCTGGTGCACACCTGGCATTGAGGGACTGCCGATAAGTTGCCAACCCATGTCCGTCTATTTGTTGTTTTCAGCAGACAGTAGCTGATACCCTTGCATTGCTCAGCTGGCCTGTGACAGATTGATCTATTTATCTGTTGTTATTATTTACTATAAGCTCTTTAATATTGCATTATCTGCTTATCGCATTTATCTTTCCGTTAACTGTTGTGTGTGTGTTGCGTTATAATAAACTTGCCATTGCTTTACTCCCAACTCTGCCTCCTCAATCCCAAACCAAAAAGCCTAGTGGCTAAATTGATATACTCACAGTGCCCAGCTGGCCTGTGACACAGATGGCATCCAGATGTTTATCTCACCAGCCTCACACTGGGCCCCAGAATCCTTCAGTTTGGACTCCTATAAGATCCCTCCATTCTGGGGGCATACCCGCCTTCATTTGAGCTGCCTAGCTCCCTGAAAATATTGCCCCTCTTGAGCATGCTCCCCCTGGGACCTTTGGCCACACAGGCCCTGGCCTCACCTCCAAGGCCAGTCAGAACCCCAGGCCTCCAGCTCTGGGCATCCTTCATGGTGGGCCCTGGCCCTTTTGACCGTTCTGGTCCTGGCCCCAGCATTGACCAGTCGAGGGTATTCTACATCAGGCCTCTGAGCCCCTAGCCCCACTCTCTCTCGGGTCTGCCTTCCAGCCCTACTAGGGGTTAACGCACCCGGTTGTGGGAGCTGGGGCCTTTGCTTTTTCCCCCCTCACTGAGGTTCCTCATCTCTACCTCTCTCACTGGGGCTCCACACCACCCCCCTCACTTGGGGCCATAAGGCTTCCCTCCCTGGTGGGCTCAGGTGATTGTAGCCATGCCTGGCCCCCACTCTCCCTCCTCAGGGTCTTGCAACTCACAGGGGTCAGGTAGCCACAGCCATGCCTGACCCCCACTGCCTCTGATGTTACACAAACCCATCCAAAGGTGAGGGCTAGGGTTAAGGCACTCCTACTTGCCTTTCACCGGGGTGATAACTGGTCTGGCATTTCCTGGGGGCTCCCACATCATAGAGCCCCACCAGGCCACCCTCTCCCAGCAGGGTGCAGTTTTAGGTCATGCGTAGGACCAGGAGCCTGCTAACCATCCCCTCTAGCTTCTGCCCTTACCTCCACAGTGATTTTTTTAAAAATTTTATTAGAAAACAGACAAAAGCAGACAATCTAAAATAACCCCAACAGAGGCCTCACAGAAACAATTACAACAGAAAATTTCCAAGGATTACATAATACAAACATGATAACTGACATCATATTCAACTTCACTTCAACTGCAGCCAGTATAAGCCAACATGACACAGAGGTATCAAGAACAAATTGCACTTTGCTTCATACATACATACATACAGGTTCAGTCATCAGTACATAATGCAGAAAAACAAACAGTTAGGCGCAAATCACCTCTTCCCTCCGTATCTCATACATAAGCCCTCACCCACCCATTCTGGCACTAACTGCCTTACCTTAAACTCAACCTATCCGTATGTGGGGCTGGAACAACCCCCTGAAGTCTAGCCCTTGGCACAGCTTTGCATCCCCTCCTTCCATCATATGTCTTTCCCTACCTCTATAAAACTCCAGCTCGCGCATCCCTAACTGTAAACACTCTACCTTGGAAAAAACATAACCCCTTTAGTGCCAACAGCGAGCGCACTTTCTATAGTGCTACTTTGGTGCATGTGATCAAAACCCTCACTCCCCATGTCACCCTCAACTTCCACCACTGCTTTCTTCAGTCTCGCCTCTTCCAAGACATGCAGGTCTTTGAATTTCAAGCCTCCCTCCCTTCCTAGGAACCCCACTCCCACAGCTTTATTCTCATTCAACCCCCCCTCCCCCCAACATGATGGTCCCACCCCCCATCGCTTCTCCAAATATTTATAATTCCTCCCCCATGCTATCCTGCACTCCTGCAAGCCCAACACTTGCATGCCCAGGCCTTGTAAGGTTCTGTGCATTATCCCCCATTTCTGCTCCTGTACAGACTTCTTACATTTAATGATGCCAAGATCAGAGCCATAACAGCAATTTTCCAAAGAGAACCCTGCATCATGTCTCATCTGTGCCACTACTTAACTCTGAAGCGTCTCACCCCACTTTTTGCATTCCCATAGCCCTTGCAAGGTGTTCAATCATAGTTGGGCTCAGGAAAACAACACCTTCCTCAACGTCTTGTCTATCCATGGGCAGCTCCACACCCTCTCCCCTGCTCCTTTCCAAGCACTCCCCCTTCTGTCTCGCGGACTTTCCCCCCTTACTCCTCTACCCTCTTTTTCTTTGGCTTCACACTGTGTTTCTTCTTTCTTTTCATAGATTTCATAGACATTAGGGCTGGAAGGGACCTCGGAAGATCATTGAGTCCAGCCCCCCACCCAAAGGGCAGGAAGTCAGCCGGGGTCATAGGATCCCAGCAAGATAGGCATCCAATTTGCTCCTGAAGGTGTTCAGTGTAGGTGCTTGAACCACCTCGATGGCAGGCTGTTCCAGACCTTGGGGACTCAGACAGTAAAGAAATTCTTTCTTATGTCCAGCCTGAAATGGTCTTGCAGTAGTTTATGACCATTTGACCTAGTCATCCTTTGGGGCACTGTGGTGAACAAATGTTCCCCCAGATACTGATGGTCACCCCTGATAAACTTATAGGTGGCCATCAGCTCACCCCTGAGCCTGCGCTTTTCCAGGCTAAAGAGCCCCATGGCTCTCAGCCTGTCATCATAAGGTCTGTTTTCCTGACCTCTGATCATATGCGTGGCTCTTCTCTGGACTCTGTCTTAACTGAGCCAGGCTCTGTCCCCTTATGCTCAGGCAGTTCCAGGTCCATGCCCGCTGGCTCAGACTCTTGTGCCTCTTCTCCCGCTCCCTTGTTCTGGTCCTCTTCCATGTGGCTCTTCTCCTGACTCAGTGAGCTGGTGGGCTGCTTCAATCATGCCATCTCACTGCTCCACTTCCAGTGTTTCCTTGACTATAAAGTTGTCCATGTCTAGATGGCCTGCCTCCACATTCCCTAGATCTTACTTGCTCCTCTTCTCCACTGCACGTGGCTTGCGTACCTTGTTTGCGTAGGAAAGTGCGCACTGGCGCTGCAGGTGCCCCTTGCCTCCACACATGGTGGATTTCAGCTTCTCTTTACAGGCTTTGGCCCAGTGCCCCATGCTGCCACACCTGTAGCAAACAGTCAGGCTACAGAAGGCAGCTAGATAACCCTCCAAGCCATACCTGCTGCAGAGTTTAGGTTGGCCATGATAGGTTATGTACCCTGGTGGGGCCCCATCGACCCCACAGAGGGCAGATGCCTCACCCCCCCCAGGGCATCTCAGGTCTTCCTCTAGGACCACTCTGGATCTCCATGACCCGGTCCAGATTTGCCACTGGTCCAAGACACACTCGATATCCAGGATCTTTTTGACCTGCCCCTCCAGCCACCTCCTCATATCTTTGGGCTCTAAGACATCTATGAACATTTTAAATTATAGCACTCTGTCAGGCTTTCTGGCTGGTTTCAAAATGCAGACCCCACAAGTCCTCATTGCCCACCACTTTGGTGTACCAGGCCCAGAAGGCTGAATATGTCTCTTGCCTCCAGAAGATAATATTCCAGTGGCAAAAGTTATCAAATGCCACCACACAACTTAAATCTTTAGGGTTAACTTTCAAGCCCTCAGAAAGAACCCTTATCATAAAGTCTGCTCTTAGCATGGTTGTTTTCCCCTTCACCCCCTCAGGGCTCAGAGTGGCTTTCACATGCAGTTTAACAGTTTTTTTCGGGTCTCCTTCTCCCCACAAACAACAGGAAGATTCTGGAACCTTCCCCACAGCTTCACTGCTTTCTGCCCAGCTCTGCCTCTGCTTCTGCTGCTGGCCCGCCCTCCCTCTGGAACCTTCTAGCAACTCAGCATCACTCTTCTTCTTCATCTCCAAAGGTACCAACTTGTCCCTCTGGCCAACCATGGACCAAACCCCAACCTCCTCCTCAGCAATGTCCTCTGTAAGCTCACCAGTCACTGTCTCCATTGCAGATTCTCTCAAGACCTCAGATGATTTGCTTGATTCTCCATGCTGCTCCTCAATCAAAGCTCACCCCTGCACTGCCTCCTCCAGCAATCCAGTCACTCGCCTCCTCTCCACTTCTTCCATCACTCCAGCATTACCCCTGGGTAGCCTGCCTACATGGTCATGGTGCTTCCCCTCCAGGACAATACGTAAAGCCTTGCAGCCAGGCAATGCTGCTGCCTGGCCTGCCAGCAACATAAACCGATCTGTTTATATAGGTAGTCAGGGATCTAAAATGGCTGCTGCATTCAAGCATCTGCTGGCTGTTTGGCTTAGGTCTTAAAGTGGCAGGCAACAGTGCCCTGCCACACATCTCCCTCCTGAAAATGGTACCTGGGGGAGGTTTCCCTTGCTGCTCCTCCAAACCAGGCTCCCCTTGGAGCCTGTGAGAGACTTCAAGTGGCAAGCACCCCCAAAGGTGCTCTGCCACACACTTCCCCCCTTAGAATGAGATCTGGGGGGGCTTCACTTGGCTGCCTTCCCTGCTGGGCTCTTCCCCTGCCACATGGCGATTACCCCAAAGGTGCTCCACCACACCCCCCATAAGAGAGAAGTGGCCCCCCTGTAATTTTTGAAAATCATAACCGGGGGCTCTCCAATTTTATTAGGGCATTGTGATGGGTGCCCAATTTTTTTTTTCAGCACCCCCCGTGCCTCCCCCGGAGTCAAAGTGTAATTTGAACCCTGCCTGCAGTCTAGGAATATGACAAGATTCAACAAATGAATCTTCTCCTTTTTTCATATGATATTTTAGGATTACAACGGATGAATGAACTGATAAAATAGAAACAGGAGTGTTCTGTTGACTGTTACATTCAAGATAGAATAGTGAGAAGGTGGCACGGGAGGCCTGAGCAAGTGAAAATGAGAAAAAAAAAATATTTGCCAAGTTAAAGGAAGAAAAAACTAAGGATTTCCTGCTGACAGAGCATCTGTGGCCAAAAGGAGAAGTTCACTATTGCATAAAACTGGAAATAATATATGGGTAGGGTTAGGAAGATAAAAATGCTTGATGACCAACTTTTTCACCCCAGGGGCCAGATGGGAAGTGCTTAGTAAATCCATGGGCCGGATCCAGCATGTAGAACCCAGGCCAAATCCTGAAGTGTAGCCTAAGCCCAATCTGTTTTATGAGTGAGGGCAGGAAGCCTGGCCCTGGACTGTGCTAGGGGAGGGGGAGGTGAGCCCTGCATGAGACAACAGGGAGGAGGGGAGGGTGGACCAGGCCAAATCTAGCTACACAGCAGTCCAACCTGGCCCCAATCCTGCTGGGGTGGGGGAGGGGTGGGGCACACACATCCTGGGCCCAATTTGACTGCACAGTAATGGCCTGGCCTAGCCCTGATCTGGCCATGGTGGGGAGAGTCGGGGGCAGGGTGTGCCTTCCTGCACTTGATCCAGCCACATGGGGTGCAGGGAGGGGACTGGCCCAAACCCAATCCAGTCATGCAGGGCTTGGTAATTCGGCAGCAGGAAGGAGTGGCAGTATCAATTGCCACTGGTCCCTCACAGTCAAATTTCCTGACCCAGGGGGAGCCCCATGGGCCAGATGCCATGGCTCCATGGGCTGGGGCATTGAGTACCCCTGTGCTAAAGTATTAACTTTTTAGCCTAGGGTAAAAATTCTGATGCAGGTTCCAAGGGAAAGAAATACATCCTGTTTTAGACATTCTAAATTAGTGAGACTGCGAGAAGTGCTTACCAAGGTTATGGTTCACTGAGAGATGTTAACAAAAAGAGTAATTGCCTCATATTTTCAATGCAGTAAGAGTAAGCACATAGGTAGTTACCACAGAGTAACCAACATGTTGCATGTTCACACTTCATTTACCTTGTGGTAACTTGTTCATGTGGTTTTACTATCAATATATGATTTGACAGTAACCCTGGAAAGATACAGAAATAAGGGTATACTGTTTTCAGTTTAAGAGTAGAAGTTCCTTAGGCATTATAGGGAAACAACCATTAGAAACTAGTTATCTAACTAAATAATTTGCCAACACAAACAGGCAATTTAGAATTCTATTTATTAATATTTGCGTCTATAATTGTGAAAGTGCCTATACGTTTCAGTTCACAATTGGAGTCACAGTACTATACAAACAGAAAACTGTCCCAGCTCCACTCTGCTGACAATCTAAATCAGGGAGAAGATGTAATAATTGATGATGTGAAACCAAACAAGGGTTCCAGGAGGGCAAAACAGTCTGATGAAATTAGATCACATGATGATTTTCTTAAAAGCTATGTGACTACTGGATAGCTTCAAGATTAAAACAAATAAATCAGATCTTTCTGACTGGCACATGACCAAGCTATATTTGGTGTACTGATTACTTATAGCTGTCATGGCAGGAAAGCATCGTGGGAAGGGATTTAAAGGAGGAAATGATAGCAGTTTTAATAGATTAGTTCAAGGATACTTACAACTGTTATAGGTAAAAAAAAAAATCATACCTGCAACAATCTGAAAAAAAAAAGCTTCTACCCCTCTCTCCTGTAATTGTCTCACCTGTATTTATGAGATAAAATATCTTATTTTTGGATATGTAATATTACATATAAATGAAAACTATGCTGGCTTGCAAATCTGTGACAAAATCTCCGACTCGGTCATTATCCTTCTGGTGTCAGATATTTTCTGCAAGGCCTTGAGTTAATAACAGCTGCATTTCTGATAGACTTGAAGTTTAAAGCTCAGTTTGTACTACCAATTGGTTTGGAATGAGCAAGGCATTTTCTTGCCAAAGCATTTTAGCTTTTCTCCTTCCTCTATTATGTATAAATAAACCAGGTATGTGAATAGAATTCTTAGAGTCTGACTTCTTTTTTTCCATTGGGTGCATGAGACGATAACATTAAATTTTACTAGTGTTCTCTATGGTTTTATCCATCTACCAGCAACAGGAGAAAGGCCCAAAAACAAAACTCCATCATAAGAGTCTCATGAGAATTCTTCCACTGAAGCAGAGGGGAAGTAGCTGTTCTTTCCACATGAGAAAAAGAAAGTGCTAACTCTCCAAACTTCTGAAGTATTTTCACTGCACACTAGCTAAAACATGCTGGAGGGCAGTACCATGGCAAGGAAGTTTGGTGCCCGCAGTGACAGCCTGCCCTCACCCTGCACACAGATCCAGGGAGCACCCACCACCATGCTTGCCTGGGAACGCACACAGTGATGGGAGCTACCTTTCTCCTCATCCCTGTGCCCCCCTAAATGAGCTGCTTATGGCTTCATCCCATGCCCCACCATGACTGTCGGTGCCTGCTGGTGCCCCTTTTCTTTGGTGCCCAGTTGCCCCACTCCCTCTCTCCCCCCGCACTTGCTATGGCACTGGCAGAGGGTAAGGATCATTGGCCATCTCTGGAGCCCACCAACCTCTTACTGCTCTCTTGCCAACAAAACAACGTGAAGAGGAAGCTACAGACTCTGTCACTTTTCTTTGGTCCTGAAACTTCATCAAGAGAGAGCAAGCACAGAACAGTTAATATTCTCTCTCACTTCCCGTCAGGAATTTGCATTATCTTTGAATTCCCTGTTGCCAGATAGGAAGACAACACCATCTATCTGTAGATTCCTGGAGGACTGTGTGGTAGTACAGAGGTGGTACGGCTGCCTGACAGACTTGACTACCTCCTGCATGTGACATGGGAAGCGACCCTGGTGTGAAAAAGATCCCTGGTTCCATTAGCCACTTCTTCCCTTTGTTTCTTTAGTTATAGTTAAAAAAAGAAACCCCCCAAAAAGGAGTTAACAAAAAACTATACAAGTCACAGGAAGTCCTGTTGCATTTATCTAGCTAAGCAGGCGAATGACTCGCCCAAAACATTTGAGGATCGGAAACAATTGCGTTTTTTTCTGTTTTGTTTGCTTTTTCCATTTCTTAGTGAAAATATTAACTATTCCAGTTTTAAAATACAAACATGGATAACTGGAGATGTCCTAAAATTATCTGGGGACCAGGAAAAAGTAAGGGAACTTACTATACCTATAAACAACATTCTTTATAATAACTTAGAAAAAATACCACATTTTGTCTTTAAAAGCCCCAGTTACATGCATTCTATGAAAGCAAACAACAACATCCAGTTTTGGGGGGGGAAGATTGAGCAAGAATGTATTCATTGCCCGTAACGTATTAAAAGACTAACCTGAACTTGTTTTAATAAATAAAAGTGGCAGTTCAAAAAGAGAGTACGAATACAGAAAGCAATCACATCAACATTAATAAAATTATAAGCACCTCTAATCCTCCTTGCAGCTACATATTGAGGAAGAAACGAGAAGGCAATACACGCTTAATAGTAACAACAAAAGTTGTGAAGTGTTAGCTTCAGTTTGAGGGAGACTGCACAGAATTGTAGGGAAGTTTGGATACTGTTTCTTCCACACATTTTTTCTACATCTCCTCTAAAATAGGCTGACCATAAGAAAATCCAGGACATCTGGAATACTGTCCCCCCTCCACTCTCCCATATCGGTGAGCTGCTGCAGATGGAGGTGGGGGAAGGGTAGTGCAGCTGACTGTGCCAGGCGGGTGGGCAGACGGACAGTGGCACCTGTCTGCCTACCTGCCTGGTCTGCTGCTCTGTACCACTCCGCCTCCCTGCCAGACTGTGCATTGTGCCCCTGTGTTTCCAGGATGCTCATTTTAGCTCTCACTAGCTGGCTGGGACCAGCCTCTGAAATCTGGGACTGTCCCAGCTAAACTGGGACATATGGTCATCCTACCTCTAAACTAAGGGGGCCATTGGCTCTGTTTTATACTGGATCATCCCATTTTTAAACCCTTTGTTCCCTGTCCATTTCTAAATGAGGAGTGGACAGCAAAAAGTCCTGTTTTTCAAGTCACTGGTGGAAATACATGTCAATCATTTATCCTTGCGATTCAATTGGCTGTGCCTAGAGGTAGAGCAGTTTACAGCTGGGAGAAGAGGGGTTGAGCCAGCCAAGGATGGGGGGAGGTGGTGGCCCCACTCCTTGCTGCTGAATGGCCAAGGGGCCTGGTAACCCTACCCCTCAATTGGCCAAAGAGGTGGTGGCCCCACCCCTCATCAGGGAGCTGTCCTGTATTCTGGGGATGTGATCAGTGGCCACCTACTCTAAACCTATCCATTCTTTCTTTTCTTCACCCTCCTTTCCTTCTGCTGTTGCTGGAAGATTTCTGTACACTTACAAATTGCCCACCCTTCTGTCTTGTAGCCAGTGCAGTCATCAGTATCTTCTATTCTACCTTGTATACATTTACAAATATATTGCAGGGGAGTCTTGGGAGGAGTTGTATAAGTGGGGGGTTTTCAGTGACAGAGTCAAAAAATGTTGAATTTAACCGTATATAAGTTATTCACTTTGGATTCACACATTTTAAAAAGTTTTCTTCTCTTTCTTTTTAACTACAAAATGGGAAAAAAGGGTCAACAGTATTTTTTTTCCAGGATAAAAAATTCAAAATATCCCCCCCACACCTTTTTTTTTTTGGGGGGGGTGGGGGGGTGGGGAAGAGTTGCTTTGCCTTTTTGACAATTTGCAAAAACCTACCTGGCTCTGCCTCATTTCTCCATCAGCTGGAAGCTGTGCCTGCACTACAGCTAGAGAGTCGTGGGTGGGGAGAATCAGTAATCAGCTGGGTACAGCTCTCCTCCTGGTGGAAGCAGTGCTTGTGCCCCAAGCAGGGAGTGGAGGCCTGGGAGAAACACTGCCACAGTGAGCACAGCTCCCAACTCTCTGGTCTCAGCATGAGCGCAGGCAAATACCACCCCTGCTGCTGATGCTCTGCTGAAGCCAACCAGTTCATTTTACTTCTACACAATCTCTATCACAAAAAAAATTGAGTTGAAAAATGTTGCCCAGTTTTACTTTCAGGGAATTCCTATGAATTTCTTGTTTAACTACTACCACAGTACAGAAGATGGGGAAGGGTTTCCCTATTTTTGATTAAAGGGATACTGCTAAATCATTCCATGCATTCAGGATGTGTGTCCCTGTGAATCATAAAAATACTTCTAAAGAGCAAGTAAGCCTTTGGAAGGCATGAGGCACCCCCAAATAGCTATGTTTTTCCATACAAATTACTGAGCAGTGGATCATCACTATCCTTAAAGTCCTTAATTCATACAGTTGCATCCATTAAATGTACATACACAGACCAAGAGTTTCAGAAGTGGGTTCCTTATCAAAGAGTTAGATCCAAAAAAGAACACAGGGATCTACACGTTAAGGACTGCAAAACATAGGCCAGCATGTGGAGTCTAGAAGTCTGAATTAGGCACCAATGTCCAAAGGATCATAGGACATTATAAAATACAGGCACATGAGTATGTGAGAACGCATAGAGTTCTTGCTTCAGTGCAAACTGAGAGCAAAGCCCAGCTGTGCTGGGCACTATATGTACCCATATAAAAAAAAGCAGTCTCTACCCCAAAGATTTCAGTCTAAGTAGACAAAAACCGTAGCATTATCCCAGCTTTACACAGAGGGAACTGAAGCACCGAGAGAGAAAATAATTTTCCCCAGTCATACAGGAGGTTTGTTGCAGATCTAAGAACAAACTGCAGATGTACTTAGTTCAAGTCCAGTGCCTCTTCTAAGTCAAGTTTTGTAAGCTACAGTCCTGAACAACCGGGCTCCAGTCTGGCAAGGACTGGCTGGCTTCAGCAGAGCATCAGCAGCAGGGGTGGTATTTGCCTGTGCTCATGCTGAGACCAGAGAGTTGGGAGCTGTGCTCACTGTGGCAGTGTTTCTCCCAGGCCTCCACTCCCTGCTTGGGGCACAAGCACTGCTTCCACCAGGAGGAGAGCTGTACCCAGCTGATTACTGATTCTCCCCACCTATGACTCTCTAGCTGTAGTGCTGGCACAGCTTCCAGCTGATGGAGAAATGAGGCAGAGCCAGGTAGCTGGAAGCTGTATCCACATTGCTGCTGCTTCTCCCCTCCCTCCCCCTGCCTCCTAGCTGCAATGTAGACTTAGTTACAAGCTGTTGAACCTCAGCTCAGTTCCCCAACATCTAGAAGCCATACCCATACTGCAGCCAAGGTGGAAAGAGCTTGTGGTGCTGCAGGCACAGCTTCCAACTGCTCAATCTCAGCATGGGCACAGACAAAGCCTTCCAGGTCCATGGGCCAGATCCATCACATTTTGTTCTCCTTATAGGTTTTTAGCAAAGTAATTTGATCAGCTCTTCCATTAATTGACTGGTTGCAATAATTGTAAGTTATGGAAAGTACTATAGTAAGAAAAGGAGAAAGGTAGGTATTTGTTAGCCAGATGCAGCCAGGAGGCCGTAGGTTGCCAACCCATGCTCTAAAGGAAGAAAATCTACATAGGAGCTCCTTATTAAATTATTAGCAACACAAGAGCCCTCCAAACACCATAAATAGGGAAAGAAGGCCATGTACAGACCTGTGGAGAGCATGCCGTTTCAGTTCTTGGGTTTCCATGAGCTAACCATGAGCATGGAATTGAGGAACTAAAGAGCAGGCAAGAGATTAAAAAGCCGAAGTGGGAGCAAAGTCTCTGTTGCAGTTGGTTGTATTTTACCTAATGCCAGTATGTATTATCTAAATGTACCTGAACTATGATGCAGCAAGCAAACAAATCGAGTAGTTAACAATAGGTTTAAGAATTCAGAGTGTATGATTATGGATAGAAATGATCCATGGGTTGTTTTATTCTTTCCCTTCAGTTCTCAGCTCTTAGCAGTTGCTTAATATTTATGCATTTTTCTCCACAAGCATGAGGACTAGTTTTTTTATTTATACAAAATAGAACTAATATTCACATGAAATTTTGATTTTTAGAAAAAACATGAAACATCACAAGGTCTTGCAGTACTCGATCTGACCACACAAAATAAACTTCATTCGGTCAAACCAAAGTGTTTTCAATCTTGCACCAGCCCTTCCACATCAATGGGAGCTAATGAAAGGGAAATTGTAGGGAAACTTCAATTTATTTATTTCCTTATATTTGGTTTCTGTAAATTTGACCATCATCATGGCTATGGAGTGAGTGAGTGAGTGAGCCTCAACCTAAGTCTTGAAACAAGCCTTTGGTCAAAAGTGGTATAGATGTCCCTGGAAATGATCAATCAATCAACATTTTCTGATGAAAAATTATTTAAATCAGAAGATTCCTAACCAGCCACTAACCAGGACTTCACTGTGCCAGGAACGGAAAAAACACATAGGAAAACAGTTACAATCTAAAACATACAGGCAATTGGAGCAGGGAGAGATGCAGATAGTTGAAGTGTTTTCATGCAAGGTCACACAGCAGCTCAGAAGCAGAGCCAGAAACAGAAACCCACACTTCTGCCTTCTGGTCTAGTGTACAGACTGCTGGACCTGACTGTCACTGACGTGCAACACTGGCCTTTAAAAATCCATTATGATATGTGCATATAAAATGCACCAATATAACAATACTACGATTAAAAGTCAGAAATTTCAGTATTTTTTTAAAAAACACTTTTTAGGATTTCCCAAAGTAATTACATCATAGGCTGAAGTCTCTTAAACAGACCTGTACACTGGGTATCGCTGTATGTGCATGGAAAGTGTGATCATTCCATTAGCTGGTTTTTCACAGACCATAGTGTTCACAAACACTTATTTAAAAAAAAAATCACACAGAAACCTAGGTAGTGATTACTGATGCCAGAGAATGAATGCTTCACTGGAGAGTAAAATTCAGAACTTTTACTCTGTAGAATGATAAAAACAGTAGACATAGCCTGTTGATTCACTGCCAGGATAAACAGCACTTCCTGCATTAGTTTCCATTCAAAACTTTCATCAGGTCAAAGTACAATTGCAAAACACTGTCAAGCTTCATAAAACATTGAAAGAAACAGCCTTACTGATACAGAAAACAATTGAGTTAAATCTCTTTTTCATTATATTTTCGTTAGGTCTATAACAAAGTGTTATCTCAGTTGACATCAGTGTGTAACAGGCTGACAGGGATTTCCTGAGAAGTTTTTCAATGTGCGTAGATCCTGCTGAGAAAGAGTTAAATTACTTCTGTTGATTTGCTGATAGAGCTGTCACCAGCACGAGAGAGGTGGGAGCGGCCTGTTGTAAGTAGATATGAGGTGTGAGGCTAAGCAGACCCAAGAGATGAACCCCTTTTCTTTGTTACTTGTGGTGTTTTATTTTGTTAATATAGCCAAACACCTCAAAGGAGATGAATGTGAACTCTATAGTATGAGGACTGCATCTGTAAAATATATTAGGACAAGTGCCAATTCACAGTAATACTTGATAGAAATAGTCTTTAAAAAACAAAAATTAAGAAGCTGTTGTCCATACCAGATGTAACAAAAATACTCAAATATTTCTTCTACTGTTTTTGAAGTTGTATTCCATGTACTCATTTGCTGATGCTTCCTCAGCCTGAAGAAATGTATTTATACCCAAAAGCTTGTAAAGAAGAATGTTTCCAACTATTTGAGTTGGTCTAATAAAAGATATCAGATTTACCTAAAGAAACTTGTCTGCCCATGTCCTTAGATCAGGGGTGTCCAATTTTTTTTAATGTGGGGCCACATCACAAACTTTTTATCACCCAGTGGGCCGGCAAGCCATATTCAAAGACATCAAAGGAAGTGGTATCACAGCAGGAAGTGATGTCACGTGACCTCTGACACCAATGAAGTTGCAAGGGTTGACATGGTACTGGTTGACATGGCATGCATGCCTGGGTTGACATGGTGCTGCAGGAGCCACTTGGCTACAACTGGGTTGACCTGGTGCTGGAGAAGCCATGGGGCCAGGCCGGGGTTAACCTGGGGCCCACATGGCCTGCTGGTGCCATGCCCGGGTTGACATGGTGCTGCGGGTCCCGCCTAGGCAGAACTGGGTCAGTACCAGCCAGGAAAAGCAGCATGCAGCTGAAGCCGGCTTCCCATATGCTGCTGGGGATGGAAGGAGGCCGACCAGGTCTGCACCGGCCAGCAGAAGCAGCAGCAGAGCTGTGAGCCGCTCAGGACTGGCCAGCGCAGGCTCGTCCTGTCCTGAGCAGCACATGGCTCTGCTGCGACTTCTGCTGGCCAGCGCAGACCTGGCTGGGCTCCTTCCATCCCTAGCAGCACATGAGAAGCAGCCCCTCAGGGCCTTGCGCATGGGCGGCCAGGCCCAGAGAGCTGCAGCACCTGCGGGGAGACTGGCTAGGGGAGCAGGCGCCGCCTTGCTGTGGGGCAGGGCAGGACAGGGCAGCAGGGCTGGCTTGAAGCAGGCAGGTGAGGAAGCAGGTGTGGAGGCAGGCACGAGCCGGCACTGCCAGTGGCTGCTGCTTGGCCTCCTGCGCAGGGCCGCTCTGGCAGCACAGGGCATGGGCTTGTGTCGGGGTGGGGAGGTGGGGGCAGGAGCACGGGCACTCCCGGACACACATCCCCCTGCCAGCGACCAGATGCAGACCCCCATCCTCAGCCATGCAGGCTACATTATCAGGACCTGAAATGCCAAGGAGGCAGCTGGACATAGAGCACCTCTGGGTCAGGATCCTCCTGCCTCCCGCCCAGTCTGGTTCTGGCAACCGCGCGCCCCGCAGCCCCAGCCTGGCCCTGAGGCACCCCCATCTCTGTGCGGGAACTTGCCTTGTGCCTCCATCTGCCCCGGCCCAGCCTCAAGGCACCCCCAGGTCCATGCGGGAACTTACCTTGTGCCTCCGTCCACTATGCATGTGGGCAGGGCACAGGCCATGCTGCAGCTCTCCCAGCCATGCACTGGGGGCAAGGAGCAGAGCCAGAGAAGAAGCTGCACCCTGTCCCCAGCTCATCTACTAAGGTGCAGCTGGGACAGCCCCACCTCACACAGCCCTCAGGGCAGCAGTGGCAGGACCTGGCTCACTGATGAGCCCAGCCCTGTGGGGGTAAGCAGCTCCCCTCCCCTCGCTGCCAGCTGGGGCCTGCGGGCCAGCCCTGCCCATCTTGCCTCGCCACCAGGGAATACAGAACAGACACCTCGGGTCAGATAAAATGGCTTGGCAGGCTGCATGGCGGCCCACAGGCCTTATGTTGGACAAGCCTGCCTTAGATCAACATGGCTACTATACCCGTATACTCATCTGTTACTTTATTTGTAGTAGACCAACCACAGATCAGGATATGTACCATTTACCAGGGACTAAATTAACATGAGGAAGATACACAAAAGTTATA
Organism: Crocodylus porosus; assembly: GCF_001723895.1. Classification (NCBI taxonomy): domain Eukaryota; kingdom Metazoa; phylum Chordata; order Crocodylia; family Crocodylidae; genus Crocodylus; species Crocodylus porosus. Next base: position 203,259,223 of record NW_017728886.1, on the reverse strand, counting down.
CCTTAAGAGAACAAGTAGCATGTGAAAGGTGGTAGATATATGATATTAATACCATTCTGTAATAACAGTGGACTTTGTCTATAGTGTCTTTTTTGGAGACTCCTCAGTCTCTATATCAGTAATCCTTGATGGTACTCCTGAGCCATAATTTCAGTGTTACTACTGAGTTGGAGAGTTCAGTGAATACAGCATTGGCTGGGGAGTCAGGAAACCCAAGCAAGAGCAATGAATTAAAAATACCATAACAGTATTATTATTTTAATGGTTTTTAAAGATGCATCCATTCAGGGCTTCTTTGGGTGCCTATCCCATAAATTAAAAATTACAAAATAATTGCTCAGCGCAACAGACTCTACACAGAGATGTAGAAAATGTAGGCTTCACAGTATGCATGGGCTCTGAAAAACCAGAAAGACCATCTCCCCTGGCTCTCTCCACAAAACACAGTGTCAGCAGTACCTACCCTCTTATATTGCTGGCAATTCCGGTCAGGTGCCTCTCTTCAGCATATCAAAAAAGAGAGGTAGGCAATCTCGCAGGCAACCAGGTCCCAAATCATTTAAAACTTTATATGTTAAAGCAAAGATCTTGAATTCTGCAAGAAACCTATTAGACTTTGGAGTGCTTGTCTTTCTTGTTTCTTTACTCTCAACATGCAAATCTACTTAAGAAATAAACTGCATCTTTCCATGTAAGATTCAGCTTATAAGTGGTGCCAAGGCATAGGCCCACGGGAAATGCATTACAGTGATTTATCTAATTAAATGGGACAGGACTGCATCCCCAATTTAAGGGCCATGTACAAATTTACCCCTAATCACTAAAAAATCAAATATAAGTTTTGCATGGAAAACTTATTTACATGCAGGAGATAATGTGTTTGTTAAAGAGGCAAGAGGCTTGTCAAAAATCAGAGTGGCATAATTCCTTTGGTAGTATCTTTATTGGATAAGATTTATAGTTATGAGAGATGATAGACACTTTTAGGCAAAACATACAGGGTCAAAACCTTGTCTAACAACTCTCCCAACTATAAAGTTAGTCAAATCCTGTTTCTCCTAATCCCCAGGACTATCCTGGCTGCACCAACACTACTTTAAAAACTATCAGGCTGAAGAGCCCCTCTCCTTACAATTAATGCAGGATTAATCCCCCCAAGGAATTCTTTTTAGTGCTTCATCTACATTAGGTTTTGGAGTCTCAAGTTACAGGACACCTGCTGTGTCCCTTTAGATGGGATTTTTCTGAACACTAAATTTTTACCGCTGGTCAGGAAAATGTGTCTTTCCTTATTGCTTTTTATAATCACCCCCAGGTGCTACGCTAACTTCCCATTCTTGGCTTTTACACCTGAATATTTGTTGACCAGTAAAACATTTCCACAGTTACTATGCATTGGCATTTCATTATTTTTAATCTTAGAATACAGTGTTTTCAGACAACTTTATCAGTTAAGACTGATGGCTAGGAATCTCCCTTTTGTTTTAATGGATACTTTATTACAATCCACTTTAGGCTGCTCTACAGCATAGTCAAGCAATTAGGTAAAACATCCCTGTCACAGGGCACCTTTGGGTGCCTGCCAATTTAAGGACAGAGGCAGGCAGCTAATAGGTGCTTGATGAGGGCAGCCATTCTGAACAAGGCATATAAAAGCTGCAGCTTGCTGTAGCTAAGGGAGGCAGAAACATTACCTAGCTGAGCTGTACCAGGAACAACCTTGTAGGTAAGGACAGGAGCTTATGGGGATGGTTTGGAGGGTCCTGATCTAAAACTGCATTCTGCCAGGGAAGGCTGGCCTGGTGGCGCTCCTGGTGGCATGGGAGTCCCCAGGAAATGCCAGGCCAGTTACCTCCCCAGTGAAAGGTGAGGAGGGGTACCTGAACCCCAACCCCCATCTCTGGGTGAGTTTTGGGGAAGTAGTGGGAGCCAGGTATATCCATATGCTGGTGCCTGAGCCCAGCAGATATGCAGATCCCAGAGGGGGTAGTGTGCAGAGCATTGGGAGGCCTCACACAGTAGAGCTGAAGTGTAAGTAGGCCCCAAATAATATTTTCTAGTTCTACTTATGTCCCATGATAGAGTTGTTGAAAGCAATTCTTTCTACTGGCCACCAAAAATTCAGTTCTCTTGTTTCTGGCTGGCTTAAGACACAGTTCAAAGAACATTTTGCTGCTTGACTTAAGTGAAATAGCTAGGTTTGCACTCTAATTTCCTATTCCCCAGGGATGCAATTGCTTGGATATTTTAGACTACATGTCACAATAAACTACTGGGATTGTATTTGCCTAATAGCCTGGTAAATGGGCCCCAGCATATTACTGCAATATGTAGAAACCATATGCAAGATGGATTATTTCATTCTGAACAGAATACTGAAGGCTTCTTTTTTGAATCGGTCAACACTCTGGTCAAACAGTAGTGACTCTCCTCATGTATAATTTTTAGCAACCTATATTGGGAATTAAATATGAGTTTGCATGTTGCCCTCCCCAGTGGCATTGTTTTCTTTTGCTTGCTATCCATGACCTATGATGGATGCCCTTGAAGTCCCTTAATGTTTCTTGTATCTTATACTTACACACTTATACTTTCCTGCCATGTCTTGATAGAAATATTGTACAGATGTTCTTGTAAGCAGGAGACTGCCTATTGTATTTCTATGCTGGGGTTCTCAGCCACCACAGGCCTTGCCCCCTGTCTTTCTCTAGCTAGGCTTCCTATTCTAAACCCACCAGATAAGGTTTGACTCTGAGGCTGTAGCTCCTTGATCTTGGGGCATGTGGCCCTCCTTTTTGCCTCCAATATGAAGCCCAGGCTCTCTGGCCCAGAGGCCTGCCAATCAGCCTCATAGCTAGGGGGCTACAAGTTCAAAGCTGGACAGTGGTCTTAAACCCCCACTGACTCAGCCCAAAAAAAACACACAAACAGTGCACCAGCCCATCTTAACCTTTTATGACTGCACCTAAGGTGCTAATGAGGCCTCCTCTACTCCTACAGCCTTGTCCACAAACCAATGGTCTATCAATCAACCGGAAAGTGTGGGTGTGGGGGTGGGTATTACACACCCACACCCACACCCACCCATATGCAGTCAGTTAGTGGGATCTAACTACAACAAAAAAATAGAAACTGAAGAAGGCAGCAATGCCACCTTACATTTTCTTCATGGCTTGGTGCTTCTGCTTCCCTGCTGCCTGTGAGGCTGCCACCACTTCTCTGAGGACCAGCAGCCAAATCTCTCTGTAAAATTCCCACACACCACTCTTTTCCCCCTTTGACTACTGCCACAAGCCCCAGGTTTTTATAGTTCTGGCCTGCCCCCTTCTGGTCACCTGACTAGCTGGCCGGGCACAGCTTTTAACCCCTTCTCTGCCAGCAGGCTTTGCCCGGAAAGTTCTGGTCTTAAAGAGGCCGACCTGCCTTCAGGTAACAGGGATAATGTTCCCTGTTACAATATGCAATAGACTTCCTCTCCCCATCTAAACCTGCCACACACTTACTTTCTCTCTCTCTCTCTCTCTCTCTCGCACACCCACACATACACACTAACACTCGCACAGAGGCTAGGGACAGAAGTTACGCATAAATGGATTTAAGTGATCAGAAACTGGTTTAAACCTGTAATAGAACAGAAGTTCAGCGCACATAAACCAGTTTCAAAATGGCTGAAACTGGTTTAAGATAAATGTAGTATCAGCCTTAGCTGATTTAGGTCAAACTGGTTTATGAAACTTCTGTCCCAGAGTCCTTCCTGCTTCAAGTTCAATCAGAGTCCCCCAGCATGGTTTGCAGCCCTGGGCTGGGCTGAGCTGTGCTGTCTGCTCCAGAGAGCAGGACTGGCCCTACCCCTCTTCTCCTTAGCTGGAGCAGTGTGGGCTGGCTCCACAGGGAAATCCCAGCTGGTGTCTGAGGCCAGGGAGGGGAGTTAAACTCACCTTCCCTCAAGTACAGAGTTGCTCTGCCCTGCTGGTTTACTTAGTGCTGGCTGGGACTGTGGACCTCAAATCACAGAGGCACCCGGAAGCAGGAAGAAGAAGCGATGAGCAACCCTGCAGAGGCCTGCTGCTCTGATTCTGGACTGCAAATCCCAGAGAGCTAGGGGGAAGCAGGAAGAGGAAGCAAACATGCAGCCCATGCTGTGTTTATAGTTCTTCCATTTATAGTTTTTCAGAGAGAGAACTATTCTTGTTCAAGCTTTTATGAATTGAATGCCACTACCTTCCCCCCCCCACAACCTCCTTGCCCTGGCAGAGCATAGCCTGGGGCCTAGCCGTGTCCCCTCCACTCCAGCAGGGAGAGGGGAAAAGTCTTGGAGGGCTTCTGTCTTCCCTCCCCTTTGGCAGTGGCTACCAGGCATGCTCTAGCACATCTCCGGCTTTTGGCTTGAGTCACTGCAGGCATCTGGCTGTATTTCCTGAATCAGAAGTGAATTTGCTTATTGGTTCAGTCTTATAATAATAATAATAATAATTGGTTCAGCATATTCTACTAATGAAAAACCAGTTTAAGAAAAGAATTTACTAGCACATGGCTTATTATCCAGAAACATGGCGTTGGGTCCTCTGAACTGCTTTCTTCCAGGAAACCTCTAACTTCCCATTCATGGGAAGTTGCTTTCTTGACTCTCTGTAAGCTCAAGGAGATATTAACTTACTACTTCATGTTTTATTTCATTGGTCCAACTGTTATACAGGATAAAAGAACTTCTTAGACAAGTACAGTGATAACCCGTGTCAGCCGGAAATGGCTGCTTTGCAAGTCTCCAATAAGACAAGAGTACTTAACTTGCACAATCCCCTGAACAACTGCTCGGATGATATTGCTGTAATCAGCTCACATGTTCTCCTTGGGCATGGCTCTGAGAAGTTTCATATTCAGTACTTGCTTGGAGCACGCAGCTGAAAACCATTTCTACCATAATCATAGGCCATCTATATGCCTGGAACAAGATAATTAAATCATTGGGGCTTGTCCTGCTCGTTGGACCAGAATGTGATGCTTCGTAGAAGCTATTTACTATAGTGTTGCTGCTTATCTTGGCATAATGATGTGAGGAACTCTCCTAGGCCTTGATGGTAATGATCTGAAATGTAATGAGGGCATTTTATTCAAAGTGCATCAATCTGGTGGTGTCATGCAAAGGCATTGTCTTTTCTATACTGTTCATTCTGTTTTTACAGTTGTAGTATGGAAAATGGGGGGGGAGCTTTATTTTTATTGTTAAAAATTAAGGGGAACTGCAAACCTCACTGGTTCTCATTTTTGTTAAGTTCCTTTCTTTTCAGGTATCAGCAAAGTTGTCATGCTGTTTCAATAAGCCACACATGTTCCATAAGAAGGTTCCTGTACTTGAGTGGCAAGGGCTGTAGAAGGGGAAGAAAAGGAGTTGTGACATCTAAGGATAGGGAAAATTGCACTGTCAGAAGAACACAGAACAATGCATCAGCAGGGTTTTGAAAGTTCCACCGAATGCTACCCAGAAGAGGCATGAGCACCCAGACTGCCTGGATCCACTACAGCAGATGTTTCATCAAATCTGGGCAGTTTAGGAGAGATTTAAAACTGCATTGGTTTTGCAGTACTGTTAGAAATATTATTAAAAATGCATTATCAATAGCAGATTTAGAAAAAAAACACAGCTGCTAGCCCTCCTTGTCTCCTTAATGGGAGAGGGAA
>NW_017728886.1:203233980-203240260 GCF_001723895.1 Crocodylus porosus | reverse complement strand
CACACAGTAAAATAATTATCTGAATGGATCTTATACTTACATTAGCCCCTATGCTTAGTGCTGTTATTGTTGTTGGTAGGCTCTCTGTTTTTGGCTCTAGCTTAGAAGCTGCCATGATTATGGAGGGAGTTGCATTCTGTTTCTCTCTCTTTACAGGAGAGGACAAGAAGAACAGGACTGGCCTGCAGGGGAGATACCAATGATCTCTATCAGCTTCTTTTCTCACATATTGGAACAACGGAATGTCATGGAGTACCTGGAGACCTGTCTTAATCATGGGGTCACCAAGGTGGTGATGGCTTCAATATTAACCTTTTATTTACTTCCTTGGATGCTGCTTATCTTTGGCTTCCTCAGTGCTCTTCTCTTTGCAATTTATCACAGGAAGTCTAAGCAAAAAACAAAACGTTCTGATGATTTCTGGGATGATGCAAGGCAAACTTGGGCATACTTTTATGATTTGTATGCAAGAATATGGCATGGTAAGTTACACTTCCTTTTTTGTAGCTCTAAATCTGTTTTTATTTGGGTGAATGACCCCAAAATTTAAATGTTAGGCTTCTTCCACCCCAGGATTACTAACCTATGACAATTTTCTTTACTGACAATCTGCAAACCTTTTACTAACAACTAACCTTTTTTAGTGACATGCTTTATGTTATATAAATGTAATCCTTCTGCCAGAACCTGGATGAGGGCTTGGTTCCAAATGTAGTGTGCTTAAAATGACAAAAAAACTCCAAACAAACAAACAAAAAAGGTTGTTGGTGAAAATTTTCAAACTTTTCAGTAACTTTTTTTTTCTTGGTTTGGCAACCTTACTTGACTGCAGCAGTGGTTTTACACCATGTAAATCCAGGGGTCCCCTGTACACCCTTACAACCATACTGCCTCCCACCAGTCTCACTCTTCTTCCTGTCCTTCTTCGGGGTCTGCCATGCCAGGACCTCTATCTGCATAGCTGGCACCCATCAGTGTTACAGGCAGATGGGAGGTAGCTTCCAGAACATGAGCTGTAGCATATGGCTGGGGCTTGGGGAAGGAGCTTTGGAGAACCCATGAGCCCTAAAGTCCTTAGAGCTCCATTTGATGTGCTGCTCTCCTGCTCAGACACTAAGTGGCCCTACTGTGTTGTCTGTACATTACCATGGGCTACACCTTCTTTTCCCCAACGGAGCATCAATCGGCTCCCATTGCTTCATGTTTTTAGGGATTCTGTGGGCAGGCATTTTTAGCTTGGTTGTTTACAGACAGTTGGCAAGCCTGGTGAACCTATTCAGAAACCAGTACTAGTTTTTGCTAGACGTTGTATAGTACGCAAGAATCCCTTCCCCAAAGAGTCTATTATTTAAGTGGCAGAAGTGGAATATACTGGGGAGTGCATGAGCTGTAAGTACCTAGATGGTAAACAGAACGACTATTTTTTTTATTTGTGGTTTGTTTTTCAAGAAAGAAAAATGGTTACTTATACTCATATTCTAACAACAACGCTGGCAATTCATTACATGCTATAATGGATTGATCCAATTTTAAAGAATCATGTTTAGGGGGGATTTTTGTTTATTGCCAGAACTTATTTTTAGAAATGTCAATATAACTTTAAGATTCTAGAATTTATGTAAGAGCTGTTTGGAAATGAGATGTACAGCTCATTTAAATTATTTACCTTATTGTTGAACGTTCATTTCTTAGGAAATAGAACCCCTTCCACTGCTACTCCCCTTTCTTCTCCCTGTTTAAACAAATATAGTTGAGTTACAGTGACTGAAAAGAAATGGCAGCAAGTCTTTCTTTCATTTTAGTCTGGTTGCTGGGGTCTTGGATGATGTGGGAGATGTTGCCCTGCAAGGAAGAGGCCCCTGTGTTCCTGTTTCCATGTTCCTGATGGGGCAGAAATTTCCCTGCTGTTCTTTGTTCTTTTTATCCAATGAAAACTGAATACCAAGTGCAGTGGCTCAGTTTCCAGAGTAAAATTAAATAGATTTCTGTAAAACTCTTTTTGGTATCTCCATTCCTCCTTCCAGCCCCTTTGTGCTGCTGTTCATTTTCTGTCTCATTTGGCATTAGTTTATTTTTAAGAACAGGATAAGAGTTTCCTTTACACTTCAGCTGATGCTGGCATCATCCAGAGATCTAATTTTTCTGGGTTGCTTTCCTTTGATTTCAGTCTAATGTTTTCATTTTGCACAGAAATCTTCATTTTAAGTCCACCTTCATATTTGGCATAAGTAGTACTGAAATCCCCAATGTTATCCTGGATGTAATCCAGTCTTGTCCATTTTAGTCCCCAAACCTGTTTTTCATTCTATGTCAACTTTGCAGCGAGGCCTTGGAGAAGGGACTGGGAAACATGATTCTGTTCTTCAAGATAGGCCTTTTAAAGATGACGTTCAGCTGCGGAGTAGAGACAGGCATTTGTCTTTGCTTGGGATTGTCAGCCATGAGGCCTATCCCAGAGTTGCCTAGATGAGCTAGGCTAGCTGTCTCTTCTGAAAAAGTGGAGATGTCAGCACCCAAATGTGCCTGCTGCTCTTCCAGGAAGTGCTTATCTAGGAACTAGGAGAGTAATCTTTATGTCTCACTCTAGCTGACTTGAAGGTGACTCTTTCTAGATTGGAACCAATATAGAGACAATTGACGGTATTGGAAATCAGCCCAATGCAGCCGATAATTTGGCTGAAAGATGCCTGTGCATGAACGCAGCTGCGGTGCAGCACTTGGGCAGCAAGGAGCACAGCTTGGGCGTGAGGAGAGCTGCCTCCAGTTGGTAAATTTGTTGTGGTGGAAGGGGCATGGGGGGCAGATCAACCCCTCCTCCCCATGGTGAGGGAGGGGGCAGGGGCAGGCACTGCCCAGCCAGGGTGTGATGGAGCTGTGGTTCAGGGGTGGCTCCCACAGCTGCTTGCACCCTGGGAGGGCACGGGGGTGCAGATTGTGTGCCCCAGGATCTGCATGGGGCAGGGTAGGTGGGCTGCAGCCCCCCCAGATTTCACCATAGCTTCCTCCCAGTGCCACGCTGAACGAAGCCTTGGATCTTCCTGCCTCATCTGCTGCCTCTCCCTATGTGCTTGGAAGAGCTGGGGCTGCGATGGACATGCAGTGGCTATGGTGCTGGGAGGGAACTAAGGTGAAATTTGTGGGGGCTGCAGGCTTTTCCCCCCCAGCCCCTGGTGGGAAGTGCCCCCAAACTGCAGCTCCATCCTGTGCCCTGCAGTGCCTGCTGCTGCCCCTACCCACTCCCAGACCACAGGGGGGGCGGGTCAATCTTCCTTCCCCCACCTCTTTCCGCTACAATGGACTTACCAGCTAGAGGTAGCTCTCCATGCTGTATTGGAAATCGGATTGGTATTGGCTGATATGCCTCCTTAGAATTCAGATATTGGTATCGGCCTCCAAAATGTCTACTGGTGCACTCCTAGTTCTATCACGTCCCAGGTGACTGTTCTGACCCTGGGTTCTTGGTATTCTGGGTGAGGAAGAGTTTTTTTTGTTCCAAAAAAAAAAAAAAAAAAGTCGCTCTTGAAATCAAGAAATCTCCTTTTGTCTGAACTATTTTAACTTTCTCTGAAAACATTACATATCATGTTTTGTCACAAAGCATGCACCTTCCCCCCACAACCAGCTGCCACCCCAATTGGAGGGTGTGTTTCAGATAGGGAAGCTGTTTTCTTTCTTGGAAAAGTAGCGCTCTTGAAAGCAAGTGCATGGCATACAAGCAGAAGTCATCTTCACACTGTGTCTGCTCAGCAAACTGAAGGAGCAGTCTTGTATTAACCTGCTCGCACCCGTAACTATTGGGTGAGCATTGTAGCTTGTGCCTGAAGTAGCAAGTGAGCTACTCATAGAATCTTGTTGAGAATTTTGATGTAGAAACAACACTTGTATGAGAACTATGTATAGTAAAGAACTAGCAATCTTGTTGCTGTGCTTTGCAAGGGTCCAGGCCTTACCTCACATGACATGGAGTAAGGCCTCTTAGAAACAGTCTTGAGGAAGTGTGGTATCTGTACAGTCTGCTGCACCAGGAAGTTTCTGATGTTACACTTCCTTCACACTCCATGCAATAGAGGAAGTCCTCCAAGAAACAGTTAACCATGATGATGCAAAATCCTTCTATATTTTTTTTGCCTTCTACCCCCCCCCCGACTCTATTTTTTATTTGGGGGTGTGTTGTACGTGAGAGAATGTGGTACTTATGTCTACACTTGTGCTCTTCAATTCTTAAGTCATGCTGAAGTGTCTAAATCACTTGGGTTGTGCTGTGCTCTGTAGAAACATCTCTAAATGCCTTTTATGATCTGGGCCCAAATTCTTACTAAGGTACCAAGCATTGGAAGTTCTTGACGTACCTGCTCTGTACTGCTTGCTGCTTAAGTTCATGCTCCTTTCTAACAAAAACCTAATACTTCGAATTTGAATATCCTAAAATTAACATTAACTGTGTTGTACTTTTTACTTCAAATAGGTTATGAACTTCATGGTTTGGAAAACATACCAGAAGGACCAGGTGTTGTTATTTTTTACCATGGCGCTATTCCTGTAGATTACGTCTTCTTTGTAGTTAGGTACTTTATCTTGACACACCGGATGTGCGTCTCCGTAGTTGATCACATACTCCATAAACTACCAGGTAAAATTCTTTTATTGTAATTAGTTAAATGCTTTCACATACATGAAACCGTGCTATGTTGTACTGAAATGCACTTCGTATCCATAATACTTGTGAGATACATGATTAGCACAGTCATGTATGCTCATACTGCACGCTGACGGTGAATTTTAGATGTTGGGGGAATGTAACGCACACATCTCAAATTTGCATACGGTTTACGCACAATTCTTTGTTCTTTCCCCTTTTGAGATTCTAAAATTCCCAGGGCAGGATCATTATTACTGATCTTGTAATGAGGAATTTCACTGAACTATTTATGCACTAGAAAGATGGTTTTCTTCCCTGAGGAGCTTGTCAGTCACTCCTCCTAAATAACACGGTCCTCAAGTATCACACAAGCTGACATAAAAAAACCCAAGCCCTTCTGCCTCCTCCCAAGCACTTGAGGAGCCCTTTGGCTCTGGCTCCTTCTGGCAGCAAGCAGTATAGCTCACAGCATGCTACCTACTTTGCATATTCTAGGAGTCTTTAAATCTAGCAGTATACTCCCTGTGTATCCTGGCTTGCTCTGGCTCTGGCTCCCAACACAGCAGCCAGATTCCTTCTGGCTGCAAGCAATTGAGCTCACTATGTGCTTCCTACTTCTCTGCATATTCTAGGAGGTCTTTAAATCTAGCAGGATGCTCCCTGCCTATCCAAATGCCCAGCATGTAGGCTTTCAGAATAGGGATATCCCTTGCATTTCCTGACACCTTTTATTTTGGAAGCTTTAAATAATAAATGTAATTTAGATTAATTTCATTTGAAAGAAAGGGAGAAAGAAGGAAAGAGGAATATATGTATGTTATCGTCAGGGAACCTCGTTTTCTCTTTTGTTTAAAAAAAAAAAAATCCAGAGTATTCTTGTTTTGTTTGATGGTTTTGTTTTCTTAAAAACCCAAATCCACAATTTTCTGTGATACTTTTTGTTTTAAAAAATTGTTTTAATCATGGAAAAATGTGGATTTTGGTGTCTTTTTTTCTTTTTCAGCAAATTTTTAATTGAATCAGAGAGAACCAGGATCCCTAGTTATCAGTTGTACTAAAAGTATAGGTTGTCTTAGTACAACAGGTACAAATAATTATGGAAAAATATTGACTTAGATGTATTCTGTATTGGGTTTCCTCAAGTGCAAGTATTAGACAGGTTCTTCTCCATATTTCTCCAGCTTAAGTATCTGACTAAGTGCATTGTTCATGCATTACTTTTTATTTTCTTCAGCACATTTGTTGGTCATATATTCTACGTATGTAGCCATTTAACTTACTATTAAAACTTTATTTTATTGTGTTTTTCTTTGACATGCTAGCTGTACTTGTGACATGTTTTTGAGTTCTATTTTAATAATGTATTTGCTATATACTTTTTGCAGGCTTTAAACTACTTCTAGAATTTCTTAAGGTACCTCATGGTACAAGGGAAGACTGTATGATCGCACTGAAAAATGGTGAACTTGTGGGTATTGCACCAGGTGGTGCTCGAGAAGCCTTCTTTAGTGACCAAACTTACAAAGTTGTATGGGGTCATCGTAAAGGCTTTGCTCACCTGGCTATAGATGCAAGAGTGGTGAGTAACATACCTGTGAGCATCAATCATTTCAATATATTCAAGGTTATTGGCAGACAAAT
>NW_017728886.1:203190042-203233880 GCF_001723895.1 Crocodylus porosus | reverse complement strand
CTCTCTGACCCTATTTGCAAATATATACCTTTTGTGTTGCTAATAGAGTGTGTCTGTGGCTGAAGGTTTTTTTCCGCCTCCCGAGAAACGAACCGCGATTTTTACATCAGTGCTGCAAAGTTGTTTGTCAAGACCTTTCACTGATGTTCACAGGCAAGGTTCTTTGGGCAGATGTGATATCTTTTATTAGACCAACTAAAAAGTTGGGAAAAATGTTCTTCGCAACCTTCTGGGCACAAACATCCTTCATCAGGCATAGGGCAACCCTGCTGGTGTTATGTGTTCTCCAAGGTAGAAAAGGAGCAATTTACAACAGTGACATCTGTGAAAATGCAAATGAGTGGAAGTTAGAAAGGCAATGGGTAAGGGGGGGAAAGGGAGGGAAATGTGTGAAGGAATGCAAGTGGTCAGTTAGAGGCAGGTTACCTGGGGTGCCAGATGACAGGCAGGTTGTAATGTGTCAAATCTAATGTCTACATTAAGTCCATGATTTTTTGTATCCAATAGATTAGCACTCACTGATATTGACACGCACACACATTTGGAATCGTTTCTAAAGGGCAATATTTCAAAAGGACAGAAGCTGTAATAGGATCATAGGAAAGCAGGGTTGAATGGACCTCGGAGAGTCATCTAGTTCAGCACCCTGGTCAAGCAGAATCATTCTTAACTAAAAAATCCCAGCCAAGTGTCTGCCTCAACTGCTCTTGAAAGCTTCCAGGGATAGACATTCCACAACTTCTCTGGGTAGCTTATTCCAATGCTTGACTGTTATGTTCTCATTGTTATCTGTGAATGAGCAGAGAATGACTCAAACTAAGGAAAACCAGATCCAATTTTAACACTGCTTCATCCAGATTTTAGCACTGCTTTATCCAGATTTAAAGTTGAATCTGGTTTTGGTACATTTCAGTTGTTCTGAGTGCATTCACCCATAAAACTGAGAACATAACAGCTGCCCGCCTCTTTTGAACTACTTCTCTTTTGAAAGAGTTCCAAATGTACATGTGTTCACAGCCTTATTAAGGTATTTGTTAAGAAGATTAAATGTTAAAGGTGCATCCAAATCCAGGGAGATGGTATGTGAGTTGTAAATGGCACCAGTCTCCTGATATAAAGTTGATGTTTGTTTGTTTTTTCTAGTAAATAGGGGAGTCATCAGTGAGTTTAGAGATGGCTAAGGAGGCCAATCCAAGATCCTCATTTTCAACTGCAGACACTGTAGATAGTCCTTGAAGGAAGAAGTGGGTGATGTTGGGTCACAGCTCTTTCCCTTTCTCTCTCTTGTCTCTCTGCCTCCATAGGGAGGCAAGTTTGTTCATAGTGATCAATACGTTTGGGAGAGATTTAGAGCCCGAGTCTCCCAAGTACTGATGTTAATATCATACTTCTTCAGACTGACCTTTGAGGTGTCTTTGAATCTTTTGCCCAATACTAAAGTGGTGGGCATCCGTGAGTTGGGAGCATAGGACCTGTTTTGGAAGCCAGTTATCAAGCATCCTTTATGATATGCCCTGGCCAACAGAGCTGGTGCCATATAAAGATGGTTTCAAAGCTGGTAGAATTTCTTGAGCCAGAACACTGGTATTCATTCTTCTGTCCTTTCAACTAATATGGAGAAATTTCTGAAGACCTCACCAGTGGTAACATTCCAAGGCTTTCAGGTGTTTCCAATATGTCACACCCATACAGCAGGGTAGGAATGACAACAGCCTGGGAGACAAAAACTGTGGCTTGGGTTCTGACGTCCTGATTACTGAAGCCATGATTTTAGGAGATGCCAAATAGCAACACTGGCAGATTTTATTTGATGTTGAATATTATCATCTGTATTTACTTTTTGGAAAAGGGGGCTTCCCAGGCAGGGGCAATCCTTGATGTTCTCCTAATATTTCCCTCTAACTGTAATATGGAGAGGAGCACTTGATTGGCTTGAGATGGGCTGGTAAGTATCTTGGTAATCATGAAGTTGACAGTGAGTCCAAGCACTTCATACACTTGACAGGACCAACCAAGAGTGACTTGGAACTCTCCAATTGAGTGGGCACACGCAATGTAACTGTCAGCTTACTGAAATTCAGTAATGAAGGTGTTGGTTATCTTGGCAGGCCTATTTGGTAATGAGGCCTAACCTTGGTCCAGGTGTAGACTGGGAGCACTGTGTCATCTGGATGCCATCTGTGAGGCTTGGGCTGCAGTGTAGGGAAGGAACAGAGCCATGGATAGCACTCCCTGGCATTAACAACTTAATTAATTAACAACAAGGCACGGCAGGAGAGTCAGGTAGCATACCCAAAAGCAAGTGGGGAAGCTAGCACTGTGGCTAGTTGGGAAGCCCCACTTTACCACAATATACTATATCTATGTCTAGTGGTGTTTCATTTTAATCATGGAAAGACGTGGATTTGGGGTTTTTTGGTTTTTTTACTAATACATACACACAGACAAATATAATAGTAGTGTTTTATTTTAAATCACAGAAAAATGTGGATTTGGGGTTATTTTTTTAAGTCAGAAAATTTGGGATTTATTTTTTATCAGAGAAAACCAAGATCCCTGCTTCTATCTGGAGTCAGCATCCAGTATCACATAAACAGGAATCTCTTTAACAACAACCAATTGCATTCCACATCCAAGATAACCAACACCTTCATTACTGAATTTCAATAAGCTGATAATTACAGTGTGTGTGTGTGTATGTGTGTGCATGTGCATGCACGTACGGGCACATGGATTTTGGGTCACTTTTTAAATCAGAAAATTTGGGATATATTTTTTTTTATCAGAGAAAACCAGGATCCCTGGCAATGAAACACAGTATAGCTACAATATAGATGGAAAAGTGTTCAGTCATGCATCCTTGCTTAATTCCAGTTCTAATAATGAAGTTCTAATAATTCCACTTCTAATAATGAAGGGGGGCATTTTTGAGCCATTTCTTAGGATGGTTGCTGTCATTTCATCATGAAGGAGTCTGATGATAGTAACATTTTAACAGGTATCCAAATCTCATCAGGATCTTCCACAAAGCCTCTCTGTTGATTGAACGAAAGGCCTTAATCAGGTCAATGAAGACCATGTAAGGATTTCAGTGTTGCTTGAGGCACTTCTCCTGCAGCTGTCTAGCAGCATAGATCATATCTATTGTACCTCTGAGTGGTCTAAAACCAGATTGGGATGCAAGTAGAATCTCCTTGGTGAAAATGGTGTTTTTATTGAGAATGTGGACAAGGATTTTCCCAGCTATGTATGGGTGTGTAATACCATGCTAATTGCAGTGGACATGGAATACAGTAATGATTTTGGCATCTCTCAGGTCACTGGAAATATGCTCATGTTTCCAGATTTTCATAAGAACAATGTGCAGTTGGAGAAAGAGTTTCTTTTCGCCTTCCTTATAAATTTCAGTTACTGTTCCATCAGGACCACATACTTTGTTGTTTTTCATCTGCTTAATGGCTTTCAAGGGCTTTTGGTAAGCTGGTGGATCTGCAAGGTCGTTCTTAATGAGATGTTGTGAAATGGCTTAGAAGGTGCTGTCTGTGATGTTTGAATCTCAGTTCAGGAGCTCTTGAAAGTGCTCCTTTCACTGTGTGTTGATTTTGGAAATGTCTTTAAAGAGTATTATGCCTCAGAGGGATGGTTCTTTGTTTGCTTGGCCCACAGATAGCTTTGATTGTGCTGAAGAAACTACACATTATGGCTACTGGCAGACTTTTGAATAGCTTTTGCTTTGTCCTCCAACCACTTCTTCTTTTACTCTCAAATCTTTTTCTGGGTCCTGGCTGTAATGTGGTGATAACTCTTGTTTCTTTTTGGAGTTCATTTCATTCTACCAAGTGTTGAAAGGTCTTTTTCTGTCTAAGAGAGCTTGGATTTCCCTGTCATTCTCATTGAACTAATGAGATGTTTCTTAGCAAGATAGTTTAGGGATTTTTTGTATGCCTTGTGGTTGCCTTTCTTGAGGTGCTCCCAATGAACAATGGTATGAAGATCATCAAGGAGTTTGGAGAGTACTGTCGTAATACTCACTACTAGCAGGGTCTTTCAAGCACTTGATATTGAGCCTCTTCCTTGATAGCTTCTTTTGCTTGCATTGTTTTGTGCATGATGGGACCATATGACATGTTCTGTCCAGGAGTCATCTGCACCAGTCATAGCACTGGCAATACAGACATTGTTATGGTCCCAGGTATACACTGGCATAATCAATCAGGTGCCAGTATTTTGAGTGGGGGTACATCCATAATATCTTCCATTTCTTGCTTTGGAAGAATAAGGAGTTTGTAATAATGATATCACGTTCTTAACACTTGCTCAGGAGAATAATTCCTTTGGAATTCACTTTCCTCACCCCTTCCTTTTCAAGTGTTTTGTTCTATAGCTCAGAGTCCCAGCCCACCCTAGCATTACAATTGCCAAGAACCATTACCATGTCTTCTTTGGGGACAGAGGCCTGGACTTGGTTGAGTTTAGAATAAAATTCTTTGGTTTCATCATCTACATCAAGGGTTAGGACATATTCATTAATGACTGTTGCGTGTTGTGTATTGGTCAGTTGGAGACAATGGTCATGAGATGTCCACTGGTGCTAACTGGACACTCTAGCATCTGAACAACACTCTTGGTCTCTATAGCAAAACCAGTACCATGGATATATCCTCTTCTTTTTTTTTTTTTTTTTGCTTTTCCTTCCAAACAAAAGATTTAGCCACCATCATGCTGTGAGCTGCTTCTCCTGTGTGTCTGGCCTCACTAAGTGCAACAATGATAATATCAAATCTTGCAAGTTCTCTGGCCATTCACTGTTAGAGTTGTTCATCAGGGTGCATGATGGCCAGGTGTTAGAGTTGTTCATTCTATGTTGCAAACTTCATTACAGGTTTCCTTCGCTTTATGCAGGTTCTGTATGTGCGCATTCACTCTTATGCAATTACCCTTTTTATACTAAAAACTCTTTATATGAGAGGTAAATTCACTCTTTTATTTAATTGGTGTGGTGGAAGCCTGAGTGCTTTGCTCCCTGTTGTGCTGCACCCCCTGCCTACCCAGAGGTGGGATGCACATGGCATCTCCATGTAGGTCCATGACCTCTGGTAATCACTAGCACCTGACCTCGTCACCACTCACCCATGGCTGTAGGACTTGCTATTAAAGAAAGACACCTGTGCATGTCTTCTTTTAACTTGGGGGTGCTGACATGCATCAGCAAATTCACAGTACTTTGCAAGAAGGAAATCTTAATCTGATGGCAATGAAAACCTAAAGAACCAGTTGTTTCTATTTTGCTGCAGGCTTCATCTGCCTTTGCAGCCATTGTGAATTATTCTTTCTTTATCTGCCTGCTCCACTACTGAGAACTTTTGCTTTTGGATTGTTATGAATCTGGAAACCTCATTTTTGACCATGACACCATGGATGATCCTACCAGGAATACAGAACTCCAGGCAGCATTGTTTTTGGGGTCTCTGGTAATACACAAACCTTTTCACCATGTCAGAGTTGTGATCTGTGGGAGAAGGTCAGATAGTGAGAACAGAAGGAAGAAGGAGCAAATGACCAGATTGTATTCTACATTTCTAGAGCTGTTTGATGCAGTAGAGGAGGAGGGGCAATTGGAAGAAGGAGAAGCAATCAAAATAACAGTCTAATTATCTTAACAGCAACATTCTGAATGTGTAAGTGGGGCAAGACTGCATTTTTCAAGACATGAGAAGAATTGTTTAGTAATCAAGCCAAAGATAATGAGACCCTGAATAACAGTTTCAATTATGTGGATGGCAAAAAGAATCTCTATGCATAGGCAGAATTAGGCAAAGGTCTAAGTCAAAGGTCATGTGCAGGTTGTAGACCGTAATGAAATACAGGGTGGTGATGTTGTCCACAGTGATTAGGAAAGTGGAGAGGCATATTTAAAGGGAAAAGAAAGGGAGCTCTTTTTAGCCATATTGAGCTTGAGGTGATGGTTAGGCATCTACAAGGATATAGTGGAGAGAGATGGAGATTGTAGTTTGGACAAGACAGGTCTATACTGCGGGGGGGAGGGGGGTTATGTGCTATCAACATTGAGAAGGTTGGAAGGAATAAGTATTTGTGAAGGAAATCAGTCAGAGACAAAGTGCAGAGTAAAAGACCCAGGAAAGAGCCCTGTGGAACTTCTATGGTATAGGAAATTGCTCCTTTGTATGTTTTCACAAGAGCCATTTGGATCTGGTTGTATTATACAGAAGCCCAGACTTACAAAACACTGATCAGTTAAAGGTCTGCTTGATTCACTGTCTGCCTAAAAAGTAAGAGAAGTAGAAAAAGGACAGAACCACCAGAAGCAAAAGAACTGAAAGAAAGCACACCTAGCTGTTGTCAAAAGCAGCTGACAAGGAAGATAGAGCAGTGATTCTTAACCAGGATGCTGTGGCACCCTGGGGTGCTGTAAGATCCTTTCAAGGTTGTTGTGCTATATTAGCACTGTTAGGTGCACAAACACCTGCACATGATTCTCAAGATAAACCCAGAGATTTCAAACAGAAATCCATAGTGTCAAAAACATTTCTAACCTGTTGTGGTCTTTCTGAGTTCTTAACATGAGGAGAATCACTCTATTATTGTTTGATAGTTTAAAAATGACTGAAAGCTAAGAAGGCATTTTCTAAGGGGTGCCTTGAGTTTAATGAGAGGTGCTTCTAGTCTAATGAGGTTAAGAATACAACTTTATCCCACTGAAATAAAGCTTTATCTTGGAAGAAGTCATCAGAGATTTGACTTTCTTCTTTCATTTAGAGTAGTGTAAACCTAAAGTAACTATTTTTATTGATTTAATTGGCATTATTCTGGATAAACTCCAACACAAGAGCAGCAGGTAGCTCAGGGATGAGCAAAATGGCAGATTGGGCTGGCAGCCAGACTCCATTTCCCAGCTTCCCCCAGCAGAGTAGGCAGGAGTTTTTGGAAGAGCAGAGGCTGCCCAGACCACCTATCCCCCCTATACTAGGGGTGGGCAAAATGTGGCCCGGGGGCCGGATGCGGCCCGCCAAGCCACTCTATCCGGCCCAAGCGGCCCTCTGCCCAAAATAATTGCCTGCCCATGTGCTATACACTTCGGTTATTTTCCATGGAGACCCCAGCATTGGAAACGCCAACAGTGCAGGGCCAGGGTTTCCATGGAGACTGGCCCCAACAGTGCTGGCAGGATGCACAGCTGGGCAGGCAGCTGCTCTGGGGCCCAGGCCGGGGTCTTGCAGCAGAGACAGCATGGTCCAGAGCATTTGGGCAGCAGATTGCAGCTCTCCCCAGACCATGCTGTTACTGCCACAGGAACCTGGCCCCAAAGAAGCTCCCTGCCCAGCCATGCACCCTGTCAGCATGCCTGGGGCCACACTCTATGGAAGCCCTGGCCCTGTGTTGTCACAGATCCTGGTGTCTCCATGGAAACAGACCGGCAGCAAGGCAGGCAGGGGATGCTGGGAAATGGAGTCTACCACGAACCTGATCCAGCCTGGACTTTGCCAGCCCTGATCTAGCTCATAATATTTAAAAACCTTAGAACTGAAGTAGTTGCAGAAGGAAAATAAATGTTTTTGGCGTATTTATTCACAAACGTCAGTGCTGAGCCTCTCTGCTCCTCTTAATGTCCTTAATATTCCTCTTAATGCCCAATTTACATTCTATTTTCAAAGTAACATACTTTATTTTAGTCTCTGACTAAAATAATTTTTGAAAACAGATGATAACTTGCCTGTTAGTGCAAATTTATGTGGAAAAGATATTCGCTCAAGTAACAGGTACTAGGAACAAGTTTTAGCACCTTTTGTAGGGAAAACTGCAAATTAAGGAACTAACCTTATCTCCTATGTCAAAATGGAAAAAAAATGAAAGAATACTGAGCAAAAGGTATTGGAGTACAGAAGCAGAACAGGGAATTGATGTAAATAGTGAGCTACTAGTCCTGATAGCTCTTGCACTGATGTAAATGGAATTATACCCTTGCTGTTAATCTGCTAAAACGTTAAATGAACCACAATAAACAGAGCAATTCACATATTTATGGCCAGCCTGAAAAAAAATGTGATGGTGTAAACCACAAGTAAAATGCACAATAAAAATATATCTGTATCCACTTGTATATGGGCTTTCATCAAGAGTTTTCAAAAGAGGATGTATCCCTATATGAGAATATATATATATATATATAGACTTGATTTTAGTCCAAATTAGAATGAAACTTCCATGAACCATCTAGTTCATATTTTATCCAAAATTGCTCAGCTAACTTATCTGTCAGCTACTGCTTTCCCCACTATTTAAGTTCACTAATGATTTACTGAGTTTTAAGGAGTGTGACACACAGTTGCAGAGCAAAGAGAATTAGGAACAAAAATCTAAAATACTTATGAAAAAAGACTGGCATAAAATAACCAAGCTATACTGGGGGTGGAAACATTGAAAAATAAAACTCCTAGAACTCCATTTTAAACAGAAATTACACTAGAAAAAAATGACATGGGAACCATGTTTCTTATAATACATATTATCTCTTTACCAGGATACTGCATGTTGAGAACTGCTGTTTTGCAAGACTGGGGGAAAGGAGAATATTCACTACTGTCGCAGGGCACTGAAGCGGCCCTGCGCCTACAAAGAAGTACAGGTGCGGGTTGCCAGGGCAGCCGCAGTTGGTCATCTGACTGGAAGGGGGCAGGGCATGACCTATATAAAGGCAACCCAGGCTGAAGCTAGGGAGCTCAGTTCTCCTCTGGCAGTCAAGGAAGAGGGAGGTCTACTGGAGTAAGCAGAGCAGAGAAGCCTGATGGCCTGAGCAGTGTCTGCTTGATGATACATACTGGGCAGAGGAAACCTTGGTAGGGATATGGATGATGGTTAGCCAGTTGGCTTGGAATTTATGTTGTAACACGAGTGTGAGTTTTCTGTTTTGTAGTTGTGTAAGGCCGGAGGACTGGGTGAGGCTGTAGGGGTTGAAGGAGGCCTCACAGGGTCTCCGTGGTAGCGTGGAGACCCAGTGCCGGAGAGGGCACCTTGACACAGTTACACCCAATATTGTTTCATTTTGTAGTACTGATATTACCACTCATGCTTCATACCCTATTATATAAAAATGAACCACTTTGTGACTGGATCCTTCGTCATAAATTGAGTTATCAGCAGAAGGCTTAAGGGTTAAAATGGCTACCATAAATTAAATAAAACTTCTGGTATGATTCATTTTAGGTGTAACATATTGTCTGCTCCAGAATTCAGGTCCCACATACCCATGTCCCAAGAAGCTTCACTATTTTATCTGATCAACTACCAGATCAGGAGGATGTGATAGATGAGGTTTTCTTGAAACAGCTAGTGCAAGTTTCTTGATCACAGGGCCTGGTTCTCATTGGGGACTTCAATTACCCTGACATCTGCTGAGAGAAAAATACAACGGTGCACAAGTAATCCAGAAAGTTTTTGGAGAGTGTTGGGGACAACTTCGTGATGCAAGTACTTGAGAGATGAACTAGGGGCTGTGCTCTTGACCTGTTGCTTACAAACAGGAAAGAATTGGTGGGGAATGTAGTAAGTGGGTGGCAACTTGGGCAGCAGTGACCACAAGATGATTGAGCTTAGCATCCCGAGGAAAGGAAAGATGGAAAGTAAGGATTTTGGACTTCAGAAAAGCAGACTTCAGTTCACTCAGGGAATTTATGGGCAGGATCCCCTGGGAAGCCAAACTGAGGGGGAGAGGAGTCCAGGAGAGTTGTCTGTACTTAAAATAACTTTAGTGAGGACACAGGAACAAACAATCCCACTACATGCAGGAAGACTAGTAAGTATGGCAGAAGACCAGCTTGGCTTAGCAAGGGATTCTTCAGTAAACTAAACCACAGAAAGGAAGGCTGGACTTGTTTATCTACAAGGTCCCTTCCAGCCCTAATGTTTATGAAGTCTATGAAACTTATGAGAAGTGGAAACTTGGACAAACAATTAGGGAGGAATATAAGTATTGCTCAGGCATGCAGGGATGAAGTCAGGAAGGCCAAAGTGCAATTGGAGTTGCAGCTGGCAAAGGATGTGAAGGGTAACAAGAAGGGTTTCTATAGGTATGTCAGTAACAAGAGGAGGATCAGGGAAAGAGTAGGTCTTTTATTAAATGGGGGAGGCAACATTGGACAGAGGATGCAGAAGAGGCTGAAGTACTCAATGCCTTTTTCACCTCAGTCTTCACAGGCAAGGTCAGCTGCCAGACTACTGCATCTGGCAGCACAGTCTGGGGAGGAGGCGAGCAGGTGACAGTGGAAAAAGAACAGGTTAAGGACTACTTAGAAAAGCTGGACATGTACAAGTCCATGGGGCTGGATGTGATGCACCCAAGGATGCTGAGGGAATTGGTTAATGTGACTGCAGAGCCACTGGCCATCATCTTTGAAAACTCAGAGCAAGTGGGAGAGGTCCTGGATAACTGGAAAAAGGCAAAGATAACACCCATCTTTAAGAGAAGGAAGATCCAGGGAACTATAGACCAGTCAGCCTCAACTCTGTCCCTCAAAATCATGGAGCAGGTCCTAAGGAATCCATTTCTAAGCACTTGGAGGCAAAGAAGGTGATTAGGAACAGTCAGTATGGATTCACCAAGGGCAAGTTATGCCTGACCAACCTGTGTGCCTTCTTTGAGATGACTGGCTCTGTGGATGCAGATATACCTCTGTGGCTGCGGGAAGAGCAGGGATGTGATATATCTTGACTTTAGCAAGGTTGTTGGGTGTAGCTATGTTGGTGTTAAGGCATAGGCAGGCAAGGTTCTTTTGGTAGATGTAATATCTTTTATTAGACCAACTACAAAGTTGGGAAAAAGTTCTTTGCAACCTTTTGGGCACAAATACCCTTTGTCAGGCATAGAGCAACTTTGCTGGTGGGATGTTCTCCAAGGTAGAAAAGAAGCACATTTACAGCAGGAATATCTATGAAAATGCAAATGAGAGGAAGTTAGGAAGACAATGGGTACAGTTGAGGGGCGGAGGAAAGGGAGGGAAATGTGTGAAGGAATGCAAGTGGTCAGTTGGAGGCAGGTTACCTTGGCTGTCAGATGTCAGGCAGGCTTTAATGGGTCTTAAATCTAATATCTATATTAAGTCCATGATTCTTTGTATCCAGTAGATTTATGAAGATCTTAGGATTGTATACAAAAGGTGTTTTGTAAATTCCCTTTGAGGATTACCATTGAGATCTCACAAGACAATCACTCTCTCTGTCTGATAAGTGGGCACCCACAGGGAATTAGGTGTCACAGATAAAAATATCAATTACCTGTGGGAGTCCAGGGAGAACACATAATGCCAGCAGTCTCCCTATGCCTGAGGAACGGTATTTGTGCCTGAAAGCTTGCAAATAACTTTTTCCCAATTTTTTTAGCTGGTTTAATAAAAGATATCACATCTACCCAAAGAACCTTGCCTGCCTATGTACTTTAGCAAGGCTTTTGATACGGTCTCCTACAACATTCTCACAAGCAAGCTAAGGAAGTACAGGTTGGATGAATGTACTATAAAGTGGATAGAAAACTGACTGAATCACCAGACTTAGTAGACAATGGCTCAATGTCTATTTGGCAGCCGTTATCAAGTGGAGTGCTCCAGGAGTCTGTCCTGAGGCCAGTTTTGTTTAATATCTTCATCAGTGACCTGGAAGATGGGATGGAGTGCACCCTCAGCATGCTTACAGCTGACACCAAGCTGGAATGGGGGGTGGGGGGAGTAATAGATATGCTGGAGGATAGAGTTAGGATTCAGAGAGACCTCAGCATATTGGAGGATTGGACCATAAGAAATCTCATAAGGCTCAGTAAGGACAATTTCAATGTCCTGTACATAGGACAGAACAATCCCATGCACTGCGACAGGCTGGGGACTGATTGGCTAAGCAGCAGCTCTGCAGGAAGGGACTCGGGGGTTATAGTGCATAGTAAGCTGAATATGAACCAACAGTGTGCCCTTGTTGTGAAGAAGGATAATGGCACACTAGCTGCATTAGTAGGAGCATTGCCAGCAGATCAAGGGAAGTGACTCTTCCTCTCTAGTTGGCATTGGTGAGGCCACATCTGGAATACTGTGACCAGTTTTGGGCTCCCTACTAGAGAAAGGATGTAGACAAATTGGAAAGTCTAGCAGAGTGCAACAAAAGTGCTTACGGGGTAGAGGCACATGACTTGCAAGGAGAGGCTGAGGGAACTGGGTTTATTTAGCCTGGAAAAAAGACTGAAGGGGAATTTAATAACAGCCTTCAACTATCTGAAGGACGGTCCTAAAGAGGGTGGAGCTAGACTGTTCTCAGTCCTGGTAGATGACAGAATAAGGAGCAATGGTCTCAAGTTGCAGCAAGGGAAGTTTAGGTTAAATCTCTCTCACTAGAAGAGCAGTAAAACACTGGAATAGGTTATCCAGAGAGGTTGTAGACTCTCCATCCTTGGAGATTTTAAAGATGCAGCTAGACAAAGCCATGGCTGGGATGATCTAGTTGGGGATGGTCCTGCTTGAGTAGGGGGTTGGACTAAATGATCTCCTGAGGTCCCTTTCAATCCTCACTTTCTATGATCAAACTGAGAGGAGATATTTTCTGAAGTCAGAACATAAACATTCCAATTAATGCTGTGTTTTTTTTAACCACTCTCTCTTTCTTTGCAGATTAGATTGAACAGGGACATACCTTCAGATATGCCTGGTTCCTAATTGTGCTTGCAAAGCTAAGCATTAAACATTTTCCATTCAGTATCAGTGAAACTGATAGACCTGAAAAAACAAAATGAAACAAAACAATGCTTTACTGGAAGAGGAAGCAAGTTGGTTTGACCTGGCTTCCCAATGTCTGTTATAGATCAGGCGCTTCAGCAGGGCTTTTTGGCACTTTTATCTAAAGTTGATTCGATCACCTGTTAGCTTCAGCAGGGCTTTTTGGTGCTTGTATCTCCTGATCTATAGATGTTGGGTGAGCCAGGTCAGACTAACTCAGTGACTCTTTTGGGCATGTGCTGTGCTAGGTACAAGGGTGCACTGAGCTTGAAGTAAAGGGCTGTTTTTTCACATCTGTCAGCAGCCTTTATCTTTAACAGTTCAAGTTAATTGCAATGCAACTAAATGCAAGTAAGCATTTATACAACTTATTTCTTCAGCAGGTCTGATTTGTGTGTATCCTTTCAATTCAAATTGTATTTTTTTTTAATATTGGGCCCCAATGTTAGACAGATAAAAAGACAATTTTTCAGAAGAAAAAACCAAAAAGTGTGTTTAGTATTTATTTAGGAGACCCGTATATCACACATTGAACTAACTGACTAGTAAGATGGTTATTGATGTATTTTTTTTCCTTAGTTTTATGAGGGATATATAGATTGTGAAACAATTTTAGTACATGTATAACTCTAAGACATACAATATAAATTAAACTATAAAGAAACTAATTCTCTCATCACTATTCCTCCCAGTTGTTCATTTTAGATATTTCCCCTCAACTTGGACAATGAAAAGTATGTACAAAAATATGTACAAAAGTTTCACTCTGGTTTCTAGTCCTTTAAGAATAAAACTCAGCTACCCCATTTAGGGCCAAAAGCTGAGAGAGCTGCAACTTGGGTTTTGGCCTATTGCAAAGCTAGCATCCCAGTCCCTCAGGGTAGGAAATCCTAAATTTCTTAGGGGAGTGAATTTAGTAAGGGAAAAACAAACAAACAAACCTGCAAACCCCTCAAGGTTGTTTATGCTGTGGTAGGGAGCAATGAAAGGTATTTTTTTAAATTTTTTTATTTTTTTTCTACTTCATAGTTCGCCTGTAAATACAATTCCAGCTTCTGTCAGAGCTGGCTTTTCCCCTGTAGAGTATAATGGTAAAATACATTCAGGTATGAGTTAGGCTGGTGAACGGCTAGCCGATTCTCCTGAAGATGATCTAAAAACTCCCAGCACCTGGAACGAAATACTCACTTACCCTAGGGTAACTTATAGCTCTTTGAGATAGTCACCCCATCATAGGGCATACACAAGTCCTGCATGTGCAAGATCAGACTTGATTAACTAGCAGTACCCAGCAAGTCTATATGCACATTCAGTTCAGTGCTACCCAATGTAGCCATATGCGGGTATAACAAGTAGGGTAGCCACAACCCCTTCCCCTGTTTTCTTGTGCTCTAAATCTTGTGTTTTCTGGCAATTGCAAAAGCAGAACAGAAAGCTGGTAGTTAGATCTATACCAAGATATCACATAATTACTAACCACAGCAAGAAGCCTAGACCATGACACCTCTTCCCAACTGCTCCAAGATCAGTTACAGAAAACGCATTTTTCTCCGCTGCTCTCCCTTTACCTGAACTCTTTCAGTGGTTCACAGAAATCAGATGACCCCTTCACAACTAGTTCTCGTGATCCTCTTTACACCTGTTCTTCACTCTTGTTCTTAAAAAGGCTATTCCTCTGAACAGGGTTGATTGGCTACAGACCCCCATGGCCCTTAAACGAACAGGCCACCCTGCTACAGTTTTTTTCAGTTCTACTTATCAGTGCTTCTTGGCATCGGGTCCAATAAATATTGGGGTCAACATCTTTAGCGTTTTCCAACATCTCTCTGTTGGGCTGTGGCACAGGGTGCTACCAGGTGGGTGCTTTCTGAGGATGACTTTCAGCACCAGCAGGGAGGCTGCCATTTCCTCTGGTTTAGAACTGCCACTTAAATTGCTGTAACAATTGCAGTTTGATACAAGTGCCTCATCTTCCATTTATACTATGCAATACATATGCCTGTCCTCTATAAAGAAAGGTTTCAAAGCTAAATCAGGAGAAGCAACGCATCAAATCAGCCATTTCCACACAGACACCAAAATGCAGAAGAAAAGGTATTGCAGAGCTTTTGCTGAACATTTACTCCCAGTACCTCCTAAGTGTGTTGCCCAATTATCCTGCACATGATTGCTCTAACAATCATGAAGACTATCATAGAGCTAGGATGAGGTTCAGGTCCTGCACTTCATAAAAATCTTACTGGTTGCAAGTCCAGGCTAGCTTTTCTTGTTTGTTTTGCATCTTAAAAGTCAGTGATAAAATTCAATAGCCAGTGATTAGCTTTGGTTTGAGGTGTATTCTAAATAGAAAAGAGCTGTCAGGGATATTATTTATACTGTATAAAAAATGTTCCAAGCAGCTGCACTTTCTCTGAAAAAAGAGAAAACCTTTGATCTTATTTGACCCAGACTTTCACTTGCTGGGTCTCTTTGTGCTATTATTATACCAGCATTTCTGCTCTGCCACCTTCTCTAACATTTTTTTATTTTCACTTTAGAGTTTCCAGTAACACAAAGAATATGCATGTCCCTAATAGGGAAGAAAAGCTTTAAGCTATATTCTCTCTACCCCGAATCAGAAGGTCTAATCCTCAGTTGGTCAGTTCTGAAGAACATAGCTTCTTCAGTGGGAAAGACAATATAGTATCACTTTTTTTTTTCTCTCCTTCCTATTTATTGTATAGTTACAGGGAGAAGTGGAAAATATGGAAAACAGAGGAGTCTTGCAGGAAGTTTGTAAGATACCCCAGGTCCTGACACCAAGAAAAAAAAACAGGCACATCCATCGCATTAGCAAGGTAAAACTACTGATATTAAACTATGAGTGTGTGCTTTGATTTGTAGAACAAAAAACAGTTTAAGTGGTCCACTACCCTCACTTTTTTTCTTTATGGACCACTTAAAAATTGCTAAGTTTGAGAACCACTGACCTAGAGGAATAGGAGCTTTGCTGTACCCAAGGCAGAAGCTGGTTTACCCTTAGGGCTAGGGTCATTGTATTCTTCCTAATTTATTTTTGAAAATGTCATCAGATACTTTGACTAACCAGAAGAAGCCTGTTGTCTATAGAAGGAAGAGCATTTTGAGATGTTAGCAAATCTGTGTTCTAGCCAGGTAAATTTGGTACTCTGGTACCTATACTATGGATTAAATTGGAAACTGAATGAGGCCTCTCCATAACACCCCAGCTTCTTTGACTAGCATTATTCTACCTGGATTACTGATGGATGCACCCACCAGCTAAGGGAAAAGAGAACAGATGAAATCTTGATTTCTAAATACAGAGGATATCATTGACTCTATTGGAAAGAGCTCATGCAAACTCTCACTAGGAACAGGATAGGGAATGGATTAAAAATAGGTTCTATCTCTGTCTAGAAAGAAGGATAAATGGCTTTATTCATGTCCCAACATTTCTATGGAATGCTTCACAAGGGAAAGTGGATCATAGGAAACTAAGTTTGGAAGGCCCCTCACAAAGTCATCTAGTACAGCTCTGTGCATAAGGCAGAATCATCCCCAACTAAACCAACCCAGCCTAGTGTCTGTCTAACCTGCTTCAAGAAAACCTCCAAGGGTGGAGATTCTCAGTTTCTCTAGGTAATCTTTTCCAATACTTGATCACTGTCATAATCAGGAGGTAGGGCTGTGCATCATTCCACCTCGACTTCTGTTTTGACAGAAGTGTTTCATTTTGAGTTTTGCTTTGTTTTGAAATCACTGTTCCGTTTTGTTTCATCGAAACTGTTTCACTGTTTTGATGCTGTTTTGCAGTTTAGCCTACAAGTTATAATGGGGAATCATAAAATGCAGCATGCAGATCGGGGGCCCACCAGCACCCCCAGGAGGGCTGCAGGAGCTGTCCGGGATGACAGGAGCCACATGCTGCACCAATCTTCCCGGTGCTGGATGCACGGTGTGCCTAGTGCTGGTCTGTCAGCTGGCAGGCAGATGCAGGGCACGCACTTCCTGGGAGGACTCTGGCACAGCTGCTGCAGTCCTCCTGGGGATGTGGGGAAGCTGCCAGATGAGAGGAACTGGGTGCTGCCGGCTGGGACTGGCGCTGAAGCCAGTAAGGCTGGCTTTGAAATGTTTCAAAACTTTCGAAACGTTTCCAGTTCCCTTGTTTTGTTTCAAAGATATTTCGAAGGCTTTTGTTTCATTTTGATTTCACTGTTTCAAGCCCCAAATGCATCGAAACAGCTTCAAAACAAAATGGGGGGCAAAATTTTGCAAAGCCCTATCAGAAAGTTCCTCCAAATCACTAACCTAAATTTCCTCTGCTGCAACTCAAGGCTCCTACAGATACAGAAAAAAATCTATGGATCTTGCGATTTTGTTGTACAGTTCAACTAACAGCTTGTTCTGGGCAATGCCTTATGACCTCATTTTGAGACAAAAAAACCTCAAAGGCTAGCACAAATTGAAGTGAATTTCTAAGGGGGAGAGGGCCTAATTCCAGACAGAAGGTTTGTCCTAAGTCATGCAGACAGCACTGAGGATGTTTATTTGGTCTCACCTCAGCAGTACCTTAGATTTGTGTTTGCAAAATGGTATAATCTCTTTTTGTACTCCAGCAATTGCTTCAATTTGCCAGGCCATCCATCGTCCTTCCTATAGATACTAGCAGTGCTTTACAGGAAGAAGCAGTGCATTATTTTGACCTGGCTCTGCAACATCTGTACAGATTGGGCACTTCTGCTGAGCTTTTTTGTGCTTTTTATCTAATAGCTGATTCAATAGATAAAAGCACCTGATCTATACAGATGATGGGTGAGCTGGGTTCAACCAATGCAATGCCTCTTCTGGGCATGCACTGGGCTTGGTGTGAGGGCACACCAAGTTTAAAGTAAAGCACTGGTTTGTTTTGTTTTTTCTTTTACATCTGTAAGCAGCCATAGAGGTTGCCAAATGATACAGCAGAGTTACTGCTGGGAGTGCCCACAAGTTATTAAGCTGTCACCTCTTGCTACTACTGTGGGTCACTTTGCCCTAACATGCAGATTCCTGATGGAAATTGCCACGGTTTACCATTGCCACTGCTTCTACCACCACCAGCAGCTGGCCAGGAAGTGGAAGGAAGAATAGCAGCCCAGAAGAAGAACACTCGAGCACAATCAAACAAGCACTAAGAAGATTCTTGCCTCAATTGGCTTTTTTAGCCTGTCTGTGGCGCCTTTGTTTCTAATTAGGTAAAAATCCTCCCTGCACCAAATTATAACTTGGGTCCTTTTGTAGATGGCAGTTCAACACCATTCCTGGGTTAGGAACATTCTCAGACCCATCATCTGTGTGACAACAAAAAATAAGAACAATTAAGTTAGAAAAAATAAGAACCCAACCCCCCCCCCCAATGCTACCAAACAATAAGAATAACTACTATTCCACCTTCCACTCCATGGCCAGCTGTTGTTGGCAGTGGCAATGGTAAGCTGTGACAATTTCCAACAGCAGTCTGGACATTAGGGCAAAGTGACCCACAGTAGTAGCAAGGGATGACATCCTAATAACACGTGGGAACTCATGGCAATAACTCTGGATAAGGCTGATATTTTTGTACCCTTTTATTTTATGAACAGTAGTTTTTTATTCATTTAGCAGTGTTTCTCAACTGGTGGGATGAGAAGGTGGGACCTGAAGTTTAAAAAAAAATTACAGTTATGCCTCAGTGAAGTCTCTGGGAGTGAAGCTCCTTTATAATGAAGTCTGCCAGCAGTGAGCTCCCTGCAGGCGGGCAGAGTACTAGCCTGCAGGGAGCTGGAAGGAAGCAGAAGGAAGGCGGTGAGATAAGGGGCACCACGTGCATGTACAGCACATGCATGTGGCCCCAGGCAGCCTTGAGGGCAGCTCTGGCAGGTAAGTCAGGGGGAAGAGAGAGGGATTGAAGTCCCTGTAGGGATGGAGCTGGAGAGGGTTGGGGCCATGGGTGACTGGTGCCTCCTGAGTCAGGGGAGGCACTTGCCCCCTAGAGGCTAGTTAGCAACCACCCGCTGGGGCCGCTTGTCATTTATCATGGTGGGACCAGAGTTATTGGGACCAATGGGATGCAAGATGTAAAAGGTTGCATTGATCGAGAGAACACAGAGACCTGCAGGGCAGCTGCATAGCTAAACATAGTTTCACTGTACTCAGATCTCTGGAAGTCTGTCTGACTGCATACTGTACACTGGTGGGGGCAAACCTTTACTTGGCAAGAGTACCACAAATCAAACCCCTCCATCATTCCAAGTGCCACTCCAATCCCCTTCCCCTGCCTCATTTGCCAGTTTGCTGTTTCCTGCCTGATCTGTTGCTTAGCTGTTTGCTCCTTTTCTCTGCTCCCTCCACAATCAGCTGCCTTGCTTTCTGCCCTATCTGCCACTGTGCTGCCTGCCCCTTTCCCGATTCACTGCATGCCATACTGATTGACCATTCCTGGTATATATTTTAAAGTATGCAACAATAACTAAACAATTATTTGATCCTTTAACTCCAAATCCTTACAAGTTGGATTTCCTTCCTTCAGGGAAGAGTTCCCTTTTCTTTTTCTCTTTTTTTTTCTTTGCACAGAGGAATTGGCTTAGAACTATAGCTTAGTCTTCCCTGCGTAAATCTGCTATGCTGCACTATAAGGTAAACAGAAGAGCCAGTTACTCATAATCTAGCATACCCTCTAATCCTCTTCCCTCCATGGAGTGAATAAAGAAACCAGCACTGATTTATTCCTTCAAGAATTTGTCCCCATGCTCCTACCTCACAAGCAGAATTAGCTTTGAACTCTGCCCCCAAAATGTACATATAGCAATTTCCAAGCCTTCAAGAAAACTAGATATGTTGTCTTATCACCTTAATGGTGTCTTGTTTTGGTTCTTGGGGAAAGTAGCAAAAGTTCAAATTCTTTTCTGGGCTGTCCTAGAAAACCTTCATTTCCTTACTAATGGATCTGAATTTCCACTTTGAGGCCCTGGCTTGACATCACTAGAGGGACCCTTTGAAATCAGATATAGGAGGAGTAGAGGGGAGAAAGTTTGGCCCAAAGACTCCTTACCCAACTCAGCATTGGCAGTGCCTTCCTTCAGTGTCTTTCAGTCTACAGTCTGAGGGACTGACAGTCTTCCATTCACAGTCAAGAGGGTGGTCTCTGTCTTGCTTGGCCTAGAGTTTGCTTCCTGAAGCCTGGAGGGCATGAGTTGGTACATATGTCTCAGAGGAGGAAGGGAAGCTAATGGGACAATTTCCCCAAAGGGCATATAAATGTGACCCTGGCACACCACTGAGGATCAGGTAGGAACACTGATGACATACACTGGTAGAAATTTCTAACACAGTCTGAACTTTTCTCAGAAAGCCTCTACAGCAGTGAGTCTATTGGAGCTGCTAGCAAGGCAAATAAAACGCGAGGGTATTCCAGGAACTGCAGCACCACTGTTCTGCTGTCAATGATTGATAGGTTGTTGCCAGGCTGAGTAGCCATTGAAGTGGATCTAGTGAAGCCTAGCATATTAGAAGGATAATGGAAATGGCCTAAAACAGCCTTGTTTTAGTTTTTGATACAATTTGACAGGTAGGTTTTGGATTCCTTTCTTATTACTTTTTAATTTGTTGAGTATAAATGAACAAAAGAACTGTTGCACACACACTTTTTTTTTTTATTAAACTTATGAAGAAAATACAAAGGCACACACATACAAACCCTGCCCTCCCCACAAGCGAATAGAAACAGGGCTGGAAAAATAGGGTAAAGGTTTTCAACTCGTCTTATATTAGCAGAAATTAAAAGCTGCGATGTTTCATTTTACAGACAGTTCCTCTTAGCTTTACTGTAATGTTTTACATCAACAAAAATTATGTCACTTTTTTGAAATATTCATTATTATAATTAGTCTTTTATAAAAAAGCATTTATTGACACTTGAAAAATAATACTGTCTAAAACTAAAAGGAAGAAAAAGAACATTTTAGATAAGCAAAGAACATAAAAGGATTAAGGACAAAAGGAAGTCAAGTATATAATTAGGAAATCACACACTATGATCTATTTATTTAGGTATATACTTGTTAAGCTCAAGATATGTCACGTCTGATTAGGTCACCAAAGTAAGCAGTTATTGTCTTCAATTTGTTATTGAGAAAATTTTGTTCTATTTCAACTTGTCCTCCTGGCCCAGCTAAGGAAGCAACCTAAAACAAATAAAAAAAACGCAATCAAGTAATACACAAAAACAAATATTTGAAAATATTGCTTGCATTCAGATCACCCAGAGGTTTTTTGTGCCACTGTTAAAATTTCAGAGCAATGAAATTTGGTGCCCAGGGCCAAGCAGATCCTGTGCGCCCTGGATGAGCTGCTCTTCAGCAAATGCAAAGCCGGTGGCACGCGGGGAATGTACAGGCCTGAGCTGCTCTGCCTGGCTCCGCGGGGTCCCCCAAAGCACAGGTCCCAGGGCGGTCGCCCTGATTTGCTCTACCCAAGGGATGGCTTTGGTAATCTTCTTTTGTATAGCCTACTATGGGAGGAACAAATTAATCAAAACCTGCATCCAGTTTCACTCTCCCTCAACCCACTTCCTGCTAATTTGTAACTTCAAGTATCTCATCGTTTAGGATAAAATTACAAGCAATTTGCTGGATGCTGTGGAATGATCCCGACAGACAGAATCACCAGTGAAATTCTAGGTTAAGTCAGTAAGATTTTTTGCCATTGAGAAAACAAAAAAAATGACACTGCCTGGATTTTGACCTCTCATTCAGTTGTCTAAGCCTGGTAAACTTCTTTAATATTTAAATGGGCAACAGCAAAAAGAACTTGTTATATTAGGTTCTCTCCTTCTGTGATGACAGCATGCAGTAACTGCATTCTTCCCACTTCATATTTAAGACCTGTGGCAGGCGAGAATAATATGGAGCACTTATTTACTACAACTGTACCGGGGCAGACAACCGAATTGAAGGGATGAAAACAACACAATAGAAAAGGGCACTGAAATTCTACTTTTATTTAAAAGCGGGAAGGATGATACAATCCAAGACCTCAATCACGCAATGTGGTTCATGGGAAGTCAGCTGTGCCAAGGCAGAACCCCTTTGATTTCAATGTGGTCCCAAGTGGACCACATTCTGGATCATACTTTGTTTATATATGTACATATACATGGATGTACACAAACACATGCTGCAGTTTGCCTGAATGACGTTATATATTGCTTGCACTTGAAATGAACAGGATAAAAATCTATTGTTTAAGCAAACCTGAAAGGAAAAAGCATTTTAGAGAAGACAAGAACACAAAAGAATTAGGGACAAAGGAAAATGATGATACAATTAAGAAATCAGACATGTATATCAGACTCATACATCATATATGAAATTATATACATGTCCGATTATTTAATTGAACCATCATTTTCCTTTGTCCCTAATTCTGTTGTGTTGTAATTGTTTAATCAAAACTGAAAGGGGGAAAAATGCATTTTGGACAACAATGTCACCCCCACAGCCTGTGTTACACAAAAGAACTGACAGTTGTTTTTGCTTTAGAAGCAACATATTCTATGCTGACTAAAATGGTAAGGTCATGACCTGCGGCAGTTTCTAACTGATCTTTACACCAAAAAGCCCTGGTAAGAACTGCTAAAATGTGAAGTTCATTATATACTGCTAACCCTTCAAAACTTACACCATGAAGTATTTGTCTTAATATAAACATGCTGAACTTCCTCTATTTTACTGTTAGTAAAAAACCCAGCCACTGTAACAGAGGAAATGACAGATTAATTTAAATTATACTTTGAACATTGATGTATAAAATCAATAACTATTATACTTTTGTGTCAGACAGACATTTGTTTTCTTACACTAGCAAACAAAAACAGAAGCACTTATAGCTTTTTCATTTCTCAGCTTAATGTTCTTGTTGGAAAAAAAATTCTTGTCTAAAAGGGACCTAACACTTAAGCAAAAAAGCAGAAGCTGACCAAAATATTTATAAATAGCACATGCATCTGAATATAGCAAACGAACAGGAATGTTAATTTGTTGATTTATTTTTTTTTGAAACTTGAAAGAAACTTGTTAATACCCAGGGGCAAAACAGATTTCTTTAAGGACATTAGTACATATTCAACGTGGAATGTTTCTCTCCTTTTTTTGGTACACTTCTATTATCAGATCCAATTCCCTCCAAAAAGTTAATCTATGTAGTTTCATCCACTTATTGGGCTCTTTTTGGGAAGACTCCCTTAAAATCCCCAACTTCTTTGACTGGGAGTCAAAATAATTTGTTGACTCTAAATTACCAATCATATATTAGTGCTAGTACATGTATGTCACTTTACACAACACACAAGAAAAATACTAACAACCTAAAGGCTAGCAAAAACATCTTGACCTGTTAAAAGGAAAGAAAATTCTTTTGGGATTTTGTGCTTTACACTGAATATAATGAAGTTATCACTAGTCAATCTTGTAGGCAGGTTTTTCAGATAACTCTAACAGTACACAGCATTATGGAAACACCTCAATATTCTGGAGTTTTAAAACCCCCCTGAAATGAACAGAACAAAACCCATGATGCAAGCTCTCTGAATGTTATAAAGTTTAAAAGCACAGAATCAGTTCTAGATAGCAGAAGGGCTGAGTTCTTTAAAATTTTAATGCATGAAAAAAATATTCATGTCCACTTCAAGTACATTTTAAAGAAGAAATAAAGATAACTAAAAGATTCTTTTAACTGCCAAAGTCTATCAATCTAGAGTCCTTTACCTCAATAGTGACTGTGATACCTAGATACCTTAGAAATATACTCAGATTAGCCTAAGATGATCTCATTGTACTTTACACATTGCCTTGCCCATTCAAAATGGAAATTCCAGAAAAGTATTACGTTGCTCAGAATCAGGTTTTATTGTGTTTCAGTACTGAACCTTTTCTAAAAAATAGTTAGACCAAAAAGACAGTCATAGAATCTGTCTGTTGGTCTTATAACTATTCCACTTACTGGATATCTAAGTGAATACATGACTGCAATGTAAGGCTATACAACATTTGTTCCATGTCTTGCAGAACGTAAGATAGAATTTTAAAAAGTTCTATACTCACATCCTGTTTATACACATACTCTTAATTGTTTATTGAAATGATAGAAGTTGCTGTTTTACAAACAGACAAGAAGTCAAACACATTATAAATCTTAAAACTCACGTTCTAGGCTTGTAGAAAGCCTAGCAAGGTTATCTCAAGATAGGCTATTAAGATGATGTTGAAACAGAAGTTAATAAAAGATAGTCAAAATTAATGATTTCAATATCCACCATCTCATCACCATTAAGGTAAAAGCATTTTGCTATTCTGCATGGGTAGAAGTTAAATTTGGGGTCGGTGAGACTTTCCAAGTGGTGGCCCTGGTCTGGTGATGAGGAAATAAAAAGCACTTCAGATTACAGGATAAGGAAACAGAGATTAGACTAGATATCCAAGTCTGTTAAAATGTTCATGGTGATAAAAGCTGCACTAAAAATGATGCAATTAATTGTCTTAAATATAATTAACATTGAGAACAGGAGGAGGTTCCAATCTTTGCAATTTTTACTGGCCAAGGATTAAATATATAAAGAAACAGCAAAATTAAACATTTTAAACAGGAAGAGGAAAGAAGAGGGGAAAAGTAAAAAGTAAAACACCACAGCTTGAGCATTCTCATTGTGAACAATTAGGACATTTAGGTGTATAATTATTATAATCTTATTGCTATTATGTGTGCCTTCACTTCCCTTTCCTTATTTTTTATTCACTTTCTGCAGCTTGTCTTAACTGAATTTGTAAAATAATTCCATACAGGAACTATGTCATCTTACATGGTCACACACTGCTTATCACAGCAATATTACTGATCTTTATCAGGCGCTGGCTGGTGGAGCAATAAGACTGAAGCCTGTTGATATTTTTTCTTACTCTTATATTTGGGATATGTTAACCTGTTTTTCTCCAGTTCTACGTTTATTGCCCTACCTAGAGATTAATCAATCAAATCTCCTATTTGTGAATTCATGGGATAACCACAACACTATGACATGTCATACTGTACGAAAAAATATGATTTCAGAACAAAAAGTGACTGTGTACGTACAAACCACTTGAAAATATTAATGAAAATCTAGCACCTAACTAAGGGATCCAACATGTTGAAGCTATGAAGTTCATCATCCCACCCTTTTCTAAACTGCTGCTGGACAGCGCATCTTCTGGAAGAAACTCTAGCAGCATTTGTAGACAAAATTCTTACTGGCTTAATCTTTTAGTATGAGATAATAGTCTCAGGAGGCCCCTACCATTTAGCAAATTTTAGAAGCTATACTGTTGGAACTTCCTGTTTCATACTTCATTTCCCATATATAACATGGTTTGAAGTGCTGTCTGCTTTAGGCCTACAAAAATAATCTAACCATCATAAATAAAATGAAACTGAGGTGGGTTTTACTTTGTATAGACTTAAGCAGACACCATTCTGCAGCTTGCATACATTTACTACATAAATATACTTATATAATTGCTGCTGACACTAAGTCATCAGCCTGACAATTTCAAACGCACTGTTGTGGATTACGCCACACATTAGTATTTGCTGACTCAGCTTTATAACAATTGATTCATGATAAACAATAATTAACAGTTCTGTAGTAGTAAATCTAGTGTTTAGATTTTCTTCACTTCAAACTGCATGTAAAACTTTATATTTTAACAAAACCTGAAAAAGAAGTTTCTCTCAAAAAGGGGCTAAAAGCTAAATCATGAGTAAAATTATGATTATAAATATGTTTCCAAAAAGAGGAAGTAATACTGCTCCTTTTCCTCTGTTATGTTAAAGTAACATACTGTACTAAAATAGTCCGCTGAAAAGAGGAAATTTCAATAAATATTTGTGTGACAACTTCAACAGGAAAATTATTTTCCCCCCCCCTCAAAAAAGCAGTTTCAGTTCATGGAAGCCATAAATGTAGTAAAGTTGACAGTAAAACAGTGTAAAACTTAAAACAGGACCTCTTCACACTTAGGAAAAGATCTTCCCTCTTTGATGCATTATTTTTACACCATTTTGTGTCACACCAGCATTTGCTCTCAGTGTTTTCCTCTCGCCCTCAATCACCAATAAACTGCTGGTACAAAAACCTTAATATGTAGACGTGAACAGCAAGTTAACAAACGCCAAAAGTTCTCTTGTGGGCAACATGAATCATCAGCTCAATGATAAGGTTCCAGAAACGCTGAAGACCAAGTCAGTCTGGCCTCCCACTTCAGTTTGAGAGACAGAGAATATATAAAAATAAAAGAAAATCACTTAATCTACATAAAGATGCGTCACTGTCAGGCAGCTACTTAGATTTTCACTTTTTTTGTTTTCCTTTTGCCTGGATAGTATTAAAAACATTTTATTTGTAGAATTAACACATGCTAACTTTTACAAGCTAACGTGTATTGTCCAACCTCAGAACAGGAGAGAGAAGATGGTG
Source organism: Crocodylus porosus (assembly GCF_001723895.1). NCBI lineage: Eukaryota > Metazoa > Chordata > Crocodylia > Crocodylidae > Crocodylus > Crocodylus porosus. The sequence goes on along the minus strand of NW_017728886.1, from coordinate 203,207,591 downwards.
ACAAATACTATATGAAGGATTGTAAAGGTGGTCTCATCTGAAAATTTGTTCCAAGGACCATACTTCTTTCATCATTAAGAAGCTATCTTCTCATGCTTTTCAAACAAAATCGTAAGCCCACTAAGTTACAGCTGAATACACTTATCTCTACAAACATTTTAATGGAAACTGTTATCCCTTTTGACCTGAAAGAAGAGCCAAAAGTGCAGTGTCTTATAGGTTATTCCAGTTTGGAAATGACAATGGTGATGGGTAGAGAATCATTGATGTACTCCTATTTATTTACAAAGAGCAGATACAGTCTTGTTTCCCAGAGCACATGAGGAATCAGGAGCCTGTTTCCTTACTCACAAACGCCAAATCCTACTCAGCTAGCACCAGACCTAAAAGACCTCTCTCTGCTTCCCTCAAGGCTGATTGTTGACGCTGCATCTGTAATGCATCTCAGATATGCTTCAGCTTTCTTCCTACATCCTCTGCACATACAGTTCCTCAAAACAATTCTCCAGCTGAGTCTTTACTCGCATCATCCACACTCTTGAGCACATTTGCATGTCTTTGTTTTGGGCAATGACAAGTGTCTTTATTTTGAAGACAATCATCAATTCATAAAGAGGTTTAACTGTTTCCTTACAGCTACCTTACATGAAGGATATTTCATTCCACCAGCTTCAACATTTCATCTCACATATGGCATCAGTCACTACACAGCATAACTGCATACCATGGACCACTTAAGACCAAATGAGAACCTATACTTCAATACTTAAATGTAAACAACTGTGTTTACTATGCTAAATCTTATTACCACTTTGCTAGCAGTGGAAAATCTGTGCAGTCAGAGCATTACACTCAAAGCCAAGTTATGTCTGATACCTGGATCTCACCTGCCTTTGTCACCACACTGGTGATGGCAACCAAGAAAGCTGCATGGGTTCAAATGGCAGCTCTGTCAAGGATGTGATGCTAGGGTGTCACATATCCCACTAGCAAATAGGATTTCTCAAGAGAACACCTTGGATAGGGCCTTGAGAGACTTTGGGACTTCTTGGAAGAAAACAGATCTGAGATGGCATCCAGGTGTGCTTTAAAAGAGCTGAGGAGTAAGTCCCCACTTTTCAGGTCTTGAGGGTAAGGATAGCTGATACTGAAGCCTCATAAGGGAAGGATGATCTCACAAGAAATCCAGCCAAGCACCTAATCTGTTAAATGATGTCCATCTAGTCATGTCTCTCCTGCTGTGAATTATGATACATCTCACAGGGGACAAGCAAGGCTGCTCTACCACTGAGACTCATCAAGCACCCCTGCCACAAAGCATAGAGTATATAGATCTGGGTGGAGCATCCTCCTTTCTTTTCGGTAAATAGGTCTGGGAATGACCTGGGATCCTTCACCAATATTTGAAGGTGGTCTTGAAATCAGAAGAATCTCAGTCAGATCAGGACCATCAAGATCAATTATAGAGAATTCCTCATCTTGTGGAACTAGAGATCTGAGTGAGAAGGCATACAGGAATTCCCCAACCGTGAGATAAGGCAGGCACTGGACAATGAGCCAGGGTTGAGCTTCAATTTGAGCTCCAATGGATGCACTGCTTACCACCATCCCATATAGAGGCAGAAAATTTTGCATTTCGTTGTTTGTTGATAAAGAATATTGCAGCTGTACTAATATTGCTGGACATGATACACTAACACTTTACATACCCTATATAATTACATGAGCTCCAGGACACTGATGTACAGATTCACCTTCTTGGAAGACCAGAGTCCGTACACTTGATATAAACTCATTGGTCATTTATATGCACTCCTCTCCTGTGCAGAGAATCATTCATCACAAATCACCAGTAGACAGAAAGGGAAAACTGTCACCCTCAAGCATTCATTGGCTGTGCCCTTCTACCAGGCCAAAAGGATGTCATACGAGAACAAACTATCTGTAGTTCTACCTGCATGCATTCAAGGTGGTTTTCTGTCATGTGGTGCCGTGTGTCCTTGATAGGGAATTGACACCTCTCTGAGGTTCTGCAGCCTACTGAACCTGGTGCTCCAGGACCAGAGGCTGACCTCATGGACCTACCTCGGAAGGACATCTAGGTTCTAAATGGACAAATGTTCCATCTGTCAATTAACTTCTGGGATGGAAAGAAGATTTCCCTTAGCAAAGTGGGCAATCATTATGCCTGTCGGAGGCCCAGTTCCATTATAACCTCTATAGGTAGCCTGCTACAATGTTTAATCACCTACATAGTGAGAAAGAAAGTTCTGTTTAATCTCCAACCTAAATTTCCTCTGATGCAGTTTGAGGCCATTGCTCTTAGTCCTGTCCCCTACAGCCACAGAGAAAATACCATGCTGCTGTTACGATCAATTGAAGAGGGAGAGAGGAAAATAATTTTCACAAAAGCCTTTGCAAATACATGTATATCCATTATTAATTTGATATATTTGGTATATCCATTAATATCATTTATTAATTTGAAAATGTAATTTTATGACTTGTTCATTTATAAAAGTGGTAAGGATCTTCAACCATCTTAATATTCACAGATTTTGAATTTTGAAAACTGTAAAAAACCAAAAATTTCCAAATACCCTAGAAAAGCAGAGAAGCCCTTCTGAATATGGGCTCTCTAATAGTCTTTTTTGAAACCACTCTCTAAAGGAGAATCTCTGGGTCAATTCTTGTATGTAATTCAAAATAATTATGCATCTTAATTTTGGATCTGTTAGGCAATTCTTTCTATCCATAATATAGTATATAGTGCTTAATGTCTTTTCATCAAGACTTAGAGCAACTATAACAATTGCTTAAATAATCCTACTTACAACACTTTAAAAAGTAATGGTAACAAATTTAATAGAGCTTGAACTTTTTTAATTGGCTGTCAGTTTATAAGTATAACTGACAGCCAATTAAAAAAGTTCAAGCTCTATTAAATTTGTTACCATTACTTTTTAAAGTGTGGTAAGTAGGATTACTTAAGCAATTGTTATAGTTGCTCTAAGTCTTGATGAAAAGACATTAAGCACTATATACTATATTATGGATAGAAAGAATTGCCTAACAGATCCAAAATTAAGATGCATAATTATTTTGAATAGAAAGAAACTTTCTTAGAATAGTTAAAAAGCAGGTCTGCAATCTTACTGAGCCAGTTCCTCTATAATTTTATCTAAACATGCTACATATGAGGAAAAAAACCCACTGAAAAAAAAAGATGTTAAAAAAACAAACAAAAAGATGCAACAAATTAGTTTGTGTGTGATTGTAAACACAAAACTTTAGAGGCCTGAAACAGATGGATTAATGAACTAAAAGGGCAAATGGTTTTCAAGGAAAAAATTAGAAAAACCAACTAGTGGGAAAATCTACACTTCATTTAAACAATATTTAATGAATGGGTTATCTGACTTTGCAAAGAAAATTCTAGAAAACCAAAATTGATTCAAGCAAGCTTTGGCTCAGGTAATTTTTAAGGTTTGCATTTTACCCATTTAGCACCTTTCCAAGTTTTAATTGGTACACTTGCTCCCTCTACCAGCAGAAGAATGAATTGAAGAGAAAGAAATGTATACTTTTCAGTTTACCAAATTTAAGCCAAACTAGTTTACTAGTATGGCATGCCCTAGACTAGAAAGCTAGGGTTTCACATTAAGTGTGGTTTTTACAAACAGAGGATGAGGCCCAAACAAGTATCAGTTTTACCCAAATGTAATCAGTAACGGGGAACCTTAGTAACCATCTTCTAGGTCAGTGTTTCTCAACCATGTCCCACTGATGGGATTTGAAGGTTGTGTAGGTGGGACTTCAACTCACTGCCCGACTGAAAAAATAATTTGTTTGCACTTTAAATAGATGAATCAACAGATACCTCGAACAGTGCAATTGGTTGAAAACTGCTGTTTTAAGTCATGTATGAACAAGTTAAAACTACCACTTGTTTTGCTTCTACTTGGATTTTGCAGCTGGACAGCTGTATTAGCTTTCTAACTGCGAAAAGAAACACTTCTTTTACTAGTGTAGCCATGGTCAAAGCTGGTACAGCACCACTAAGAGGATTTGAATCAACATACAGGTTTCCCTTGCTTTATGCTTTACATGCATTCCTGGAAAACGGTTCAGAACTTGAATTTGCATAAAGGGAACACACTTTACAATGTAACAAACAGTGATATATTCCAAGACCTCGACTGTACTGACCCGCAGACCCATTTCTATCACTCTTACAAGACAATTTTGGTATTCACCAACAGCAGACAGTACATGCAAGCACAGAGTAGTGGTGAATGTTTAGCTGGTGTGAAGAGAGGGTGGTGAAGGCTTCACTTATGGACCAGGGAGAAGGGTAGGAGATAAGCTAGTGGGACACTTAGAAGCCATAATGGGGATGCCAACTACAGAATTGCAGACAACGAGCAAGGAGCACAAATCCACAAAGAAGACTATATTTTGGTGCGCATCATTCTTACAATGCACTGCAAAGAGCAGCTACCACACTGATCACCTAAGTGAATTTCCCTTGCATATAATGATTTTTTGGTTTAAAAAGGGTCATTGCATAAGAGCAAGGGAAACCCGTAGTTATAATGGTGCAAACTCTGCTGGACACTTACTTCTATTTACACGTATGGCTTGCATCAAAACATTTACAGTTGTAAGCTACACTGAAATACCCAGCTTTAGACAAGCATAAACGTGTTCAGACAGAGATCATTTTGAAGTCAATTTTAGTTGAATTAATGCATCTGGTTTGTACACAAAGCAAAGGATTTGTTTTGTTTTTTATTTTCCAAGTTGAACCAGAGCTTGTAACATAGACATGTGCATAAGTGATATACAAAATCAGAGTACACACATACGCACACTCTTTCAGTGGAGGCAACTCCCCATGGGTAAAATGCAAACCTTAAAAATTGCCTGAGCCAAAGCTTGCTTGAATCAATTTTGGTTTACTAGAATTTTTTTTGCAAAGTCAGACAACCCATTCATTAAATATTGTTTAAAAGAAATGTGACTTTTCCCATTAGTTGGTTTTTCTAATTTTTTCCTTGAAAACCATTTGCCCTTTTATTTCATTAACCCATCTGTTTCATGCCTCTGAAGTTTTGTGTTTACAGTTGCACACACAGGTAAGATGGCAGGTGCCATCAGTGAAGCAGAGCCAGTTTGAAGAATGAACCATTAGGTAAGGAGTAATCACGTGTGAACATTCCCTTTGAGCTGGTTAGTATTTCTGCTCATCTGGCAAGCATCTGCCTGCCACCTCGTGCAGCAGCAAAACTGTCACTACTTTGGCAGCACATGAAGAACACTCAATAAGCGTTGATAACTGTACACACGTATGAAGCCTTCTCCATTTCTACAGGGATAGCATAAATAATTTATTCCTAAAGAAGGCAAGAAGGTATATTTATTTTGCCCTCTTTTTGGGGTGACCAGGAATAACGGTCACAAGTCGGCAGAGGGTATATTTAGGCTAGATATCAGGAGGCGCTACTTCATAGTCAGAGTCAGGGCAGCTAGGATGTGGAACCAACTTCAGCCAAGGGAACCAAGGGATATGGTGCTGGGTCCTACCCTGGGGGTCTTTACAAGGAGGCTAGATGTACACCTTGCTGGGGTCGTTTAACTCCAGTACTCTTTCCTGCCATGGCAGGGGGTCAGACTAGATAATCTACTCAGGTCCCTTCCGACCCTAGAAACTATGAGGGGCAGCAACATTTTTTGTTACGGATTACTGAAGGAGAGAGTAAGTCCTAACAGTAGCTATAACATAAAACAAATGTTCAAACAAGAACTAAACACAAACTAATTTAATAAGAGGATTTGGGCAGCATAATGCATCCCATAATAAAATTACTAACAGAAGTGGCAGAAATAGGAGATTGGCAGTGATAAGCCCAACAATGCTTTTAGTTGCTCATGCTAAAACAGAGGTAATCAAATCTTGTAATTCTTCCACCATGAGCCACAATATTATGCAATTAAAAGGAAACATCTTGCTGCAGACAAAATACCAGATTTTGACACCGCTGCCATGATCCTATTAGACTCTAATCTAAATTTCTTTGGGTTCAGAGTGCCCTTTTCTAAAACATTGCTTTTTTGCCACCTGCTAAATATCATTATACTTTCTAATACCATACACAAAGTGTTACTACTTAGGAATAGTGAGGGATGGAGTGAGGGGAAATAAAATGTGCACACACACTCTTTCTTCCCCTCAAAAAACAAGCTCCTCCTACGAAATATTCTGAAAAAAAGTAAAAATCTGTAAAACAAAGATAGAAACATACCATTAGAAAGAGATATGGGCTTCATGTCTCAGAAAAAAGCCAACTGCTTTAATACTTACCAAACCCTTTCAATGTTATTAGCAAAGCTAACAGTGATTTTTTTTTAATAAGGAATATTTAGTTACTAAGAAAATTCTGCCAAATAATTCACACATGTAGAAACATTCATGCTTTTGAGCAGAAATAGTTCAGCCACTGCGCATGAGGACTTCTAAAACTTCATCACATTGTGTGTGTTCTACAGGATACCAGTCCTCATTTACTGTATGGGTAACGCAATGAACAAAGCAGAGAAAAGAGGACTTCACACATTCTTTTGTGGTTACAACAGTAACAAGAAGGACAGCTGGGTTCTAGGAAGAGGCAACTGAGACAGACAGGGAACTAAGCATGAGGAGGAACAAAGATGATGCATGAGACTGATAACGGAATAATTTCCAGACAGAAGCAGGAACAGAAGGAGATGACCTGATATTTATACCAAAAATGGAAACAGGGGCCTTTGTGACTTCAGACTCTTTAAGAAGAATCATGATGTCTGTTTATCAAAGCAGTTGTAGAGAGCAGAAGATTGTGCTTGGCTCTCAGGAGCAGTGGTACAAGATATGCACCTGCAACAGAAAGGATCCTGATGGGTACAAGGAAGAGGAAAAGCTAGTGACTATCCTTCACACCAGGGCAAAATGTTGCAAGTTTCCTGCTACAGTAAGACAATTCCAGAAGCCATCTTACCATCACGAAGTAGTCACTAAAACAAACATAATGTTCTACTATTTTAGACTTAGCTTGGCAAATATGGAGGATATCACAGAAGAGCTGGGCACTGAAAATAACCTTGGAATGGCTGATGATCAATCAGGAATTGATTTTATTTTAAATGTGGTTCTCAATTTCAAAAGAGAAAACTGAAAAAAAAAAAAGAATAATGGAAATAGTTATTGAAGTCAACTAAACCAAAGAAGTTAGGGATTTTAATGAGCTACAACCTTAGAGATTTTGTAAGTCAAAGGTGTAAAAAAAAAAAGCAACAAACCTCTGTGGAACTAGCTAGTTAGATCTTTTAAAGGACATAGAAACAAAGGGTAAGATGTATCAACAGAGATCAAGGAAACAAAAAAGGGCACTATGCAATGAGAATAATATGCAATGCATTTGAAGACAGTGTTAAGTATCGCCCAAACAATAAATACTCACCTCAGTTTTCGGCAAGCATGAGTATATTGGACAGAGGGGTAAAGGCAGGGAATGAGGAGTGGAAATGGAAGCTGTCAATATGGTATTCATAGTTCAAAAGACTTCAAGGCTTTAAAGTGGAGGGACTGGATAATCTTCATCTCACGAAATGAAAGAACTGGTATATAAAACCATATAGCCCAGTAGCTAGAATTTCTAATAAAACTGAAGTAGGTTTGTCACAGGACAGGAAAATAGCAAACATAATACCTATATTTAGGAAGAAGAAAAATGGTGATTTGGCCTCAAAATCCAAAGCTTTGAACAAATTTTGAAGGAAAAACTAAGCAGAGACAGAGATTTATATGGAAAAAATGAGATAAAATGAAATATGAGTTTACTAAAGGCAGAAAGTGCCAGACTAACTTGATTTTTTTTTTTGATAACAGATTTTCTAGATAAAAGGAAATGTGGATCTAACCCATCTAAACTTCTATAAAGCATTTGATATAGTACCATGTAGGAAATTAGGCTGGAGGCAGAGTACTAGTGAAGCTTCTCAAGCACTGTTACTGGGAGTGATTTTCTTTAATACTGTATTTCATTAACAATCTGGGCTAGTGGGTTTGATAATGGTATTTTCCGAGGACATAACTAGAGGCAGCATCAACACAAGGGATAACTGGATTAGCATACAAAAAACTATTGGAGGACTGGACTAATAGAAACAGCATGAAATGTGATTGTAGAAAACTGCAGTCATGTGCTTGGGGATTAAAGAATTTCTTCCATAAAACTGTGTGCTTATTAGTTAAAAACCAGATAGAAGGAGTTCTAAACATAGTAGTTAATTAGCAGTTTATAGTCATCCTGTAATGTGATGCAGCTGTGAAAAAAGTAAACATGATCCAAGACAGTATTACCAGCAGAGATAGGGAAGATTCATTCCCATTGGTCAGAGCACTAGTGAGACCTCATTTAGAACAACGTGTAGGACCCTGGTTGCTCTTATTAAATAAAGATGAATTCAGAGTGAAAAAATTGCAGAGGATCAGCTCCTAGGGTGACTGTGAAAAATGGAGAACCATTTACATAGGAGATTTAAAAAAGACAAACAAAAAGAAAACGCACAAACAAAAAACTAAACAAAAAACACGTTTGGTTGGTTTAGCCTAGCAAACAGAAGGATCACAGTGAATTATAATTTAGTCCATGAATAATGGGATTAAAATTATACAGCTGTTAGTAGTTTTATTTGATTCATTAGTCTACATATACCTTACTACGTTTGGAATGCTAAGATTTTTCTTAGATTCAGAACCTCCTGAATTTATATGCCTGTCCTAGCTACCATACTACCCATATCCCATTCTGTATCCTAAAAAACATATATGCCAAACAGCTCATTGTGCTGAAACCTAAGTTCCTGTTAAAGCATTTTTTGTTGAAACTGCATATTCGGCGTGTCTGCTGATACACAAACACTGCAACAAATCTTATATCCTGTACTGCAAGCTGTCAATCGGTGAAGAAAGTTCTAGGTGTTCAGGTTGAATGCTGTGTTTCTCTCTCCTCCTCACACCATTCCTGTCACCACAGTATCTGAGCACTTCATGTTTGGGAGCTGCGAGTTGGTTTTTGGATTCATAATGCTGTCAGCTCTCCATAAAACAAATGTGTTGCCCTATCATCCTTCTCCTTTTTCTAGCTTGATTTAAGCAAAAAGTAAAGCCAATCTCTATTTGATAACCATTGGGGATTAGGACAGGAATATGGGAGAAATATACATGAAAGCTCATCTAATGAAGAAACTGATCTCACACCTAAAACGTTAATTGTTACTTACATAGAAAGAACTGCAATTTGCTTATACCTATCATGTATGATCAAAGCATGTATTATGGTGCTTTAGAAGAGCCAATTTCACAGAGCAAAAGTGAGTCAAAAGAACAGAGGCAAAACAAAAACAAATGTGAAAACTGGGAAATATTCAAGAACATTTTACTAGAAAACCACAAGGCCAAAGTCAAAATAAACTACATTGGTTAAAAACAGCATCACAGCCTGGATTCCAGGTGAAGAGAAAGTAATTATGAAAGGAAAAGAAAAAGAATATGTTCACAGAAATACTGTTAATCAGAAGATAGGAATTGTGGTAAACTAACAGGGAAAAAAAAAACAGCTGCAGCCAGAACAGGTAAGTACAATTTCTCAACATGAGCTGTAATATCAGGAGCAAAAGGAATCTTAACAATGGAAATGGGCCATTACTAAACTGAGTTGTAGAACTGTCATTTATAATGCAGAAAAGGCAAAAAGATTCATCTGATTCAATGGATATTCCATTCTGTATTTTGGAAAAAAGAACATCGTCCTACCACGATGAGAATTTTTATTCCAAGAAAGCTAAGGTCCCTGCTAGCATGGGGGGAGGGGGAGTAGAAGGGGGAGGGGGGAAAGTAGTAGATATGCTGGACAGTAGGGCTAGGATTTAGAGTGACCTAGACAAACTGGAAGATTGGGCCAAAAGAAATCTCATGAGGTTCAGCAAGGACAAGTGCAAAGTCTTTCTTGCATTTAGGACACAACAATCCCATGCACTGGTACAGGCTGGGGGCTGACTGGCTAGGCAGCAGCTCTGCAGAAAAGGACCTGGAGGTTACAGTGGACACTAAGCTGAAATGTGCCAACAGTATGCTCTCGCTGCCAAGAAGGCTAATGGCATACTGGGCTTCATTGGTATGTAATGTTGCCAGTAGGTCAAAGTAAGTGATTATTCCCCTCTATTCAACACTGGTGAGGACACATCTGGAGTACTGTGTTCAGTTTTGGGTCCCCCACTACAGAAAGGATGTGGACAAATTGGAGAGAGTCCAGAGGAGGGCAACAAAAATAGTGAGGGGGCTTGGGGACATGACTTATGAGAGACTGAGGGAACCAGGTTTATTTAGAGAAGAGAAGAGTGAAGGGGGGTTTAATAGCAGCCTTCAACAACCTGAAGGGAGGTTTGAAAGAGGCGGGAGGTAGACTGTTCTCAGTGGTGGCAAATGACACAAGGAGCAATGCTCTAAAGTTGCAGCAAGGGAAGTTTAGGTTAGATATTGGGAAGAATATGCTAGGATGCTAGTAAAACACTGGAACAGGTTACCCAGATAGGTTGTGGACCCTCCATCCTTGGAAGTTTTCAAAACCTGGCTACACAAAGCTTTGGCTGGGATGATCTAGTTGGGGGTGGTCCTGCTTTGAACAGGGGGATGGATTAGATGACCTCCTGAGGTCCCTTTCAACCCTAACTTTCCATGATTCTATGCCAGCCCTGCACTCAACTACTGCACTATTTACTTTTAGCAGGTCACTTATATCTATGCCGCAGGTGAAAACTGAATACCAACTCTGCATTAGTACAAAAATAGTACTTTAAGTTTCTAATAAGTACTTAGGAATATAAATGTGAAATAAGATTTAGCCTTAAGTGACTAATGTCCCAGGCAGATATTACACTTAAAGCAATTAATCAGTTTATTGCATCTTAAAGCATAAACCAGAGACACATTCAGGAGATTATCAATGCAATTAAAGAGGAAACCAGCCAAAAAGGTATTACAAAAACATGTGATAGTTTTGTGGAGAGTTTCCATTGCACTTTAAATTGAACACATGGCAGGAACCATGACAAGGCCCTGAGCAAGTTCTGATCAACTGATTGACGACTGGCAGAGACTGCCCCGGGGGCTCGAATCTCAGGGCAGTCCCTGCCAGCTGACAGCAGATCGGGATGGCCACAACTCTCGAACTCAGGGACGCTTCCAATCCTGCTGACAATCAGCTAATCTTTGGGCAGCTTTGGGGACCACATGGGGGCTTAAACTGCCCCTGTGGTTCCCCCACAGCCAGCTAACAATTGTGATCCCAGGCTCCTTCTGCACTGGCAATATGGCACAACTGGGATCTGATCCCACAGTCACGCCTCCTGCCATGTACGTGTGGCACGGTAGGAAGAAAGATTGCTGGGATCAAGGATCAGATCCCATTGCTCCTTCAAATGAATGTCTGTCGGGGGCCAAAGTCCTCTTATTGTTCTAATGCAAGGTACCTATGTGGGAAATAGAAATTTGGTAAGAGGCCTCTTCAGCCCAGCAGACTAATATTTAAGTTCAATGGCTGGAAACTGAAACTAGATAAATCCAGACTAGAAATAGGGCATGATTTTTAATGGTGAGAGTAATTTAACTTTAGGAAAATACTACTAAAATTTATAGTGGATTCTTCATCACTGAGCATTTTTAAATTAAGATTTAGAAAATACACCCAAAGATATGTTTCAGTTCAAGTACAGCTAATGGGAATACGAAGCAGGAAATCCTATAGTTAATGTTATGCAAGGTATCAGGCTATATGATGATGCTATATTATGATGGTCCACTATGGTCATAAAAGAAAGCTATAAATACTGCTCAAATTAACATACAAGGTAAATCAGGAGAAAATGAAGCACAGAACTTGGGAGAAAAGTGAAGTATGACCACTTTTGCCTATTAAAAAATATATTCTCAATCCACAGAAGATTATTTCACACTGACCATAATTGACAAACTCTGCAGCACTTTATTAGGCTTGAAGACAGTGAGTTTCAGCATTGTACAAGATGTTTTAATGGTGTAAATCCCTAAAATTAATGTATACTGACAAAACAGTGCTGTACTTAAAATCCTTGATACCACTAGTTCACCTAGTCACTTTTTCAAGTCAGCTGACCATATATAAACAAATAATTGTACACATAAAAAACTGCTTCTTCCAGCACAGAGATATTTTTAACCCAAAGCATATCTTTGTAAATTAATCTGAGCTACTATTTAAGATGATATTCCATATATGATGTCCTACAGTTGTTTTCAGGAACTGGCAATCTGAATGAACCTTTACTGTTAAACAACTCAATAGAACTCAAGACATGCAAGAAAACTGATTTTATTTATACCAAGACGTATCAAACTAATATTCTACCAGAAGCATACAGAGGTTTGGACAAGCTGATATAAGAACCAATCATTTGTTCTATAGCACAGAGCAGGGAACAACACATTAAACTCATAGGAGTTATTCATCAAAGTTGCAAGATATCTTGTAAGATACAATGCAAAAGTACAAGTAAGTATGGGCCTAAACTATAAACAGATTTTCATTTGAATTAGATTAAAAATGCAATTTACAGGAGCAAAGTTTTTTTTTTTTAATGATTTAAAGCCACCTTTTAAACAATAACTCACCTGGTCAATGTCAGCATTACGTGGTAGAAAATACACAATGTTCTTTGTGATCTTCTGGGACAACCTGAAAATTTCAAATGTAGAAACCAGTAAAGGAAAAAAGGCTGACATATATTCCTTTGTTTTCAGAGAGTCTCCCCAGTTCAGCAATTAAAAATTATATACTTCTGATTAATCTGCTATTGCTATTAATTGGATATTGTTTTGAAATGCAAGAGTGGATGCTGGCCAAATGACAGAATTAATTTCACACATTGCTCCAAAAGTTATGAAAAAGTACTATATTTTTCATTTCAGTTGCACTGAATTTTTTTCTTAATACAACTGAGCTAAAAACTATGACAACAACAACAACAACAACAAGTTTTTCTTTTGCTGGCTCCTTTCTAACCCATTTTCAGAGGCGTTTTGTCTAATTAGCTATAGAGACACATTCATTTGCTAGCTAGAAACCTTTTGTCTTGTTCAGAACAGACACAACTGAAATTTCCTTTAAAAAAAAAACTTGTTAAAGGGATACAACTCATTATTCAACTAATGGCAGGCCACCAATAGGTAAGTGATCTGCTAAGTAGCAAAGGATTGAGATTTCTATAAGAGTGCATGTATTCGTCTTTGGTCTCCTCGGATACAGGTCATGTTATACGTTATAACAGACCAGTGGCAGTCAGCTTCTGGCCCATCAAGTTGTGTCATTCAGCTGTATCCTGCGGCTCCCTATGAGTCCAGAAATTCGGCATTTTGGGAGTGGTGGTAGTGTTAAGTGCCGCAGTCTCCAGAGCCATGGCAATTAATGCTGCCATTGGTCCCCCACCATCAAATTTCTGGACCCTAGGAGAGCCCCAAGGACTGGACAACATAGGTGCATACAGGGCTGTGCCAGCACACAAGGTCACATGGGGGAAATGACTCCACGTGCCAGTCTCATACCCACAGATTGACTGAATCCATGGGATCTGGTCTATGACCTGGCCCTGCACCACTCATATGGCCTGTAGGCCAGAAGGCTGAGCACCACTGATATAGACAGTCAGTCTGGAAATGTTCTACAGAGGATTTACTTTTCTTAACATCAGTTAGAAAGGCAAATAACTCTGAAACCCAGCTCATGTGTTTTTTGCAGCTAATACTCTTGAGTTATGGGAAGTCTATTTTATTATTGCTATTTATATTAAAATGTTGTAAAGGAGCTCAATAATAAAGGATGGATGTTTTTGTAAATGAGAAAACTGGTAAAAATTCTGTTTCTTAATAGAGAAAAGATGTGTCTTCCACTTTAAAAAACAAGGGTTTTTCAGTTTCAATCAAAGAAAGATATATATAGTATATAAGTAAAGATTTTGCTTTTGAAAAATGTAACGCAGTCACTGAATATCCACACAGATAATAAGGATATCACGGTGTTTCTGCAAGATTGAGAAGTGGATTAATTTCTAACCCACAGGTAAACTTTATCATATGTTTAATGCATTAGCATGTGTGCATTTGTCAGAAAGCTACCAAAACTGACCAGCTGCTCCAGCAGATTTCAGTTCCCAGTCTGACATCAAATCTAAGCAAAGTACTAAATTGGTTTATTGTCATCATAACAAATGCCTTTTTATTTTCAGTAATCAAATATATTTGGCACTCATCCCTGACTGTAAGGGACTGCGGAAGATATTTGTACAAAATAAAGTTGTTGTTGCTTAGGCCTTTTCATTTGCCTTTCCCCTGTGCTTATCCATCCCTAACTCTGGGGTATCAAACTTATTTGGCCTTGCAGGCTGAATCTGAACCATGAGGCTTCCCGTAGGCTAGATGCTTCATGAGCAACAGTGGCAGCATTAATCCCTATAGGTTGTCAGAGCTGCTGTTTTAGCACAGTTTCTGAACGCAGGGAATGAATGCCCCCCCAGCCACTCAACTGTCCCCAACTCTTCCCCTTGCTATTTCAGTCACCAGGAGCAACTAAAAACTCTGATTTTCTGCAGCAGGTAAGGGGGAAGCAAGGGTGGAGAGGGGTGAGCAACTGGCTGGATGACCCACTGTATATTTGACCCTTCTGCTTTAAACTCATATGGCCAAATTCCCTATAAAAAAAAAAAAAAAAAAAAAAAAAAAAGAACAGCTGTTTTGTAACCTTCCATTTGTGCAAATCTTCTGCTATCTTACAAATTAATTGGTTTGTAGTTAGCAATATGTTGCATAGGACTAAGACTTCAAAAAAACAATAGTGGGTACAATACAAATAATCTTAAGGAAGAAGATCCAGCTTTAATACAAGTATATTTGACAATATTTCTTAACGAGAGAAGAAGAATCTGGAAGTGATCAACAGAATTATTTGATAACTTTAGGTGGAATGGAGTCTAACAAACTGAGTGCAGGTCTTGCAATTAAAGCAATCATGAATTCTAAGCCCAATTTCTACCACTAGTCTGTGGGATAATCGGCAAATCACTTAGATCGAAGGTATAAGTATGCCACTAATGTTGAATGCCTCAGGTCTTGGGGTTTCTACTTCACATAGATATACCCTGATTTTCAGAAGTGCTGTTCATCTGCAATTCATAATAAAGTTAACAGGCATCTATAATATAAGCTAACAGAATGTGAAACAAATCAAGACATCCTGCAAGAAAAAGGTAACTGTTATAAATGCTGAGTCATGGCTATGACAATGTAACTTTGAAAGGATATCCATCAGGACAAATCATTGTCCTAATGTCAAAGATTTCTGCAGTGGCATAGTCTGGGCCTCCCCAAGGAGGGCTGAGAAACACAACATCTGCTTTTAAATTAGAAACCAGGATCATGAAGTCTCCACATATGAACTCTATCCGATCTGCCACTCCATATACTTCAGCATTGTTGCAGGCAAGGCTGATCTTAACAGGGTCAATATCAATGGCAATCACTGAAAATAAGGTGAAAGGAAACAAATACAATTAACATTCATCAAAACACACACCTGTTGGAACATATTTCTTAAAAAAGTAGATCTCTATATTACTTGCCAAAACAAAATCTTCTTATGATCAAGGTTCTCAATCACAGCTCTTCGGTAGATATCAGATTTATAATTCTGTTATTTGTGAACCTAATAGAGACTTCTACAAATATATTGTGTCATATAGTTATAGCTAAGATTATTTCAAACTTGTGCAGGAAACTGGATTTCCTCAAAGGGCAACTTTTCTCTGGACTGCAGAAACAGAGATTCCAAATTCCCCTTATTGCTCCCCCTGGCTAGAGAGCACGGCCGCTGCATGAAATGACACAATTTGTCAGCGTCCCACCAAAGGAGGCAAGAGAGGCATGGGGGTTGGCTATATGGGAGTATGGCATGGAAACACTTCAAATTGGAGTGGAATTTGGAGCGCTTCGGATGCAGCACCTGTCCACAGCCTCTGTCACAACTGGCAAAAAAGTGACTAAGGTTAGTCGGAAAAGTACCATATGTACTTGAATCCAAGATGACCCTCCAAGAATTAGAGTCTATATAAGGAAAATGTATAAGTAAGTTATAATTTTCCAATGTATAGTGGAGGGTCATCTTAAAATTCACAGCCACGCCCCCCACAGCAGGGAGAGCAGTAGCAGAGGAACAGGTGGGGGGAAAGGAGTCAAGCAGCCAGACCCCAGCCCCTTTCTCTCCCCTTCTTGCCCTCCCAACTGTCTGCCACCACCTGTGCCTGCTCCCTAGGCACCCAGGGCCCTGATACTTGCCCCCATGCCTGTAACCCCAGAAGCACCTGCCCACTCCCAGCTGACTTTTTGTGGTTGCGGATGACAGAACAAGGAGTGGTCTCAAGTTACAGCAAGGGAAGTTTAGGTTGGATAGTAGGAAAAACTCTCTTACTAGAAGAGTAGTAAAGCACTGGAATAGATTACCCAGAGAAGTCATGGAATCTCCATCCTTAGAGATTTTTAAGACCCAGGAAGACAAAGCTTTTGCTGGAATGATATAGTTGGGGATAATGTTGCTTTGAACAGAGGGTGGACTAGATAAACTCCTGAGGTCCCTCCCAACCCTCATTTTCTACGATTCTATGATCTTGGATTGAAGTAAATATGGTATTTACAAAACTGAACACAGCCTGACAAACTCTGTGAAGGATACAGCATTATCTGTCTTACTTAGGGTAGTATCAGCAGAAGATAAAAGCAACTTGTACAAGTAAATTTTCAGTGAGAAATTTAATTTAAAAGAATATCACTGTCTGTTTATACTTGAGTTTAACTGATTTATTGAAATTCTACTTTTCACCAAGCAAACATACCCTAAATGTAATTTCACATGAGTTTGCCACAGCTGGCTCCATTGCCTTAATACGTACTGTAGTGCAAGTACTGATGGCATATGTACTTCTACTTCATATGCAATATGCTTATAAATAGATTAACACTGTGGACATCAGCTTGCTCCTGCTGCTCTGATGCACTATTGCTGTAGTTCAGCAGTGCTTAGCCGTTTGGCTCCAGAGGCCACATGAATGGCACAGGGCTCCACTGTGGGCTAGATTAGGCCCTGGGGTCTGGCACCATCCCCTCCTGCCCTCTGGATGATGGGATTGGGTCCCAAGGGCCTGACACTGCCCCTGCGTGGCCCTGGGTGCTGAGATTGGGCACTAGATCCAGCGTTCAGGGCCAAGGGCTCTCCACGAGTCTGGAGATTTGGCAGCAGGGGAAGATGAGGGTGGGGGAGGCTGTGGACCACCAAACCAGGTGGCACCCACAAGGACAGCCCAGCCTGAAGAAAGAGAGCTTTGGGAATGTGAAAGACAGGGGGTGGACAGCAATATGGCACAGGTAAGGA
>NW_017728886.1:203180035-203190031 GCF_001723895.1 Crocodylus porosus | reverse complement strand
TTGGATGTGTATCTAGCTGGGGTAATGTAGGCCCAGCACTCTTTCCTGCTTATGCAGGGGGTCGGACTCAATGATCCATTGAGGTCCCTTCCGACCCTAGCATCTATGAATCTATGAATTTCCAGATCTATGGACAGTCCCATAGGCTGGATGGGCTGCAGGCTAGATCTGGCCTGCAGGCCATCAGTTAAGCACCCCTGCTCTAATTATTTCATTAAGATGTGAAAAAACAATTGACTACTGCAGCAAGTAACACACTTTGGCTAAAACAAACTAATTAAAATAACGTATTCTTTCTAAAAATGCAGAGATATTGGCTGCCATTATTCTGACACTGGAGCAAGTATATTAGTAATGTCTACTTCAGTAGAACAAAAACAAGGTAAAATTAATCAGTGAAGAAAACATCAAACTCTCATATAGGGGAAAGGCAAAGCTTCATATAAACAAAACAGCTGATTACCTCTTTTTGATGCCAAGGCAAACTGAATAGCATTTCCTCCAACTCCACAAAATGCATCCACTATTATGTCACAGCTGAATGACTGTTGGACTCGATGTGCAATATGCTCTGCTATCTTCTCAGGTGTAACAGAGAACCAACCCTCTGGGAGAGAAAAAGCATTTCTTTCTGTCACTTGTTTCCAAATTCAGTTATTCGAAAGAACTAAACTGAGTTCAAATATTGAAGATAGCAAATCAATACATTTTACTATGGCAAGATGAGTCTGATCCTGCAAGATGCTGAACTCTGGGTCAATACAACAATTCCTTTGAGCCTAGAAGTGGTTTCACTGAAGTCAATATGTTTACAGCGAATCACATTCTTCGTTAAACTGTGCTAGAGCGCTTTGTACCTATGCCAGATGATGGCCAATAAAGACCATAATGAAGAGAAAATGACTCATATGTCAGTTGCAAGCAAATACAGAGCAGATCTAGAACCTTAAATTTAGATGAACCAAAAATAATTAGACAGACTTGACAAACACGTGGTCTTTGTAATGAAGTGGCTTTAACCCCATATTTCCTATGCTGACATGAGGAGTGCTCAAAATGAAAAGCTTGGAGCAAAAAAACAGAACAGCAACAAAAGGAGCCCC
This sequence comes from Crocodylus porosus, assembly GCF_001723895.1. NCBI lineage: Eukaryota > Metazoa > Chordata > Crocodylia > Crocodylidae > Crocodylus > Crocodylus porosus. The sequence continues at coordinate 203,188,928 of NW_017728886.1, read as the reverse complement.
AGTACAGTTAGCTTTCTATAAATGTCTGATCTCTTCATGTGGGAAACCACTGTAAAGCTGTACAAAGTGTAATTTAGCAATTGATGAGATTTAAACAATTTGAAACATCATTTAAAATGTCGTCTTCACATATTACTCAACAGATTTCAAAATACAACATACCCAATTTTTCCTTTTTTTCCTTCCTTTTTAAATGTATTTATATTTTCAGCAATTAGATTTCATCTCTTGGACCGGTAGAGCGCAGTCTATTGTTAGGCAGCACAATTTTCTGAAATGATCATGCCTTTCTCATCAATGGGGCAGGGTTTCAGGCGTCAAAAGTTCAATTTAATTCTATTAAAAATCAGAGGGTGCCAATACACATGCAACAAGGCTGCTCCAACATGCTGTAATTACAGTGCATCACAGAGAAGACTTAATTGAATCTGCTGGAACACGGTAATTACCATGCTCCAGCAGACTCCAATATCTTGTGTATTAGTGTCCCTGCACTGAAAAAAATAATCGGCAGGGACGCTTTAAACTAAAGCTCATTTTTTCAGCATGGGGCGCTAATACACAAGACACTGCAGAAGCTTTAATTAGAGTGGCTCTTGAAGCTGCTCTAAAGCACCTGCCACCTCCCCTCTCCCCTCAGCACATGTATAAATGCCGTAAGAGCTATGCTGAATTGCATCCAATTCACTCATTCATGGTAGTGGCATAACTAGGGTGGAGTGAAAAAAAAAAAAGCAGCTGCTGTCAATAGCCATGTCATCACAATCAGGATTGTGGTGGCAACTGGGAATTCCTGCATCCTGTATGTCCTGGCCAGCTGGCTGCACCTCTATGTTGCTGATTCGTAAGAATTAATTCTCATGAGCAACAATTTATAAGGTAAACTATTATTTACATCAGTTGTTTCCCCAGCCAGTCAGAGCTGGGAAGAATGTATATTTGAATAACCTTATTATAGAGTTAAAAGTGCACATTCCAGCTAATGACATACCTCTGTCTAATTTAATCCCGTCATCAAACCGAGAGAACAGTCTGTAGCGCTGGGCCCAGTATTTTGCCAGCTCAGGATCAGCAGCAATCTCAGTAGGTAAAGACAGTGGTGCAATTCTGTTCTTTCTCTTATTTTTCTTCTTTTTGGTATTTGTTTCAGTTGCAGCTGAAAAGAATGTGTCACAACATTAGTAACATTACCGAGATTCTTGGTTCTCAAGGGCTGGTGCTGCAAGAGGTAGGCTGAAAATCAAAAATGCTGCAACTAGGCAACAGTGTTTATTTCCAATATGGGGCTATTACCAGGGCTTCACAAGTAGATAATTTAAAAAAGATTAGAGAGGAGAATCCTAGAATTATACAGACGAGTGATTAAGTGTGTGCAACTACAGTGGTTCTGGAGACTACCTGGGTCTACTTCAATTCACTGTTCCCTCTCCAAAAATTAGCCTGGAATGCAGAGATCTGTGTTGAGCCCCAGCTCAGTATCTCATGTTGTTCGCATCACATTCAAATCTCAATGTTTAAGCCAGCAGTTCTAACCTCTTTAGACTCAAGGCACCCCTCATAACTACACGGAATAAACTTTGTGATACAAATCTTACATTAAAATAAGTTAAACTACCATGAATTATATAACGTGTTGCATAGGAAAGCCTCAATAATGATCTCCCTTTGGAGTACAGCAAATATTAAATAAAAAAAGCTTAACTGCTGTATGCATACACACACACAAGTGTGTGTATGCATGTGTTTTATATATCATATGAGATTTATGAGACATGTACACAAGAGCTTCCCCTCTAGCATATTAAGTAATTTTACTTTTAATACATTTTATGTTCCTTGAAATTCAAACCATTGACAAAAACATAAATCCAAGGACCAAAGTTCTGACAGTCCAAACATCTGTTTGAATTAAATCAGTTGCTACTAGAACCTCCCTTCACTACAGAAATAATACAGTTGAAAGGAGGGGGTTTCTTGGGAGTATCTAAAATAGACAAATTGCTACTTAATTCAAAGAAACAAGGGTCAGAATTTATGAAGAATGGGCCAAAGCCACCTTTACCTCCATTAGCAGCAACTAAGTCTCTATTTGTGGGATTCTGACTGAAGACCACATAAATATTAAGCTCTATTAAATAACTACAAAATAGCAAACAAACTTTACAAGGCAGTGTTATCATCAGCTTGTTTCCAGCAATTAAGAACTGTATGCACCTTGGTTCACCTCTTCTGTTTCTACCCGAAGATAGTCTGGAATATCCAGAGCAACTATCTGTCTTCCAGAATTGCATTCCTGTTTTCCCAAGCTCTGAGAATTAGAGATATTTGCTGATGCTTCTTCCCTTTCCTGTTCAGAACTGTTTGCCTCAGGTTCACAACTAACGATGCTGGAAGATAGCAGGTCACACTCTTTAGCATTCAGATGATATTTTTGTGAGGCAATACTTTCCTGTCCCTCTGAGTCACTGCTTGTAGAGGATCCCTGCAATTTATCCTGAGGAAAGGATGCCTGGGATGTCATCTCCTCCACAGGTTCACTAGCCTGCGTTAGGAACTTCTCTACCTGGAATTGTCAAATACCATAAATAATTAGATTGTATTTTTGTACTTTAGGATGGTGCAAACAACAAAGCTGCAATGCATCCATCACTGATCTACCAAAAGGCTACATAAACATACTACATCGTGCAACAAGCAACACCAAAAAATCTCCCCGAGACTATTAATTTGGTCACAGACAAAGCCCTCACAAGTGCATGTGCAACCTTACTGAGCATGGATTATTTTGATAAATGCTGTTTGGAAAAGGCTGCAAAAGCTGGGCTGTCCAACTTCTGTGGACTGGGGCCACACCGCAGGGGATAGTACATCATGGGAGTCATGCCAGCAGGAGACCAGTCTTCCCTCACCATGCAGATGGGCAGGTGGGTCCCCCTACCATGGTACCATTCACGTGCAAGAGGGTCCTGCCACCATGGCACCCCTCACTTCTATACCTATGGGCTCCCCAGGCACTGAAGGCTGTATTGTACCACCTTGCACAATTCTCTGCATAGGGGGAGCCGCCCTGGCTCCTGCAGCACCTGAAGTGATGAGGGGAGAAGTAGCAGCAATGGGGAGTCCAAGGGCCACATATTAACCGCTCATGGGTCACATCCTGTAGGCCACCAGGTGGACAGCCCTGCCTTAGGAAACTAACTGGTTCAGAGAGGCATGAGTTTGTAGGCAGCAACCTACTTAGTCAGAAGCATGGCTCTCTGAACCAGCTAGTCTTTAAATGTACCACTATGCCATACCCTCAAACCTACCTTTAGACTAATACAGTTAACCGCCTCTTTGATATGTAATACGATGGCACAGATTTCTTAACAACTTGAAACACAGTCTACATGTACAAAAGACATGCGTGAGTAGCACATTTAAGGCAAACTTGTGTAATTCATTATATTTCTTTCTGTTTATGTAAAATGTGTTCACATACATAGGTACTTTTTAATTAGCTGCTTCATTTTCTGATCTGCACCTAAAGAATGTAGGTAAATTACTATCATACGTTAAGTTCCTGGAATGTACCTGAGGCACATGCTTAGAAAAGAAAAAAAAATCTTCAGTGTGGAACTTTGGATAGAGTATTTTGCTGTTTTTAACCAAAGCCAACAATAGCTCCCTGATTCTTCAAAGAGTTGCATGCATGCTTCTGTGAATATTACTGTAACAGCTGTTGTGGGATTAGGAGTAGGTCAGCAAGAAAAAACTCTCTCCTGGAAAACCTCAAGAAGTATACAGGTATTTTCAAATAATCACCACATTTCTTTCTTAATTCCCCAACATAATAGTCACTTCTGAATTAAACTGACCTCTGGTGTAGGATGGACCATGTACAAGCCCAGAATCAGTGACAGGATTAAGGTTCAAAATACCACAAAGCCTGTTGATGCTAGAAAACACTATTTTACAACTGGCAAGCTGGAAATACTTCCCAGCTCTAGGTGAAAGTGAGGCACCAGATTTTAAAAGGACAGGTTCAACTAAGAAAAAAAAAAATCACTTGTAAACAAGTGCTTTTCTCCCTATTGTTAGGGCAGAGTCACAGTGTGTAGTATGTGTAAATAACTCAGGGATAAATACACATGAAAAACACTGAAATTAACAAAACAATACACCATTAGGGGTGCACCGATAGAGATTTTTGGGGCCGATACCAATATTCAATTTTTAAGGAGGCGTATCGGCCGATACTTATTCAATTTACAATACCAGCTAGGCACCTTAGAGAGCTGTCTGTTGTGGTGGAAGGGGAGGGGGGAAAGAAGGGGCGTGGGGGCACCCACGGTGAGGGAGAAGTGGGACTGGGGCAGGCAAGTGCTACCCAGCCAGGGCAGGCTGGGCACAGAGTGAAGCTGTAGCTTGTCTAGGGGGCGCAGCTCCTGCCACTTGCATGCCACTCATCCAGGAGCTGCTGGTCCAGCACTTACCTACTCATCTGGCCACTGCTCCTGCCACTCATTTGGGAGGGCATGGATGGGGTGTGGATTTGCACAGGGCAGTGATGTACACTACTGAACAAGTGAGGAACCTACAGAGATGTAATGCCTTTTATAGAAATTAGTGTTAAACAGGTGATTTTAATAAAAAGAGTAAAGAAACAAAATGCTGAAGATTGTAGTGCTGTCTTTAACCACCTTCTTAAGAAAAGTACTCTTAATTAAGCTTTAGAGCAGGGGTTGACAATTATTTGGGCCTGAGGGCCACAAAGGGAGTTCTGATGAGCAGTTGCAGGCCAGGTCAACATCCCTTCCCTCCTCCCAATGCAACAACTCACCAAAACCACTTATGGGGTTTTGGGTGGGGAGGGAGCAGTATTCAGGAGTGGAATGGCTGTGATCTGCTCCCTGCAGTGGTTGTGGTGGGGGGGGCAGGGAGGGGAGGATTTATGGAGGTGTGTAAGGAGTGGGAGGGGAGGGATGAGGAGGCAGGGAGACATGCAACAAAGTTCACTTGGGCCACAGCTGCCCTCACAGTGCTCTGTGTGGGGCCAAGCCATGGGAGCAGCTGTGGACCGAGCAAGCTCTGCTACGCACAGCTGCTGGTGCAGCTGCAGCGCTCCCCCTTGCCTCTAGCGGGAGCTGCCCAGCTGAAACTTTCCCCCCCAGCCTGCCCACCCAGAGTGGCGCAGCAGGGGCAGGAGTGGGAGAAGCCACTGCTGGAGGCGAGGGGAGCAGAGTAGTACCCAGCTAGCTGCAGCCACACTGGAAATAGCCCTGTTGGAAGCTGTGCATGCTTGCCAGGGCCCAGGTCAGCAGGGGTGTTCTGCTCCACTTACTTCCAGCTGTGGCTCCTCCTCCTGTCCCTGCTGCATTGCTTCAGCGAGGGGGAAGCTTCAGCCAGATGGCTCCTGCCTCAATGCGTGGGGCTCTGGCTCCAGCTCCCAGTTGCCTTCCACCTGCTCTGCCCACCCACAAGTGGCTGTTAATCATGCTGGATGAGCAGAGTGGGTGGAAGGCAGTTAGGAACTAGAGCTGGAGCTGAAGCTCTGCACGCTAGGGACTGAAGCTGCCCCCCGCTTGGAGCAGAACAGCCCCACAGGGGCAAGAGCAGGTGCCGCAGCTGGAGGCAAGGGGAGAACAGCTGCACTGGCCCAGGCCCTGACCAGCATGTGGATCTCCTGGTGGGGCTGTTCCCACCAGAAGCTGCCAGGTGGCTACAGCTGGCCGTGTGTTGGTCTACTCCCCTCACCTCCAGCAGTGTCTCCTCCTCCCACCCCTGCTGCACCACTTTGGGCAGGTGGGCAAGCTTCCGTTGGTTGACTCATGCTGGAGGAAAGGGGAATAGAACAGAATTGGGAACAGCCCCGTCAGAAGCTGCGTGAGCTGGTTGGGGCCTGGACTGGCAGGTGCGGGTGAAAGTGCAGCACAGGCTGCTCCAGCAAGAGCAGGTGGGGCTTGGCCCCACGCAACGGGCCACAGGGGCAACTGCGGGCTGGCTCCAGTCAGTTGGCGGGCCCAAGCCAGCTCACAGCCATATACTGCCCACCCCGGCTTTAGAGAGAGGCTGACACTTAGCCACATTAGTTCATATGATCTATTTTGGCCAGAAAGTTTTTGGTTTTATAGTTCAACAATGCTAGAACAAATATATCTATGGAAATGAGATTAATTTGACATATTGATGCTAATAATTAAATACATAACATTTATACCTTCTTCAACGTTTTATTTTTTTGGTAGGGCAACATTTCAGATTCCTGGGTAAAGAAGATGTGCGTGTTCTTGCTCCTGATGGGTTTGCGCATGTCCAAGAACTTGGATTTGAGTTTTACATTTTTTTCCAGGTACCGCACCTTTCTGTGGCTAAAGTCTTCAATTCCCCCATACCTGCAGTTCAAACAAACTGATTAAGTGAGCCATTCTTTAACTTCAGCATGGCTTATTTTGCTTAGGGAAAGATTTAATTATAGTGCAAGTTTCTGGAGAAAGGCAATTTATAACAGACACACAGAACTGGTATTAATCTATGAGCAGCAGGGTGGATAAAAATCAACAATTTAAAAAAATGAAAATAAAATCAGATTTTTTTAAAATGAATCAGATTTTTTTATTTAAACATATTTTTTGATGTTTTTTAAGATGCTTTTTTTTAACGAAATACACCTATATATAGTTTTAATTTAAGGTAAGTTAAAGCTGAAAGATATCATCATGGAATAGGGATTATAACTTCTAATTATATACTATTTGAGACAATTGATTCATGTCACCTTTTTTTGTAAAGTTTTATAAACAGGTCACAACAGGCCATGGACTATACTGGGGGCCCAATCTTATGGGGTTCCAAGAGGCTCCTCTATAGATTAGTAAAGAAAACCACTCTCCTCAATGGGACTTAGGGCTCAGTCTAGATGGTCTCATTAGGCATCTCTGTGATAACTAGTTTCAGTTCTCAAACTCTGGATTTGCGTCTCCAGAGATAACATCCTTGTTAACAGCACCATATGGAGAGCTACGGACAGCATTCAAAAAACCTGAGCCTGAATTGATTCAATATTTGCAGGTTCGTCTAACCTGCATAGATTAAACTGATTTGCAAGTGAACAAACATTCATTTTTAATTCCAGAAATGCAGGCACATGCCTGCAGTGGCTCAGGCTAGAAGCTGGGGGGTGCTAGAGTGAACCCTCCCTTCTCTTGCTCAGCAGCTGCAAGGCCCCCTAGCAGGCTGCTAAGTTTGACTGTGGAGGGATTTAAACCTCTACCCTGGCCTGCAGGGACCCCAGCCAGGCTATGCCTGGGGGGGGAGCCTTGCTAGGCTTGTTCCCCACTGCCGAAAGGGGGTAGAGGAGGATTAAACTCCCCTGTCTCCCCTCTTGGACATGGGGACCCCAGCTGGGGTCTGCCTGGCTTTCCTCCCTGCCATCTGCCTGGGGCTGGGACTGCAGGGCTGAGCCGGGCCCAGTCTGTACGGGCTGCTCAGGGTGGACACACAGGGGCAGGCCCAGGCTGGGCTGCAGGGGCTGGGCCCTTGGTTTTGGGGCACGGCTGGTGGCTGGCCAAGCAGTGGGCTGCTTGGGCTGGCTTGGAGGCACTGGCAAGGCCTGGAGCCCAGCAGCTGCCTGCCACAGGGGCTTTGCAGCCCCTACCGCACCCCTGTTCTGTGCAGCACCACAGGCTGAGCTGGTGAGACTCTTCTGCCTCTATTGTCCCCAGCTGTTGCCACTGCCGCTAGACAGCTCTGGGTGGGCAGGTGGAAGTTTTAGCCCCACAGCTTCTGCCCAGTGCATGGAGCTCTGGCTGCTTTCCACCCCCACCACTGCCCCCCCTGCAGGGGCTGCTTATTGTGCCTGGTAGGCAGAAAGCAGCTAGAGCTGGAGCCAGACCTGCAAGCACTGGACAGAAGCTGCCAGGCTAAAGCTTCCACCCACTCACCCAGAGATGCATGATGTGGGAGAAGCAGGAACCACAGCTGGAGTGAGGGGAGCAGAACAGCCCTGCTGAGCCCAGCCAGCACGCACCTTCCCCTCGCCTCCAGCGGCTACACCCCCTCTCCCTCCCACTCTTGCCCCTGCTGTGGCATTTCCGGTGGTGACGGGGGGGAAGGGGGTAGCTTTAACCCAGCAGCTTTTGCTCAGAGCATGGAGATCCAGCTCCAGCTGCTTTCCACCTGCTCCCCCAGTAGGAGTTGGTCAATATGCTGGGTGGACAGCGAGGAAGTTAAAAACTATCATTAAACTGCTGCCAAAAAAAGAAAACACGTGCTTAGTTATGAAAACCAACTATGAAGTTGATTAAATGCAGCCAACACTAAGCCTGAACTATAAAACACATAGTCTATGTTGGGCAAGCAAGCAAGCATACTGATGGGAAGCTTTTTGTTTTTTAAACTTGACATTATTAAAAAAACCAAAACCTCTTAATACATATTTACAGATATGAAAAATTAAAATTATCCAACAAAGCCTCATAATATTAACTCCTCCTTGCCTGTTAACAGTTTACAATAACAACATTATCTCATCCCACAACTATTCCCATTCCTACCTTCCCCTCTCTCTCATGCTACCATATCAGGTACTCCTCAAGTGAATACATACTTCCATTTGTCTTTCCACCACATCGCCTTCCTCTTACTCTCATCTTCCTCCTCATCAGTCCTTTGAATGTAATATTTGAGACACTGATGGGGACCTATCACAAGGACAGGTTAGTGTAGCCCATGTGAATAAGATAAGTTAATGCCAATTCAGCATAGTCCCCCTCAGCATCGATTCTCACCTTATTGCATATGATTAGTGTGGCCCCAACCTTCATGAGGTGGAGCTAGATCAGTACATATAAATTTCTGAAGGATCCCAGAACTCATGACAAGAACACCAGGTTTTAGTTATGGCGGGGGGGGG
>NW_017728886.1:203154013-203179935 GCF_001723895.1 Crocodylus porosus | reverse complement strand
GAAGGGGGGGGAGGAAAGAGGGGTAATTAGCATGCAAATTCTTTGTTGGGGGGGTATCTGGAGTACACACACACACATACACACACACACTGAGCAGTGTTAACTTGTTGAGCTGTCATGGCTTGAAATGCTGTTGAATCTGCTGAGGCCCAGTTATATATATCACAAACTATGCATGATATTAATCTGAAGCCAAAAAGCTCTTGATTTACCATATAGTTCATTGGGTCGAGCCCCAGCAAATTCAACAGCATTTCAATTTATATATATAGGTACACAAGTGCTTCTTAAAAGTGTGTTTATGGAGTACCTGTGCTAAAACTTGCAGCAGTTTCAAAAAAGGTAAAATGCATCATTTCTGGATGAGCTAAATATATAGGTACTACATGTAAGTTACTACAGGTATATTTATTTCAAAGTCAGTGTTTTCATATTTGTCCCTCACTTCCATGGGCTCACGGAGAACAGTGTCTGACAGTAAGGAGATGGGTGAAGCAGTTGCAAAGGGAAGAAGTTTGGGGGGAGGCAGACAACAAAGGGCTGACCCCCCAGATTAATTTTCCCTGATATAGCAGTGGGAGGGGGACAAGTTTAAGGCAAACCTCCAATAATTAGATACTCAGAAAATGATAACTAATTTATACATTTTCCATATGTAGAATCTAATTAATGTGGGGGATGGGGACTGCCTTATATTCAGGGTTGTATGTATTTGAGTAACTAGTAAATGGCAGAGCCTTACTCAGTAATAACACAAATATGTGTGTTTCAATGTACATTAGTGATACCTTACAGAATTCTTGGAGCAACTTACAATCGACTCCACATTAGGTGAAATCAAATCACCTGCCAAAGTTATAATCCATATAACTGAAAACAAAGGCTGCCTACACACATGCTCAGGGTTGGGGGCATTTTAATTAGGCATTCTCTGGAGAGCCGCTCTAATTAAAAAAGCCACAGCATCATGTGCATTAAGCCACTGCATGTTTACAAATGGTCACAGGGCGCTTTAGCTAAAGTTTATTTAATGACCTTTAAAGTGCCTTAGTCAAGGCAGCTAACATGTAAAAAAGAGCCACTTTTCTGTGAAGATGTGAATTTTTTGTTAATAATGAATTTGTTCGTAAGACATACTTTTCTCCGGTACCATATTTGAGTCCTAGCAGACAACATGTTTCCTCAGGATCGGCCACAGGGTTTTCGTCTGCATCCAATTCATGGCTGTAAGAAACGTGGACATTGTCAGAAAGAAAAGCATTATCTCTTCTTCCCTAAGAATGAAAAGTTCCAATTACCACTGACAGATTTCATAACCTTCACTCTTACCAACATTTTTACAACCATGTCAGTAAGAAACCCAAACAATTAAGACAGTTTAATATACCCAGCCATAGACTACATATACAATGACATTCCCATATATATATATATAATTATGCCAATCACAATATAAACATGACCAATTCACATGAATTGTGAAAACTAGCTTTCCCTACCAAACAGTGCAAGTACTTTTCATTCCTGTGCCACAGGGATGATCAACATGCCCCCTTAGAATAACTTCCCAGAGCAGCTCAACATATGAAGCTCTCATCCAAACGGACATATTGGAAATGTGAGACATTTCTCCAACTACTGCCTTTGCCTATTTTTCGTTACCTTGTTGCAAACAAACTTTACAAATTTGGCAATATTAGTTCAATTACCAGCACAGCAAGTTAAATTCTGGCTCTAGCTTCACTAAATCTTTCAGCTTTTGAGGAATTTAAGAAGAGCTGCCCATTACAGGCTTTGTAAAGTGCTAAGCATGTTGCTGGTTTTGAACCACAGATGATAATTCAAGAAAACCAGTTCCTATAGTTATTTACCAATCCAGGTTCAGCAACTAAACAAGTAACAGATTATGCAATATTGTTCCCATCCCTTATTCCAGGCCAATAAAAAGACAGATTTTTATGTCAAATGCAATTACACAAACAAGTATGTTTGATTCAATTTAACAGCCCCATGTAATATTTTTTATGGAATAAGACAGAGAAGAAACTTCCACCCTAGACAGAAACTCCAACCTGCCTGGTTTGGCATTAAAGGAAGCAACCAGACTTACATAATCTCCAGAAGCCCCAGTGAAATTCAGGGTCTCATTTTCCTAGATGTTCAAATACAAAGATGATATGGAAACAGGTTTCAGAAGTTAAAAAAAAACATCTAAAGTATTACTTACCTCCTTTTGACTTTGGCATGTCTATGTTCAGGAGGCTCTTCTTCCTCTTCATCATCTTCATTCTTATGACTCTTGTGAAAATGTCCTTCATTACTAGAATTTGGTCTAAGCGAGTCCTGTGAATCTAAAGATGCATACAGACTGCATTGTTTTTGCTTATCTAACAATTGCTTGTCTGGTTTCCAAAAATGTTTTGGGATCTTTATGCTTCATTTTTCCTTTTGGTGTGCAGTGTTATTCTGACATATAATACTCTAGTACCAAGCACATACAGCTTTTCTTCTATTCATCCTGAGTCACAAATATATTAATACAAATTTTCAGCATTGCTACTTTGTTGTATAAGGTCTTTACCATGATGGACAATAGTAATTTTGGTGTGTCTAAACTGTCCCTGAAAATGAAACGTTTCTATATAGTACAAATTGCTTTCCCTTCCTTTTTATCTGCAAGTTAGTTAGGATTGTAATACTCTGCCTCCTCTTAATGACAGACAGCAAATGCACGGATGCAGGTTGCAGAACTTGAAACAATGCAAGACAATCACATCTTCTAAAAGTAGTGGTATTTCTTGCCCTCTTCTACCTCTACCATGACTCTAGTGCAGAAACTAACAGTGAGTTGCAGAAAGTTGAATAGAGGGTAGCGAGCAAACACTCCGAGTATTTACAGGGATAAATAGCTTCATTGTCCTTGGTAGTACTTAAAAATAAATTGGTACTTATCCTAGTCATTAACTGTGGCTTGCACAACACTACAAGTTCTATTTAATAGTTTATGATTAACAAACAGCTTATCAGGCAGAAACTAAAAGGCATGCAGGTGATATTACTTTTATAAAAACGAGATTTTCAGGTATAACTTTTTTTTGATCAGACAGAAAAGAATGCACAGGCAGGATTGTACATCCGTAAATGCCTGCTTCTTCCCTCAGACCTAATGAATAATGCCACACATTCAAAACTTGTCTAACTTAATCCCAACCATGCAGTTGGTCCAATAAAAATCACCCTCAAAATTCTTTCACTTATTCCTTTCATTTATATCAAAGAAGCATTAATGTTATTATTTCACCATTATATCACCATTTTTCTAGTTCATTCAGGAGAGTTACGAAGATACACCTTTTACCCTAAGAACAGACACTTTCAGTAGAAAGATCTAAGAGGAGTGATATGAGGTTTCTAGTTAATTAAAGGGAAGGGAAAAGAAAAAAGAATTACTGGTAAGTAGTCAATTATTCTACAGAATACTCATTCTCCATTCATAAACTGAGTAATGAAGACAGAGCTCTTGTGTTATATACATCCATTTAGAGAAATATTACTAAAAATCAATCTATACTGACCTGACTGGTTTGTACTTTTATTTTCAGAAGATGCACTTCTTTTCTTGGTTCCACCATCACTCGGTTCTTTCTGCCTGGAACCACAAGGACACTGCTTTTCACTGCTAGCTGAATTGAGATTTTGATGGCCATTCCAAATTACTGATTTGCTTTGCTCCACTTCTTCTGAATTTAAATTTATTTTATTAATCCCAGAAAGTATTTCATTGTGGGACTTATTACATGAACTAGGGTTTTCTTCACAATTAAGCTTGTAGGGAGGATCAGAGGGAAGAGACAAGTCTAGAACTTGACTACATTCACCATCTGTGCTAACAAAGTCCACTGCTTCTTGTGGATCTATTTCCACATGAGTTTCTGGGCCATCAGTACATGAGCTGTCAACACTCCACCCTTGACTTGTCCAGTAATTAAACTGTTCCCAGTAATACCAGTATTGTTCTGTATAATGCTGCTCCCACTTTTCCTTTGTGTCAGGAGAATTCCAAGGCTCAGCTACAGTTGTAGCATCTAACAACTCTAGTTCTTTGTGCTTCTCTAGCCAACTTTGCCACAAAAGGCCTTCTCCATACTCACTCCAGTACTTTTCCCATTTCTCTTTAAGTTCACTGGCTGAAGCATCACTATCAGGGGAATATGTGGTTTTACAGTTTTCTTGAGTCAGAATCTTATACTTGTTTATCTCCTCAGTTTGCTCTGTGGCTAAAGCTGGATCATCTGAAACAGACTGGTTAAGGTCTTCACAATCTGCCCGGTCTTCATCTTCTGCCCAAGTTTTCTGCATGATTTCATACAAGTGTTTTTGACGTAATTGTTTCTTTGACATTTTCTTCTTCTTCATCTTGTTTCTCTTTCTGAAATTTTCTGTATCCTCAAATTTAAAAGAAAATATCTCATAAATGAATATTATAAATTAAAAATGTATTATAAATTAAAAAGACTACAGCCAAGTGGGTTACAAGAAAGAATTCAGGAATGTCTTCAAGACCATTTGTATTACTACACCAACCCCATATCTTTTCTGAGAGACCTAACGAATGTATTTCTTCTTTATGACACACAACCTGGAGCTGAGGGTAGAAGGGGGAGGGCAAGGAAAGAAATCACCTCCTGGCAAATAAGTACTCACTGCTGACAGACAAACAGACAGTTCCACACATGCACCCACACCCACCTTACTAAAATTATTTAATCGAGAAGATAGTACAAGGAAACAATTAATTTGGGGAAGGGTGATAGAAGTAGAGTAATGGGACTGCAAAACTTGAAACTGGAGTAAACAAATACAGCTCCATTCAGTTCAGCTAGTTTTGATCATGCAAACTACAATTTCAGGTTTGCGGCCTCCCTACACCTATAACTGAATGGAACTGCCACAGGCACACATACGATTCCCCAATACGCCAACATATTTATGACAGACCCTGAAGTTAGTTTCCTTTACAGCTGCCCTCTCATCCCCCTGCTTTACCTAAGGTACATTGATGATATCTTCATAACATGGACACATGTTTAACAACTCACACCCCTCCACTTAACCAACTTCGGAATGCATAATGCAGCAGATTCATTTCCTAGACACTACAATGAAGGTTTGCAATGGCCACATCCCCACCACTTAGTATCAGAAACCAAATGCCACAGCTACCTTCACCCCACCAGCTTTCATCCCACACTTACCACTAGATCCATCATCTACAGCTGAGCTCTAAGACACGACGGAATCTACTCTGAACCCATTTACTAGGATGAACACCTTAAGGATCCAGAGTACACTCCTACAGTTACAATACAAGGCCAAAACTGTAGCCACTCAAATCAATAAAGCCAGACTCAGACCATACTTTGACCTGCTACAATATCAACCCTGGTATAGCAGAGGACCCCTACCCCTGCTGTTAGAAGGGGGTGGGTGCAGTGCTACAGAGAGGCTAACTGCAAAGTTGTAAGTCTGCTGCTAGGAGAGACAGGTAGCAAGTATAGGTTGTAAAGAGGCAAGCATGGGCTGATTGGCTCAGATGGGGCCCCAAGGTAGTTTGTTGAGAAGGATGAGTGAGGCACGGGCATGGCTATGAGGGAGTCTGTAAGCCACAATTACAGCACCTAAAATGATTAGGGATTGTAGAGACAAGATTAGGGACAAGAGGGCCACTGGCGCTGGCAGGACACAAGTGATGCCTGCTAGGCACAGCGCAAGGGTTCAGTACCTGTGATACTGAGACAGGGTTGGCAGACCCAGAGGGAAGAAGTATAGCGAGGACCCAGAGCCAAGAACAAGGACAAAGGAATAACGCTTTGCTCAGGCATGGACTGCGGCCAGAACATGGCTTCTCAGGAATGAACAAGGCAGAATAAAGGACCCAAAACTTACTCTGATATCTGAGGACAGCCTCCCATATTTATTATTTAGACATCAAGGCATGACAGGAGAGCAGAGGACAGTGGGCCAAAAGATCAGTGTGCCAGGACAGGGTTGGAGTGGCTACAACTATGTGCCACAGGCTGATCCTGTCACAAGGGACAATGACAACAGGATGCTTCTAGTTGTTACCTATTTCCCTCCAGCGTGAACACCTTAGGTAGATCATGAATTAACTCCAATTCCACCTGGAAAAGGACGGCCACCTCAAGCCAGCCATTGAAGCCAACCCTGTCTTACAGATAGCACCCTGAGCATCAAATGGCACCTCTCAAGCAACAGACTAACTGCCATCCTCACAGAGGCACCAGGCTATGCAATGGACCCAATCCACTACCTCAATACAGACCACATTGCTGGACTGAATAACAAGGAGTACAAGATCCAAGGTGCGTTCCCCTGCCATATATGCCATCACCTGCTTAAAATGCCTGTCTGCTATGGAATAAGATTGTGCATCAGACAGACAGGGTGCTCTCTACATTTAAGAATGCATGAACAACAATCTGACATCAGTTGCAGAAAGACACAAAGGCTTGTAGGAAAACAATTTAACCTCCCTGGACAGGCCACTGCTGACCTCAGGATTGCTGTTCTCAGGCAGAAAAAATTTGAAAAATATAGTTTGAACAAGGAACTGCAGAACAAGAAGTCATCTACGAACTGGACTGCGAAGTAGAGTTTAAACAGGGACTACAGTTCTCATTACCTGGTTTTTGTGAACCCTTTGTTCCTATGGGTTCTTTGTACACCTCCCTCAGCAATCCCTCTCACTCCTCCCCCTGCCCCTTCCCTCTGTACTGCTTTTCCACCTATTGTATTCTAATAAATCATTCCATTTCATACTCTGCTCTATACCATCCTTTCACAGCATCTGATGAAGTGAATTTGGGTTCATGAAAGCTTGTGCTCTCTCTCTCTCTCTACTATATATATAATTCAGTTAGTCTATAAAGGTATCTACCCTGCCTTCTAGCTTAAGAATCATAAGAAATGAAATATCCATTTTGTTAATTTCTGACAGCAAGTCTTGGTCTAGATTCATAGATTGTAAGGGGCTGGAAGGGACCTCACAAGATCATTGGGTCCAGGCCTGCTGCACTAGGCAGGAAAGACAACTGGGGTCAGGTGATCCCAGCTAGGTGACCATCCAGTCTCCTCTTGAAGATATTCAAAGTAGGCTGTTGCACCACCTTTGGAGGAAGTTTATTCCATAGTCTGGCCACTCTGACTGTGAAGAAGTTTTTTTCTAATGTTAAGCCTGAAAGGGTCTTCCAGGAGCTTGTGGCGATTACTTCTGGTTTTTCCCAAGGGTGCCCTGGTGCACAGTTGTTCGCCGAGCCCTTGAAGTATTCCCCTGATGTAGCGGGAAGCTGCTACCAACTCCCCTGTCAGCCTTCTCTTCTTTAGGCTGAAGAGTCCCAAGTCCCTCAGCTTTTCCTGGTATAGCTTGCCTTGCAAATCTCTGATCATACAGGTGTGGCCTTCTCTGGACTCTCTCAAGCTTCTCCATGTCTTGTTGAAGTGCGGCACCCAGAACTGGACGCAGTACTCTAGCTGCAGTCTCACCAATGCCTAGTAAAGTGGTAGAATCACATCCTTGGTTTTGCTTGAGATGTGCTGATTCGATGCACACCAGAATACTGTCTGCCCTGCTGGCTACACTATTGCACTGGCAGCTCATGTTCACACTATGGTCTATTATTACCTCCAGATCCCTTTCAGTTGCGGTGCTAGTCAGTTTGGCTCCACCGAGTGTGTAAGTATGCTGGGGACTGTTCATCCTCAGATGGGGCACTTGACACTTCTCAATGTTGAGCTTCATCTGGTTCCAATCCCCCCAACTTGTTAACTTGTCTAGGTCTGCCTACATCTGCAGCCTATCTTCAAGTGAGACCACCTTCTCCCTAACTTGGTGTCATCTGAGAATTTGGCCAGTGAGATCTTTACCCTTACATCCAAATCATTGATAAAGATGTTGAAAAGCACTGGACCAAGCACTGACCCCTCAAGGACACCATTGGCCACCTCTCACCAGGATGACAGATCCATTCATGAGAACTCTCTGGGTCCTACCCTGTAGCCAGCTTCCAATCCACCTGACTGTCAAGCATTTAAGCCCACAATCCTTCAATTTTTCTGTGAGAACATCTTGGGATACCAGATCAAAGGCTTTTTAGAAGTCTAGGTATACAATGTCAACCTTCTCCCTCTTGTCCAGTGGCAAGTTACCTGATCTAAATCTGCCAAACTACCCTTTACTGACAAGTTTTAGTAAACAGAACAGGCTTGTGTTATGCTAAGCACAGTTTACCATGATCAAACACTACACCAATGAAAAATTAAGGATCATCACATTCCTTTATTAAATTAATTCTCAGAAACACTTGTCAGCTGCAAATGTTAAGTTTCCTTTTGTTGAAGAAGGAGCTTCAAAATTCGCTTGAATTTATGACTGAACTTTCAAGATGATTGGGACAATTGATGTTCAAGTTTTTAAATTAGAAGTTCAGCTAGAAATGGCTTGAATTATAATGCCTTCATCCAAACGCTGCTAAAGAAAGCTTGCAAGGCTGTGTACACACATTCAAATGATCTGGAAGAATTCTTCCAGATTTATTCTCCTGAGAAACTGACCTAGAGCTGTGTGTACACATTTGAATGCCAAGGCCCTGAAGAATGGGGAGCTTATAGTGCTGAAACCGTGTGGGTGGGATGGGGAAGACATCTGTGCACCTATCTCAGCTGGTGTACAAGCTCCCTTAGCCTGCCTGGAGATAGATGGCAGCAGTATATAGGGCCCTAATTGGCTGTCTTGGACTGCCCAAGGTCATCCTGCGTTTCCCTACAGCACAAGATGCGGACTGTGAAGGGGGCGAGTTCTGCTCCCGGCTGAAGCAGCAGATCCAGTGACGAACACACTGTCTCCAGGGATCGGGGGGAGTGGGGAAGGTGCTGAAGGACTATGCTGTCTTCTGGCAGAAGTCACATGTACAGACATTTACTCTCCTAGGAGCAACTCTCTTGGGAATGATTTAAACTTGGTTTGTCCCAGGTTATTTTTCTCCTGGTACAGTCATTTTTACTCTGGAAGAAAAAGCCTGAACATTTGTACATGTGATGTTTCTCCAAGGAGAGTAGTGACTCTCCCAGGAGAAAATGAATGTCTGTACAAAGACTTATTTATGTTTTCTTAACACCCAACTGTTACCTAATGAAGCTATTTTTGGAAGCATCTCATGAATTACTTATATTTGTTATCCAAACTTTTCTATTACAAGTCTGGGGGAAAAAACCCAACCTGAAATCCCAGTACATGTGACAGTTTTTAATCAAACCTATTTCTTCACATTACTTGCAGCCACTTCAGAAACACAAGCTGGACCAACAAAATTTGTTGGCAAGATTTGTGCCAATCTTCCAATCATAATACTTCTCTTACAGCTGTCCTACCAGACTTCGTATTAACATGTAAAGCACTGCTTACTCTCATCACTGCCCTGTTTAAAAATGTACATGTGTTTTGCATCCAAGTATTTTGTAATACCATGTACAGTTTAATTCAAAGCTAGGGTGCCACTTGTTTGTGTGGTCATGTGTGCAGCACGGCTTTTAAAGCACATGGCCTTTGTTCTATTTATTCACAATCTGGTTCATCTGATAAATGAATCAGGCCCTGATCCTGCAAGTTTCTCTATACTGACCCTCCCTTCACCTGTGAGGAGACAAACCACACAGATGTAGGTTAGGTTTATGGCATATTTATATGGCAGTCACAAAGCTCAGGTTGAGATACCAAGAAAGAGAAGTAAAATGGGTTTTACCACAAATTCCTTGAGAGCTGACTGTCCACCAAACTGAAGTGGTAGCCCCATACGCCTCATTAGTTCAGCCTCTGAGTCTAGTTCAGCTTCATCTGGGTCCAAGGCATGATTGCTATTTGAATCTTCTGTCACATTGGGATGATTATCCTCCTCCTCTTTTTCTTCCTCAGCTAACAGAGGAAAAAGTAACAAGCTATATTAAGTTATGAAACAAAACCTGTGCAAATGTGTAAACAAAATATTAAGAGACAGCAAAGGAAGAAAATGCTTCACAGGGCTTCTTATGACATGCAAATATAACACTAAAATTCAGGGGAAAGGGCTGGTTGCTTTATCAGTGTATTATGAGAGGGTCAACAAAGCTCATATAATATTACAAAACACAGTATACCAAAAATGCCAATAATCTAACAAATCTTGCTTAGTGCCCAAGTCACCATTTGCTTTTCTCTCACTCCTTTTAAATAAATAAGGCTGACAATTACAGATATGCATAATGTTACAAATATAATTAAGCAAAGAGGCACTACATATTAATATGGTTTATTAAATACTGAATTTGTGATTCCGTAGAAAAAACTGGCTCATGGTTATTTAATAAAGCATATGTAGCTCAGGATATATTTACAACCAAGTTAACAAGGAACACCAAGTTATTTACTAAAATGTGCTTTCTAGGCATTAATTAGTGAGTATACCAAAACATAGTTATGTGCATAAAACAAAAACAGGTGTCTCAGTTCCTGACACTTTTACCATTCTGCCTTCTCATCATCTCATCTCACAGGCCTTTTCACAACATTTTTGCTCTTCCTGTCTCTCTCAGCCTAGCCGCTGAAATGGTTGCCTACTAGAACTCATGACTTTCTAAACCAGTTAATCTTTATATTGCCAACCTGTCCTGCCCTCAGCCTGTATGGAAGGCTTAATTTCAAGGGACTCATTAATGGGGGCATAGAGTCATAGAGAAGTAGAGCTGAAAGGGACCTCTAGAGGTCACCTAGTCAAACTTCCCATTTAAGGCAGGATCATCCCTATCCCAACTATCCTATACAATCCATAACCTAAACACATTACATAAGACTACCATCAACCCTGACACAACACAGACCGAACACCCTAACCTGGCACAAGTAAATCAGGGGAACCACAGCAGCCAACGTCCTGCTTCTATGAAACTCTAACCCCAACCCTCCCCTACCAGAAGGCAACCCCCCATAGTTGGTACCAATCTGGACATGAAGTCAAATTCCTTCTTGACCCCAAATATGGCGATCAGTCTGATCCTGAACAAAGGGGCAAGACTATCTTGTCAGGAAGCTCCAGCTTATGTCCCACCAGAAGCACTGATACACCCCAGTCAAAGTCCCCAGCCTTGGCTGTAGCTAATGCCCTATGCCTCTGAGGAAGGTTTAAAAACACCCTGACATGCAGCAGAAGGAGGAGGAGAGGAGGGGGAAAAAGCAAAGCCCAGATGCATAGGAAACAGAACACAGGCATAACTAAGCCTAGATCATTCCTGATCAGTGGCTGTACAGCCTCTTCTTGAATGACTCCAGTGATGGAGAGTCTACAACTTCCCTAGGCCGTCTCTTTAGCAAAGAAGTGTTTCTGGATATGAAAACTAAACTTACTTTGCTGTAACTTCAAGCCATTGGTCCACATCCTCCTGTCTGCAACAAGAGAGACAAGGTGCTTTCCCTCTTTTTCATGGCAGCCCTTCAGGTATTTGAACACTATTACGTCCGCTCTTAAGCACCTTTTCTGCAAGCTGAACATGCCCAGCTCCTTCAGCCTCTCTTCATGACTTGCTTTTCAAGCCCTTTTATCATCTTTGTCACCCGCCTCTGGACTCTAACTTTTCCACATCCTTTTTAAAATGTGGAGCCCAGAACTGCACACAGCACTCCACGAGGCCTAACCAGTGCCAAGTAAAAAGGCATGTTCACTTCTAATGTCAATTCATGTTTCTATTGATGCAGGACAAAACTGCATTCACCTTTTGTGCAGCTGCATCACAAGACTCATACTTAGTCTATAACCTACCAAGACTTCCAAATCCAACTAAGTGTCATCCATTTTATATTTGTTTTTGATTATTCCTCCCAAAGTGTAGCACTTTGTATTTGTCTGCATTCAACTTCATCTGTTAGCTCTAACTCAACTTTCCAACCTGTCAGGATCCTTCTGAACAGTCCTCACATTCTCCACCATTTGCAATCCTCGGCAAACTTGCTCAAGAAGCTCTCAATTCCAGAATTCAAATCATTAATAAACACAATGAACAGCACTGGTCCAGCAGAGACCCCTACGGTATTCTACTCGAAACCTCCTGCTACTCTGCTCTGACATGAACCCATTAATAACTGCCCTTTGCTTATGGCTATTGATCCAGTTATCTATCTATCCTGTAGTACTTTTATCCAGTCCACATTTCTTCAATTACTTTATGAGAAGGTTGCGCGGGACTTTGTCTAAAGCCTTGCTGAAGTCCAGATACACTATATCCACTGCAATAGTTACTTTCTAAAAGGAGATCAGGTTTGTTTGACAATTTGTTTTCTATAAATCCATGCTGACTGCATGTGATCAGCTTGTCATCCTGCAGATGCTTGCAAATGGCCTTCCTTAGGATATACTCCAATAACTTTCTGGGTATTGAGGTGAGGCTCTGTAGTTCCCTGGATCCTTCTTTTTGCCTTTTTCAGTTCTCTGGTACCTGGCCCATCTGCCATCACTTTTTGAAGATCACTGCCAAAGGCTCCATGATCTCTGCCAGTTCCTTCAGGACCCTGGGATGAAGTTCATCCAGCCCTGCTGACTTTGAATTTTTCCAGGCCAAACAAAAGCTCTTTAACAGTCTCTTTTGTTATCTCCTCCCTCATCTTGTCCCCTCCTTATCCAGATGATCCCTGGCTGCAGTTTTATTTTTTTTTTTGTGAAGACTGAAGCAAAATAGTGTTAAATAGATCTTCCTTCTCTGTAGCTTCAGTTAGGAGTCTCCCTTAGCTTGTTAACAGAGGACCCACAACTTCCTTTGGCCTCCTTTTCTGGCCAGCATATTTCTAGAATGTCTTCTTGTTGTCCTTAACCTCCTCTGCCAGTTGCATCTTTTTATTTATCTTTGCCTTCCAGATTTTGTCCCTGCAGGTTCTTATTTCCTGGTATGCTTCTCTGGTGACCAGATCATTCTCCCATTGCCTGTATGTTTTCTGTTTGCATCTGAGGCATTTTAGAAGCTCCTTGTGCAGCCATATTGGTCTCTTACCGTTCTTGTGCTTCTATTGTATCTGGACAGTTTCTTGTTATGCTTTCAATACTGTGCTCTTTAGAAGCTCCCAGCCCTCGTTAGTGCCTTTGTTTTTTAATCTATCCTCCCATGACACCCACCATGCTTATTAACTCCTTGAGCTGGATGGAATCTGCCTGATTAGGCAGTCCAAAGGACAGGAGTCAAGCAGCATGGGGGGAGTGGGGGAGCTGAAAAAGTCAAAACACAGTATAATTATTATTTCAATGTAAAATCTTATCAAAAAGAAAATCAGCTACTTTTAGAAAAAAATAAGGAATCAGAAATAAGGATTCAATTATGGACTAGTGTTATTCAGCACTCGCAGAGCCTAAATGACCAATGTAATTGTAATTATGCAAATATTATCAACCAATTTCATTACTAATTCAAGTAGTCAAAATAAGATGCATCCCCAAATTTTCTAACTATGAGTTAGACCTTACCTGTACTGTCACTGACATCTTTGACATAAAATCCTTTTAATCCTAGTTTATATAATTTTCGATCCCTGTAAAACAAGTGGAAAAAATGGAAGCACTGAAGCACATTGTTATCATTAAATACATAAAATACATAAACAAATAGAAAAACAAGAAAACAAAAAGAAAAGGCAACATACCAGAGACTGATGAATAACAAAATATACCTGTATGAAGAAGATGAGCAGAAAATACAAGTTGTATGAAGACCTAAAATGTGGGGCTTTATATCCTGAATATATCTATTCAGGTACTACTTAACTTTACAGGTGCTAGGGCCCTGCAAGGCACCACTGTTTTTATTTTTTTTAATTCTACCAATACCAAAAGCTGTGTTTGTACGCATGTCCTAAAGTGCCTCAGTGCTGACACACCTAATAGGCTAAGCATCTACAACTGAGATCCACACACTATACATTCCTTTGCCTGTCACTTCCACCTGCTAGGCACTTCTGGCCATATACACTGGATTGGGCCCTGTACAAAACAGAAGGCATGGCTGCATTGATTGCAGCTGTAACCTTCCAGTTAGATGATAACTCAGTGGTCACAGCACTCACCCAAGACATGTGAGACTCAGGCTCAGTTCTCAAAGGAAAGAACAAGCCAACACATCCTAGGAGGTGTGCTGTGACTAGTAGAGTACTTTGAACAGGAAAGTCTGAGTCTTCAAAGCTGAAGCTGTTCTACTGCTTCTAAGTGACTTAAAAATGTACCTAGCCAGAAGAAAGAGAGAGCACAACACGGAACAGAATTCTGTAGAAAGTAGAGCACTTACTGAAGTGAGGGGAACTTAGGTTCCAAACCTTATCCCAGGGGCAACCAATTAGGACCTGCAGGCTGGATCTGGCCTGCACAACTGTGTTATGTGGCCCATAGGGCTCCCCACAGATCCAGAAATGTAGGTGTTTAGAGCAAGGGTGGGCAAAAAATGGCTCATGAGCTGGATATGGTGGGCTGGATATGGACCACCAAAGAATTTTATCCAGCCTGTGGCAGGTCCCTTAGTTCTAACCAGCCCAGAAACAGGGGGCAGCCCAGGCGATGGTGCATTTGGCTGGTTCTGCTGCAGAACCTGCAGATATACAGCAGGTCTGCAGAGGTGAGACAGTCAGACTCAGCTTCCCAGTAGCCCTGGTGGCAGCAGTTCCTTCTAGTGGTTGCTGCCAGTACCCCTGTTGCCACCAGACCAGGTTCTGTTGCTTGGGCACACCAGTCTGTCTAGCCTGAACCAACTGCCGGGGCCGCTGGACAGAGCAGGTAGGCTGAGTCTCCAAGGAGAATGTCCCAGGACCCCAAAAGCAGGGTGGGTAGATGGGATAGGCCTGCAGGTAGACAGGGAGCAGTGTCCAGGAGCAGGGCAGGCAGGAAGGGCCAGAGCTGGGATTGCAGGATGGTGACAGTGTGGGGCCAGGGCCTGGGGCAGAGCCACAAACCACTCTCCACATGTCCCTGCAACAGGTGGCAATTTCACAGGCAAAGGCATGTGGGGAGCAGGTAGCAGATCTGCCCGAGGCCCAGGCCCTGGTCCTGCAGGTGTCACAGCCCCGTGATCATGGCCCTGGCCCTGCCTGCCATTCTGCTCCTGGATGTTGCTCCCTGCCTGTCTGCAGCCCCAACCCATCCACACCTATGACCTACCCATGGGGTGTTCCTCTCACCACACCAGGTTAGCACACCCCCCTCCCCCTCCAGCCTTGAACACCTCACCAAAACTCCCTAAGTGGCCTTCCAGCCCAAAACAGAGTGGTGGCAGCATTAATTGCTACAGCTCCCAGTGCTACAACAATTAAAGTTGCTGTTGCTCATCTTGCTAACAAATTTCCAGACCCCTGAAGAACAGTGTAGGTTGAATTTGAAGTATGGAGCTACATCATCTGGTCCACAGGACTGCTTACAGAGGCAAAAAATTAGCAGCAGAAAGAGTGGTGGCTGCCACAACTCCAGAAGTTTCAGCAATTAATGCTGCCACTGCCAAATTCCCACCCCATGAGCCAGATGACATCTACATGCTCTGGCTATGACCTGCAAACTGGCCCCCCACTCAAGAACTGGCCTATGGGGCTGGATGAGTTAGATAAAAATGTCAGTGATGCCTCAGATGAACAATCCATGCAGCAGACTGGAACCCAGGATGCCTCGCTTCCAAGTGAGTGCGCAAACTCTTGGCCAGAAATACTATCTCCTTTGCACCCAGAGGTCTTTCATTCTTAGTACAGTGTGAAAAAGCTTCAGCCAGAAGGGTTGATAAGTTTCCCAGCACAGAAATGCCTATGGACTAATACAGCAGTTTTCAAAATAGGATATGCAGCACTTTGCTAGGGGACATATGGCTGAATTTGAATAATGGCAGTGGAGTATCTGACTGGGCAATGCATGGTGAATAAGAGCATTGCCACATGTTGACGCTGGTGTTGACAGTCAAGGAATGGGTATGCAGCGACACTGGCTGCTGGGGATAGGAGCAGAAATATCCTGTAGGTAAAAAGGTACATGGCCAAAAAGAGACTGAAAACTTGGCCTACAAGATAGACATTCAGCTTTAATGGAATCAGACATAGCCCTAGAAGGGAAGGAAATGAATCCTGGGTCTCCCAGACCTAGGGAGCATGTTCTAACCACTGAGTTATCATATAAAAGGGGGTATAGCACCATCTCTTCCTGCTCTTTCTTAAATGAGACACCAAAGCCATTCTTGAGCAGAGGCATCAGCACCCAAAGCTTTTGGGCTGCAAATCCAGAGTGGGAGGAGACACCTGTCCCAGAAAGGGGCAGGCTTTAGGACATGCCCTGCCCTCAGGGTTTCCCTACAGACCAGCTTGCAGAGGCTCCTGCTCAGCACAGTGAATTGTTTTGATCCTGTACTGGAACACCTGATAGTCCCTTATGATATGCCATTTGGGCTGTTGTGGGACATGGACCAGAGCCCATCAAGTAGAGCTATAAGCCTCCTTGGTGAGCGGGGACACCAAGCGCACATCCCTGATTGTTTGGGACAACTGAAAGACAAAAGAAGCAGGAGTAGGGGTCACAGGTTCAAACCAAGTGCACCAAGGCAGGACACTGAGCAGAGCACCGGACAGCACCCACTGGCCCTCAAACGAGTGCAAGGAGCCAGAGGACACTGTCTAGTGTGACTCTATCCAGAGACATGACTAGAACAGGGACAGGAAAACAGCTATGCAGTCCCTGAGGGTTTCCCTGGTGGCAGCCTCCTTCCTGGGGAGGTATACTGCCAGCTTGGCTAGGGCCAGGAGGAGGTTAACCAGGAGGTCCTGGGACTCGGTGGAGCCTCACAACAGGGCAGGCAAAGCGCTCGTGCCTGGTGCATGCCCAGGATTTGGCTGCGCATTGCACAGGCTGCACAAAACCCAGCTGCGCCGTGAGGGATCCCGTGGAGATATTCTTGCGCTCCCAGGGTGGCTACTGCAGCATCCCTCTCCGAGAGCCTCGGGGCTCCCCAGCGCGGCACTGTGGCGGCCTCGGCTCCGGGGCCCCCTTGGCTCACAGGCCCTGTTCCGGGCACCCGGCGGCCGCAGACAAACACCCGCCACCTCCGCCCCCGGGCCTAGCGCAGAGACCGGGGAGAGCAGCGTTACCCCCTGTGAAAAGACTAGGCCGCCTGGCGCAAAGCCCGGCAAGGACCACACTCACTCGACGAAGGCCCGCGAACAGCGGCACAGGATGTAGCCGGCCGCCCCCGCCTCCAGCATCAGCTCGGCCACCACCAGGCTCCGCATCTCGCGCGCACAGAGCAGGAGGGGCATCCCCTCCCGCCGCACGCGCGCAGCACGCGTCCCTTCCGCCGGAAGTGACCATGGTGCGCCCCGCTCAATATGGCCCGGGCTCTTTCCGCGGCGCGGCGTTGCAGCGGTTGGCGGGCTTTGGCGGTCTCTCGCCACAGTTGGGCGTGCACGGGGGTTACCGCAGTCCTGCGGGCCGCTGGCACGAAAGGCGAGGTGACCACCTCGTTTCAGTTCAGCGCCTCACGGCATCGTTTGGGAATGATTAACAAACTTCCTTAAATTAATCAATGCTGAACCTGTTTCATGGGCAGACAAGGTTCTTGGGGTTAATCTGATGTCTTGCATTAGACAAAGTGAAATAGTTGGGAAAGAAGTCTTCTGTGCAAGCTTTCAGGTGCCAAAAAAAAGAAAGCTTGCAAAGAAGAATTTCTCCAACTCTTTTAGTTGGTTTAATAAAAATTACTGGCTTGACCTGAAGAACCTTGTCTGCCCATGTCCTCAGACCAACACAGCTACCAATGCCCCCAGAACCTCTTTCATGGGTTTTTTCACCATTGTGAACTAAATGCCGAATTATTCTAATAAACTCAGCACGGTAAACTACTTACGCTTACGTGCAAATGCAACCACTGATCGGTCCTTATGTCATCTGCCTTCCCATGTAAAAACAACAGATGTTAAAAGTGAAATCTCTGAAAAGTTACTCATGTTTGGTCATAGTATAGAAAGTGAGGGTTGGAAGGGACCTCAGGAGGTCACATCTAGTCCAACCCCCTCCTCAAGGCAGGTCCTTAACTAGATTATGCCAGCCAGGGCTTTGTCCAGCTGGGCCTTAAAAAGCTCTGAGGATGGAGAATCCACCACTTATGGGTAATCTGTTCCAGTGCTTCAACATCCTCCTAATGAGAAAAAAAATTCTAATATCCAACTTAGACCTCCCTTGATGCAACTTGAGCCCACTGCTCATTCATGTACGGAAGGTCATTCATGTATGAAAGAGCAACATCTGTGTCCAGTTTTGGGTCCCTCACTACAGAAAGGATGTGGACAAGTTGGAGAGAGTCCAGCAGAGACGAAAATGGTTCAGGAGCTAGGGTACATGACTTCCAAAGAGAGGCTGAAGGAACTGTTTATTTAGTCTGCAGAAAGAAGACTGAGGGGGGATTTGATAGCAGCCTTCCTGAAGTAAGGTTCGAAAGAGCTAAACTGTTCTTAGTGGTGCCAGATGACAACAAGGAGCAATGGTTTCAAATTGCAGCAAGTGAGGCTTAGGTTGGATATTAGGAAAATCTCTCTCACTAGGAGATGGGTGAAGCGCTGGAATGGGTTACCTAGAAAGGTGGTAGAATCTCCATTCTCAAAGATTTTTAAGGCCTGGCTTGCCAAAGCATTGGCTGGGATGCTCTGGCTGGGGATGATCCTACTTGAGCAAGGAGTTGGACTAGATGACCTTCTGAGGTTCCTTCCAACCCATAATTTTCTATAATTCTATCTCCTCGAGATTAAGCAAGCATTTTTCTGTTTCACAGACTGGTTTTTGATTTGTGTCACTATCCTCAGTGACAAATCAGCAATTAAACTTTAATCAAACATTGTAACTTTAATAAAGGGCTCACACAAAAATTTGGGTGAAAGACTGGACTAATACTTTTAGAGGAAAATCTCTTACAAATTGTGGTTTGGGACTCAGTTTTTCCATGCAGGCCTGTCTGTACTGCATAAAAATGTAGCCACTGTTTGTAATACAAGATGTTTTAACGTTCCATTCTAAGGAAATGTGGGTGTATTTCTTACTGGTATTAGGCTGAGTTTAGATGTACAGGCATACCTTGGAGATATTGCGGGTTTGGTTTCAGACCACCTCAGTAAAGCGAATATCGCAACAAAGCGAGTCACATGAATTTTTTGGTTTCCCAGTGCATATAAAAGTTACGTTTACACTATACTGTAGTCTATTAAGTGTGCAATAGCATTATGCCTAAAAAAACAATGTACATACCTTAATTAAAAAATACTTTATTGCTAAAAAATGTGAAGTGAGCAAATGCTGTTGGAAAAATGGCACCGATAGACTTGCTTGACACAGGGTTGCCACAAACCTTCAATCTGTAAAAAACGCAATATCTGTGAAGCGCAATAAAGCGAAGCGCAATAAAACGAGGTATGCCTGTATATGGTGTGATGCATGGTAGAAGAGAAGAACCCTTCTGGATTTTGGAGTTCAGTGGAAGTCTTTCCATTTCACTGATACTCCTGAGTGAAGGGTAGGCCTTGACATGTCAACATGGGGACAGCCCAAAAACAGGAGCCAACAGCCTTCTAGGCTGCCTATATATATATACTTTACAAGTGTGTGTGTGTGTGTGTGTGTGTGTATACACACACACACACACACGGAAAGTAGGGGAGGAGGGGGAATTAGAGTGGCTCCCGGGCAGCTGCTCTAATTTAAAGGGATCACTGTCACATGTATTAAGCCCCTCCACATTTCAAAATGGTTGTGGGGTGCTTTAACTAAAGCTTTTTCAACAGGATTTAGTTAATGTGCCCATGTGGGCATTTTGAAACATGGGAGCAGGCTTAATACATGTAGCACTGAGGTAAGAGTGGAGCACTTTAATTAGAACACAAAGCAGACTCAGTTATTCAAGTCTGCCTTAATGCATTCCAATTAGAAGGTGAACAAGCATGTTTATAGGCAGCCCTACATTTTAATTTCCTTTCATTCAGTTTAGTAACAAAGTTCCTTAGCAGCTACACTTATACAGGTGTGTCTGTTTTTACTTGTAAGCAAAAAGTGGAAGGAACACAGATGAAAGTATAATGATGTGTAACTTGGCTTCTTTGAGTAAAGGGATTGAAAGTGCAAATCAGCCCTTTCTTGTTGAGTAACCATAATGACACCAGTGTTTTTACAGGCGATTCATTTGCCAATCTTAGCATGCAGTTCTTCAGTGAACTTACATGCAGTTTTCACTGTATTAAAGTTAGGCCTTTAGTAGATGTTTTCACATGCCTGTTAGAAACAGACTGCTAAGCAAACATCTAAAACTCCTGACTTCTTTGATTAGAGACAGGAAGTTGGCTTGCCTGGACTTAAGTATGTCTCTCTAAACAAGTTAGTCTGCAGCACTGCAAACCTGTGTTATCATTTCTATCTCAGGTAAAATAAATGTACCGATAACTGTTTTCCCTTCTTTTTCTAGTCTTCTAAATACTAACTAACATGTTATAGCTTCTTCTTCTTCTGGTTTTTAGCAATTGTCAGTCACAGGCAGTATGCATATATCCTGTAGCTAAGTCCCTGGGTACTCTTGTGGCAAACTGAACATCATCATGTGAGTTCAGTATACAAACAAGCCGAAGTTCCAGCTGTAGTTAGGTTTTTGCCATCATTTCTCTGGATTTTTGCTGCCATCAGCCAGAAAGTCCCCCCAGGACTGAGACTTTACTACTCTGTAGCCATGAATATATCAGGAAACAATTACAGGAGGGAGGGAGAGCTGAATAATTTGGAGGAAAACAGGAATGAAAATTAGTGGAGTGGAAGAGAGATACAATGAACAGAATTGATATATACCTGCTAAACGGCTGGATCTGGCCGGTAGATGTGGGTCTTCAATGTCATTTGGTGGCAGGGGGCTTTGGCTGCAGTCACTCTCCCAGTGGTACCACAAGTACAAGTTGTGCCAGCACTCTCCTTGTGTATCTGTGGAGATAAGCAGCAGTGATGGCTAGGTCCTAGCTCCTTTTCACCCACCTGACTTAGACTCAGGATGGCTCATTGTGGCCTACAGCCAGAAAAGGTTGCCTATCCCTGTGTCACAGAGCGGGGTCCTAGGAGCGGCCATGATCTCTCCTGACACCCCCTGCTGTGCCACATCTGAGATGAAGCACCCTCGTTCTCGCCCACCACGTCTTTGATGTTAGGAATTTTATAAGGGAGGCTGCCTTTTTGTCTCCTTGGACACGGTGCTCTGGTGTATCGTGGCCCTTGTTCTGTATTGACTGACTTGGTGCACCCCAGTTTTATGGGCTATACGTGGCTCCTACCACCCCTGTACCACACCCCAAGCCCCATAGATGTACTGGACCTTGTATGGTCGATCCCTTGCCGCGCCCTTACGGGTGCCCCCTGGCTTGTCTTGCAATTGCCTGCGCCCTCATGGGCTCCCTGGGCTTGTCTCACACTGGCCCAGGCCCTCACGGGCTCTCTGGCCTCTTTCACAATGGCCTGCACCCTCACGGACGCTCTCTGGCTCGCCTTAGGGCCTGCGCCCCACGGGCGTTCCCTGGCTTCTCTCACGGTTGCCCCATGCCCTCACAGATGTTCCCTGGCCTCTCTTTTCTCGCAGTTGCCCGCACTCCCCACAGATGCTCCCCAGCCTCTCGCGGTTGCCTTCTCTCGCGACCGTGCCCGCTCCAGGGCCTTCTCTCGACTGGAGCTCAGGTGGCTGTAGCTGTGCCTGGCCCCAAACCCCCCTCCTTGGGTCGCAAAGTGAGTGCCCTTGGGCTTCTCACAATTGGGGCTCAGGTGGCCGTAGCCGTGCTTGGCCCCTAAAGCCCCTCCTCGGGTCTTAAGTTCCTGTATGGCTCAGGCAGCTGTGACCTTACCTGGCCCCCAATCCTCTGCGCCCCTTCTCAGGGCTGGGGTCAGTGCACCCTTGAACATTGTGCCCTCTTGAGCACCGGGGTCCCCACACTACCATGGAGCCCCTGTGAGGCCTCCTCCAACCCCTAATAGCCTCACCCGGTCCTCCGGTCTTATAAAACTACGAACAGAAAACTCAAGCCCCTGGGCTACAACATAAACTCTAAGCCATCTGGCTAACCATCATTCAAATCCCTACCAGGGCTTCCTCCACCTGGTATCCTTGAACAGAAACTGGTCAGGCCATCAGGCTTTCCTAC
This sequence comes from Crocodylus porosus, assembly GCF_001723895.1. Classification (NCBI taxonomy): domain Eukaryota; kingdom Metazoa; phylum Chordata; order Crocodylia; family Crocodylidae; genus Crocodylus; species Crocodylus porosus. Next base: position 203,157,689 of record NW_017728886.1, on the reverse strand, counting down.
TCTGCTTACTCCAGCAAAGCTCCTTCTTCCTTGGCTGCAAGTGGGGAACTGCCTCTCTGGCCTCACCCTGGATCACCTTTATATAGGTCAGGCCCTGCTCCCTTCCGGTCAATGGACCAAACTGCGGTTGCCCCGGCAACCGGCACCTGTACCTCTTTATAGGAGCAGGGCACTTCAGTGCCCTGCGACACGCCTCCCCCCTTAAGTTCAAGGCTCACTAGGAGCAGGGCACGGAAGTACCCTGCGACACCCTGCAATGGAGTATTAAAATAGCCTGTAGAGAAAACATCCCCTAAACAATATCCCAGCTTAGTCTTGTCTGCCAAACTCCTGCTCAAATAGAAGCAAATCTTACAGCAATTTCAAAAGATGTCCAGGCTTGGGCTCTGGCAGGACTCAAGGGGGGAATTCCAGAGCTGAGGAGCAATGGCAGAGAATGACTTTCCACATGTTTTTGTCAAATAAACTTGGATGCTCGTGGTTAACCTTAGGAATCATGATGCAGCGTACGCAAGGCAGTCCTTTAGGTATGCAGCTCCCAAGCCATTTAAGTTAAAATCAGCATGTTGAATTGTACCTGAAAAGCTATTGGGAGCCACTGCAGACACTGGAGCACTGGAGTTATGTGCTCCTGGTGACTCACCCCCTTTCAGAAAGTGGGCCACCATGTTCTGCACCAGTAGCAGCTTGCAGATCATCATAAAGATGAGCCCCCCATATAGTGCATTGCATTAGTCTAGCCTCTAGGTTTTGAAGGAATCGATGAAGTTAACCAGATCTGAAACTGAAATAAAAAAGATTTACAGCCTTCCTACGAGATGGAGTTGGTACAAGGCACTCCTAGCCACTGCTGCCACTTGGAGATAAAAGCACAGAAGATCAAAGAATACTCCTAGGCTATAAACCTGAGGGGCATGGGGAGGCTGAACCCTCACAATGATAGGTATCCTAGTCCTCCCCACAGGTCATGCAAGCTGTCCACCACAATCAACTCTGTCTTGTCTGGATCTAGCTTCAATTGGTTTACTTGTGTCTCATCTCAGTTGCAGCCAGGCACTGGAAAAGGACAGAGACTGCAAAGCCCTAGGTTAGATAAGAAAAATAGAGCTGGGTGTCATTAGCATACTGATGGCTCTTAACTCCTAATCTCTGCATGATGTCGCATAGTAGCTTCATATAGGTGTTGACTGGAAGTGGCAACAGGACTCCAGCAGGGACAATGAATTCACCACCCTCTGGGATCACCTAATAGGAAAGAGTAGAATCAATTAAAAGTGGTTTTGTGAATATCTGCCAGATCATATAAATGCTTGATGAGCATGTTGTGGTCAACTGAAGGGCTACTGAAAGATCTAGCAAGATCAGCAAGGCATAATTTCCCACTTGATCACCAGGCAAAGATCATCAACCAAGGCCAAGAGCACAGTCTCTGTGCTATATCCAGGGATAGGATCATATCTACATGTATCTGGAGCTGTTGGGCAACCACCCATTCAATGACGTTCCCCCAAAAAGGAAGCTTGGAGACATGATGATAGCTGGCTGGAGAGTCAGCATAAAGTAATGGCTTACTGAGTAGGCTGGACAATCACAAAATTAAGAACACCAAGGACCCAGCCATCACAAAGGGAAGTGTTGACAACTCCCACCAGTAATGACCCTTGGCTGGCAATGGCAATTAGACCAGGCATGCTCAACCCCCAGCCCCTGGGCCAGTTCTGGCTGAGGGACTCCCTATGGGCCCAGCATTTTGGAAGTGGGAGAGCAGTAACCATTCCCTTAATGCCAAATTTTCAGACCCACAGGGAGCCCTGTGTGGACATTTTGCCGTATGTGCTAGATCAGGCATGTAGGGCATCACGGGGCCCAATCCCAGTGCCTGGGGGCAGAGCAGGGCCTGATCATGGCACGTAGGGAATGGGATGGTACAGGGCCCCATCCTGGTGGGCAGGGGCGGCATGGGGCTTTAAGGTTTGTTCTTAGCATATGGGAGCAGATCCAGGCAAGCAAGTGTGGGTAGAGGCAGCACAGGGCCTAACCCAGTCCCAGATTGGCCATACACCACTTGTCTGGCCCATGAGGCCAAAAGGTTGAGTACCATTGAATTAGGGGTATGACTCTAACTAAACAGTTTTGGCCCCTTTGGTACAGCCTGGACCATGGATCTGGATTCCCCACAGGCTTAGGTACTGGATGAATCCCACTCTCCATAAGACTGTTTATGCCCATATTCTTAGCCTCCATATTCTCAGTCTCGCAAAAAGGTCATTCTAGGTCCTTCCCCAAATGATTCAACCTCTCATCAATGTGGCTCAATCAGGTGATGTGTTGCAGAAGGATGAGCAACATATTCCAAGTCACAGTTCATCTTTGTCACTGGACAACCTGTGCCAAATATTGTATCGTTTACCACAAATTACTATGGGTAGGATTAAAATCTGTGCCATACATGCCTGATTTCATAGCAGTCAAGAAATCCTTCTGTTACACAGGAAAAAGGTAGTCATTACTTTCTCTTTCTCAAATGAGATGGTGGTCTCAGGCCTTGCCCAATAATTGAAGATTTTCACCAGAAAATCCAGGATGGAATCCTGTATCTCTAATATTGTCATTATAGCTGAACAACTGAAATACTGCACTTGACCTACAAGATGTCTGTTTGTGTGTCATCTACCTGAGCCACAGAAAACATTTAAAATTTTGAGAGGGAGAACAGTACTACCTATACACAGTTCATTCTTTTCAGCCTTTCATCAGCTTCCAGGGTTTAAGAACTATATGTGTAACAGGGAGCTGGCAGCCCTGTTATGGAGGAGGATGGAGAGCGAGAAGCTTACCAGATGGGTGGTGGGACTACTCGAAGAGATGACGTCATTCTGCCGGTGCCGGGAGTGCTCGCCAAGTTGGAGACTGGAAAACTCATAAATTGCTAATTAAGGAACTCGTATAAGAGAAGCCGGACTTTACTATTTTCTTCCCCCAGAAGGGGAAAGGAACCGTGGCAAAGAGGAAGTTCGAGGAATGGAGCAGATTCCCACGTGGAGGAACGGCAGTGAAAGGGGGAAGCGTCCCCCAAGAGAAGCAGAGGGTGGTTCAGCCTGGAACACTGTGAGTGAAGCCTGCTGGAAACTTTCTGGAACAGATGCCTGTCACGGTGCAGGGCCCTAGGAGTGGCCGTGATCTCTCCTGGCGCCTCCTACTGTGCCAAGTTAGCATCCAAGCATCCTTGTTCTTGCCCGCCACGTCTTTGCTGGTAATATTGTTAAAGGGAGGCTGCTTTTTTGTCCCCTTGGACATGGTGTTCTTATTTATCCTGGCCCCTAATGAGCTGTATAGCTTGATCTTTGTTGCACCCAGCCTTATGGGCTATGCGTGGCTCTTACCACCCCTTATACCACACCCCAAACCTCTCAGATGTACCGGACGTTGTTGAGTCAGTTCCTATTGCCCGTGCCCTCGCGGACGCCCTCCGGGCTTATCTTCACCTCGTGGCCCACACCGGAGCCCTTCTGTGTACCCTTGCCCTCTCTGGGGCTTAACGCAATACTCCTGCCCCCTCTGGGCTCTTATTCCTATATGCCCTCATTGGACTTCTATTCTTATGCACCCCCTGGGCTACTTACATATGCACCCTCATGGGCACTCCCTGGCTTCTCCCGTGTCTCCTGCCTGCTCT
>NW_017728886.1:203150983-203153913 GCF_001723895.1 Crocodylus porosus | reverse complement strand
TCATGGCACGTAGGGAATGGGATGGTACAGGGCCCCATCCTGGTGGGCAGGGGCGGCATGGGGCTTTAAGGTTTGTTCTTAGCATATGGGAGCAGATCCAGGCAAGCAAGTGTGGGTAGAGGCAGCACAGGGCCTAACCCAGTCCCAGATTGGCCATACACCACTTGTCTGGCCCATGAGGCCAAAAGGTTGAGTACCATTGAATTAGGGGTATGACTCTAACTAAACAGTTTTGGCCCCTTTGGTACAGCCTGGACCATGGATCTGGATTCCCCACAGGCTTAGGTACTGGATGAATCCCACTCTCCATAAGACTGTTTATGCCCATATTCTTAGCCTCCATATTCTCAGTCTCGCAAAAAGGTCATTCTAGGTCCTTCCCCAAATGATTCAACCTCTCATCAATGTGGCTCAATCAGGTGATGTGTTGCAGAAGGATGAGCAACATATTCCAAGTCACAGTTCATCTTTGTCACTGGACAACCTGTGCCAAATATTGTATCGTTTACCACAAATTACTATGGGTAGGATTAAAATCTGTGCCATACATGCCTGATTTCATAGCAGTCAAGAAATCCTTCTGTTACACAGGAAAAAGGTAGTCATTACTTTCTCTTTCTCAAATGAGATGGTGGTCTCAGGCCTTGCCCAATAATTGAAGATTTTCACCAGAAAATCCAGGATGGAATCCTGTATCTCTAATATTGTCATTATAGCTGAACAACTGAAATACTGCACTTGACCTACAAGATGTCTGTTTGTGTGTCATCTACCTGAGCCACAGAAAACATTTAAAATTTTGAGAGGGAGAACAGTACTACCTATACACAGTTCATTCTTTTCAGCCTTTCATCAGCTTCCAGGGTTTAAGAACTATATGTGTAACAGGGAGCTGGCAGCCCTGTTATGGAGGAGGATGGAGAGCGAGAAGCTTACCAGATGGGTGGTGGGACTACTCGAAGAGATGACGTCATTCTGCCGGTGCCGGGAGTGCTCGCCAAGTTGGAGACTGGAAAACTCATAAATTGCTAATTAAGGAACTCGTATAAGAGAAGCCGGACTTTACTATTTTCTTCCCCCAGAAGGGGAAAGGAACCGTGGCAAAGAGGAAGTTCGAGGAATGGAGCAGATTCCCACGTGGAGGAACGGCAGTGAAAGGGGGAAGCGTCCCCCAAGAGAAGCAGAGGGTGGTTCAGCCTGGAACACTGTGAGTGAAGCCTGCTGGAAACTTTCTGGAACAGATGCCTGTCACGGTGCAGGGCCCTAGGAGTGGCCGTGATCTCTCCTGGCGCCTCCTACTGTGCCAAGTTAGCATCCAAGCATCCTTGTTCTTGCCCGCCACGTCTTTGCTGGTAATATTGTTAAAGGGAGGCTGCTTTTTTGTCCCCTTGGACATGGTGTTCTTATTTATCCTGGCCCCTAATGAGCTGTATAGCTTGATCTTTGTTGCACCCAGCCTTATGGGCTATGCGTGGCTCTTACCACCCCTTATACCACACCCCAAACCTCTCAGATGTACCGGACGTTGTTGAGTCAGTTCCTATTGCCCGTGCCCTCGCGGACGCCCTCCGGGCTTATCTTCACCTCGTGGCCCACACCGGAGCCCTTCTGTGTACCCTTGCCCTCTCTGGGGCTTAACGCAATACTCCTGCCCCCTCTGGGCTCTTATTCCTATATGCCCTCATTGGACTTCTATTCTTATGCACCCCCTGGGCTACTTACATATGCACCCTCATGGGCACTCCCTGGCTTCTCCCGTGTCTCCTGCCTGCTCTGGGGCCTTTTCCCCACGGTCGCCGTATGGTTGCCCTCCCTGGGTCTTCTCTCGCACACGCCCTCCCTGGGGCTTAACACAAACACCCTCTGGGCTTCCCGCCGCTGCCCACTCTGGTGCTTCTCCCCGATTGGGGCTCAGGTGGCCGTAGCTGTGCCTGGCCCCCAAATCCCCTCCTTGGGACTCCTAGTCCTGTACAGCTCAGGCGGCCTCGGTCTTACCTGGCCCTCAATCAACTGGGCCCCTTCTTGGGGCTGGGGTCAGTGCATCCCTGACTACTGTGCCCTCTCTTGGCACCAGGAACCCCCACGCTATTGGGGAGCTCCTATGAGGCCTCCTCCAACCCCTACAGCCTCACCCGGTCCTCCAGTGTAATATTAAAGCAAAACCATAAGCCAATCGGCTGTAACTCAAAAACCAAGCCTCCTGGCTGAAACACAAGCTCTAGCCCTCTGGCTGAACCTCACTCAAACCCCTCCCAGGGGTTTCTCCTCACCTGGGAGCTGTTTCAGGCCCTTGGGCATCTATAGACTGCAATGCTTCCGCAGAGCTCCCACTCCATCAGCTGCCAGAGGAGAGCTGCCTGCTTGGCTTCAGCCTAGGCTGTTTATATAGGCCAGGCCCTGGCCCCTTCCGGTCACCTGACCGACTGCAGTTACCCCGGCAACCAACACTTGTATCTCTTCCTAGGAGCAGGGCACCAAAGTGCCCCTGCGGCAATACCCAATATTGGTTAGAGACTTTTTGATGATAAACATCCGGACAAGACGTTTTGGACCGTATAAGTAAAATTAGTCAGTCTTAAAGATGCGTCTCCCCAGATGGGGAAAAAAAGGAGTAAATTAAAAGCTGCGGTACCCAGCAATTAGTGATCCAATTCGCAGTTTCTCCTTTCAGTGGAGGGAGGGGAGATCTGTGGGGTGAGAACCCTGACCCCAGTTTGCCCTGGTTACACCAGTGTGTTGTCTCAGTAGGAGCGTTAGCCAGTCCCCCAGCTGCCAGGACACTAAGCCAAAGAGGAGCATCACGTTTTTGGCACCATTTAAATCGGAAGCTTTTGTTCATGGCACGTAGGGAATGGGATGGTACAGGGCCCCATCCTGGTGGGCAGGGGCGGCATGGGGCTTTAAGGTTTGTTCTTAGCATATGGGAGCAG
>NW_017728886.1:203115449-203150128 GCF_001723895.1 Crocodylus porosus | reverse complement strand
CTCTTTCCTGCTTATGCAGGGGGTCGGACTCGATGATCTATTGAGGTCCCTTCCGACCCTAGCATCTATGAATCTATGAATCTATAAGTTCTGGGCGGTGGCTGAGGTGTTAGTGAGCCCATGGTCGTAACTAAGTACTCAAAGTTCCTATACTGAGTCTGGAAGGAGGTTTTCCATTTGCTGTCAGCCCTGATTCACATGAGATTATGCTCTTTGGAGATCAAGCTTGGTGAATATGCAGGCAGCTTTTAGTTTGCTGAGCAGCTCTGGGATAAGAGGTAAGAGGTACTGATTGTGAATGGTGACCTGGTTCAGGGCCCAATAATCTACAAAAAAGGTGGAGGCTCCCATCCTTCCTTTTAATTAATAGAATGGGGACCCAGTGAGTGAAGTCAACTTACTTATGAATGTCTGGGCCAAGTTTTCTTGCAGGTATTCCCAGAAGACAGCAAGTTCTGGCTTGGACATGGCACAGATGTGCCTCATCAGGATATCTGTCCCAGGCTGTAGCTTGATGGGGCAGTCATAATCCTGGTGTGGGAGGAAGACTTGCATTCTTTTTCTCAGATGTGTCAGCATAATCTTGATAGTTCTGGGACAGGCTGGGTGCAGCCATAGGAGATGGAGCCCCTTGGAGGATTGTAGTGGTTGGAACCTCTGCTTGGATCACAGTGGGGGCAACTTTCCTGGGTTTCCAGCAGTGCTGTTGGCAGTAACTGGAATCAAAATGAACTTCCTGGGTGTTCTATCTGCCCAGGGGGTTGTGACAGGTGAGCCAAGAGAACCCCAGAATCAAAGAGCAACGTGGAGAATGGATTGCCCCAATATGTACCATCTTGTTGTGCTCGTGAATGTTCACCTCCAGGGTGGTGGTCTCCAGGCGCCAGGAGTGAGCCAGCTATAGTCTCAATGGTCTCTGGCTTGGACCACAGCTGTAACAGAATTCTTGGGTGTGAGCCACATTTTCATTGATGAAATAGCCCACTGACCAAGATTAGCATGGTTAGGAGTGGAAATGGACAGATTTGACTCAGGCCCTGGATTTAGACATACAGCTGCAGCTGAGGGTCCTGAGATTCATGTTTGCTGTGGATTTCTGTTGGTGAGAGGTTGAAAGGATTTTGTGATAACCCTAAGCCAGTTCCCCTTCCTAGGCCTGGGGTGGCTTGTTTCCTGTGCACATCTCTTGGGGCAGTGGGTGCAACTGTCTCCTTGGGCCCCCAACAGGGAGAGACAGGTTGTGTTGGTGACACTGCTGCAGTTCATCTGAGGTAAGATGATAGCACCCCCCACAACCTGTATGGGTTTAGGAGTAGCAGCAGTGGGTACAGAGGGTAGTGAATACCAATTTTCTTCCCACTACTTCTGGAGACGATGCTTGATTCAGACTGCCAGGAGAATAAAGGCATCAAAACCTGCCTAAAGGCATCAGAACCTGCAGGCAGTTCCACTTGTGCCAGCTCATCTTTTACCTCTTTCCCTAGACCTCATTGGCCCTGATAAATTTGATCTGCCTTGTTCCAATCAGTGTCTGTTGTATAGTGCCAGAAAAGGGATGCATAGATAGCAGAAGTACCCGCCCCTGCTGAAGGTTACTTAATGCAACTTCTGCTGTCTGGACCTGATAGGGGTCATCAAACATAGTGTAGAATTCCTGAAGGAATGCCTTTCAGTCATTTTCATGCTCTACCATCTGGGAGGCCCAGTTTAGGGTATTCCCCTGTTAGGAGACTTATGATGAGGCTAACCTTATTCTGATCTCTGAAGTAGGTATCAGATTGGGTTAGGAACACAAGGTAGAATTGAGAGAGCCCTTTGGGGGTTGAGACCCTGACACCAGTGAGGGTGCAGCCCTTTGGAGGCAGAGACCCTGGCACCAGTGAGGGCACAGCTTTTGGGACGAGATGAACCCCGGCACTGGAAGGACAAGCTTAAAAAGGCCAGGGATGCCTGGTGCACCTGGGGGTGGTGGTGCAAGAATATATATATATATATGTTGTGGGGGGTTTTTTGCTTTTTTTTTTTTTTTTTGGCGTGTTGTTGTCAGGACTGGAGGGTCGCCCCTGGTTTTCAACCGGTGGCCCCTTCGCTGGGGGGGGGGCGGTGCCTGCACCCCTGGGCCAGGTAAGGCCGTGCTCCAGAAGGGAGCAGAAAAGGTGGCCATGAGCCTCCAGGCACTTGAAGAAAATGCTAGAGCCTCAGAGTCAAACCCTGTGTGGTGGGTTTGGATGAGGAGGCCTAGCTAGAATAAAAAGGGGTCAGGCCATTCTAGGAGAGATCCCAACATACCCAATAGAATAGGCAATCTCCCACTCTCATAATAAGTTCCAATAAGACGTGGCAGGTGAGATTAGAGCAGGACAGAAGGATTCCAAGGGTGCCCCACATAAGGTGTGGATGACTTGGAAGATGGCACTGGGGAAGGAGACCTGTTACACAGGGTCTCTGGCTGGTCAGGTCTCACTGGGCTGAACTCTTAAGCTTCCACACCCGAGCTTGATTCCATACTAATGCAACTGCTCCAGTTCTCTGATCACTGGATCAGCTGGAGAGCACCACTCAGCCCTTTTAAGCACATCTGCAGCCTCAGGCTCCTGACATGCCTTGACAACAGTCTCATTCTCCAGGCAAGCCTTGTGTGCACTGTTCTCTCTGGTTTTCCTGGCTCCTTACTCATCTTTGGCTTTTGCTGGCTCTGCTCTTGGATCTTCCCTGGAACTCGGAACCTGAGTCTCTGACTGTCCTGGCTTCTGACCTAAGCTTGCACCCTGGACTATGTCTCTTGGATCTCCCTCTTGGCTCTCCTGGAACTTGGTCCCATATTCCCTGCTCTGCTAATCCAGGCCCTAACCTGACACCCTGGTAACCTGTACCCCATCTTAGCTGACCATCAGGGCCTATCCACAGGGCTGGCTACCTATGATCCCTCATGACAGGTGAAGGCAAGCTGGTTTAGCCAGTCCTACCCGGCCTGCGGGTCCCACCAAGTTGTGGCATCTAAGGCCACCTGGTTTCAAAGGCCATGCCTGGGGATTGGGCCCTATGCCACACCCTCTTTGCTGAATGGTGATCTGAGTAAATTGTTGTGCTGGGTGGCCACTCTGGGATTGACGTGCCAAAGAAGGTCAGGAGGACCAAGAAGAATCCAGGGACAAGGCAGGTCAGGAAGCCAGGGTGAATCTAACAGTGGGATCTAAGAACAAGATAATTAAGAAGCTGAGAGATCAGGCAGAAAGTGAAGTTGGAGAGCAAGCTGGATTGAAAAGCCAGGATATCAAGCACAGTGCAGAGCTAGAGGGCAAGCTGGAGGGAAGAACAAAGTTATCAAGGATCAGTTTGAACCCTGTTGCCCAGAGACTTCATGTTTCTGTTCATACCCTCCTGCCCAAGAAGGGGGACTCTAGCACCCTGAGGAACTAGTGTCCAGTCTCCCTCCTGTATATTGACTACAAAGTGGTAGTAAAGGCCATCTCACTACACCTAAAGTCTGTGTTGGCAGATGTGATCCACTCTGACCTGATTGTAGTTGGGAGGACCATCTTTGACAACCTGTACCTGGTTGGGACTTCCTCATGATTGCTCACAGATAGGGCCTGTTATTCAACCTCCTGCCCCTCAACCAGGAGAAGGCATTTGACAGGGTGGATCATGGGTATCTCAAAGGCATGCTGAGGGTGTCCAGCTTCAGTCCCGTGTTTTCTCTAAGTGCTGAATGCCTCCACAGAGTGTCTGGTCAAGCTCAACTGGATGGCGGGGACAAGGCTGTCAACTGGCAGGACTGGTGCTCTGAGAGCTGAGCAAGAGAGTGGTGCACTCATGATGGAGTGTACACCAACACTGTGCTAACACTGACAATGTGCTTCTTGCTGTCCAGGACCTGGGTGACCTTGTGCAGGTGGAGGCCTGCCAGTCCATCTACATAGATGCTTCACCTGCCCAGGTAAACTGGGTCAAGAGCTGGTAGGTACATGGCACAGAGCCGCATGGGATACACCCTCATCTGCTGCACAAGGGTTCCTGTGTGACTGGCAGCTCGTTTACCTGTGAGGTCTCTCCAGGCAGAACCTGGAGGAGCTGCCAGAGGTCTACCAGGACCTCCTCAGAGCCTGGCCTACACTCTATGCAGACTACACTGTATGCTTGCAGGCTTCGCTGGCTGGGACATGTAGAGTGTGTGCCTCAAGATCAACTGCCAAAGGCCAGCTCAAGAACCACCTGTGATGCAGAGGAAAGTCAAAGCTTTGAGACAACAACAAGGTCAAGAAATTCAGCATTCACATTGACAACCCTGTTCACAACTGCTCAGTTTGGAGAAGCTGGGTCAACACTAGTGCTATCACCACAGAGAGCCATCAGAGAGTCCAGTCTTTTCTGTGTTGCCCTAGCTCCCAGTTTTCTTCACTGGGGATTTCCGTTTGTAGATTCAATTACAGTACCATGCCCCCAAATTATGAAATGTTTGGGCAGAGAAGTATATAGAAGGACCAAGTTCTACAGAACTCAGCTGAGCTGTCTTCTGTCTCTAACCTCTGGCAACACTGCAATATGTTAAATATATTTGTAATTCATCCATAACCTTCATCAGAATCCTAGATTAAGTGAAGTTAACAGGATATTAAGAACATAATTTAAAATCCTGTAAAGGCCTATGTGTAGGTACCTACCCAAATTGCAGTTTCACAGATTTTGCAGAAACCATGAGAAACAGCGTTGTCTGTGATCACAGCAATGGCTGGGAAATCTGGCATTGGCCACTATTTCCCACAACATTAACCAAAAAACCCCCAAAGTGGTAGTGAGGCAGATGGAGTAAAAATGCCCTCTGCCAATAATCAGTAAGGGGCGGGACTACTGGGGCTCCTTTGCTGATAAGTGGTAATGAGTGGGGCCACTGCAAAATGTCCATGAAATTGGCTCTGCCAGTTGTGAGCAGGCCATGGAAAAACCCATTGTCTTGTTATGACTTAGGTAGGTCCTTACCTGTGTGTAACTTTGCTGGTAATAGCAAGAACAAAAAAATATTCTCTCTTCCTAAGGCCAAGATTCAGAAGCTGTACTGAGAACAAAGGGAATCTGATTCTATTTGCCTAAGCCTTCTTTAAATTAGAGATGACAAGTTCAGATGAATCTTGTATTTCAGCGGGTGAATCCATGATCTGCTTATCTGGATTGATTTACAAATTAGAAGAATGGATTGGTCTCCATCACCTTTTTTCAGACTTTTTGGATTATATAAGTTATTGCATATGGGTTCCAGTCATATTTTTGTCATATCAAAGGCATCCTATTGGCATGCTCTTCTTTTCAAATTGGTTACTTTACATTTACAAGGTGAAAAATGGCCACAATGAGGATTATTCCAGTAAGCTATGGGAAAATGGAAAGCTAATAGTGTCACATATTTTTAGAATCTGTGGAAAGTTAATGCATGGTAAGAAAGAATGTTTTCCTCCTTAAACATTAAATATATATTATTGCAACCAGGGACTCCAGGCATAGCTGGACAAAATGGGCAGTCTAAAATTTGTCATATGCTTTATTTATTAACAAGGTCTATTCCATGTGCTCTTATTGTTTGCATATATGTGTGTGTGCGTGTGCTTGTGCGCTCGTGTGTGTTTTCCCATCTCAAAGAAAACTTGAAGGCTAAAAAAATTCAAGGCACTCAACAATGGAAAGCAGACAATCAAATAGTAAATAAGAGTTAGCTTTGGGATGAAGTATTAATTTAAGACACTATTTTAGACATGGTGAAGCTGGGAAGAGAATAACCTTAACAGTTTAATTTTTAATCACATGTTGCAACATACCATTTTTTATTACAGTGGTAATGTGCATACAGCCACAAACAGGACGTTCACTAAAGAAATCTGAATCTGTTGATATTCCTAAAACATTTGAGCCTTCTAGTCTTTCAAAAATGAGCCGTTTAACTCATTGTCATTCGTTCCTTATCCGGCTCAAGATGCTGGATGCTTAGATGAATAAAAGTTGCTAACAACTGATATGGTTTGTTGGAACATTTAGCTTCTAAAACCCAAGTCTCTATTGAATGGGTGCAAATCTTGTGTATTGTTTTTTCTTGGGTTTTTTTTTTTAGGTTTATATCTTAGCCCAAGACTGCAGTACATTAATGTGGCTCCATCTATAATAGCAGTTGTGGGAATTATTTTAAGAAAAGCAACATAAGAAAAAGTAACTGGATTTTAAATATAAGACCACCAGCCTCATTATAGACTGGCTGTGTCTACACATTAATTAGATCTGGGAGTAGTTTACTCCCAAGTAAACTACTCACAAATAAATGCTCCTGGGCAGGGGTCTACATGTGTAAGGAAGTGAGAGCAGATTTGCTGCTAATGGCAGCAAACTGCTCTCGCTTCCTGTGGCCCTGCAATGGGCCCCTGCCGCTATGAGGGGAAGGTCTCAGTTCCCCCTGGGGGCTAGCCCAGGGACTGGCATGGAGCACAGGGATAGGAGACAGCTGTTCCCCAGCCAGGGCTGGGACATTGCTCCCCATCTCCAGAGGGTTGCCTTCTGCTGTGGTGGGGAGAATGTCCCCCTGCCCTGGTAGCAGGGAGTTCCCAGCCCCAGCTCTCTGATCGTGGCAGGGGACTTGGAAAGAACTGCAGGAGAGGGGCAGGTCCCAGGCCCCTGTCCTGGTCCACTGTTTGGGCAGCTATCAGTAAGCCCCTGGCTGGGTGGGGAATCCTTGCCCTAAGTGGGGAACAACTTGCCCAGTCTGTTCCCCACCTAGCTCTGTGACCATGGAGCTGAGCTGGGAACAAGCTCCCCAGCCTGTTAGCTACCCAGTTCCACACTTGCCAAGCTGAGTGGGGAACAGGCTTCCCAGCCCCCACCAACAGGGAGCTCCCAATGCCAGGTCCGTGACCGCGGGACCAGCACTGGGAGATCCTCATCTCCCAGCCTGAGCCCTGCAACCATGGAACTTGGTCTGGGAAGCAAGGATCCCCCAGGGCCAGGCCCATGACCATGGAGCTGGAGCTAGGACATAAGGATACCCCAGACCCCTGCTCCCCAATCATGATCTTGGAGTGGGGGGGCTTGGAGTTCCCTGCTGCTGGGGCAGGGGGCCATAACCCCCACCTCAGCTCTGGTGACAGAGCCCACCCAGGCAGCAGGTAGCTCCCAGGGGCAGGGAGCAATCTCCTGCTTTGTATTGGCTGGTCAGGTATCTACATTAACGCTACTATGCAATTAGTAATCTCAAGTAAGTTTGGTACTTGCATTTGCAGGTAGCAAATATACTTGTAATTAGCAAGGTTTACTGCACAGTAAGCAGGTGTATGTGTAGACTATGCTACTTCACAGTAAAGACTCTCATGTAGACACACCCCCTATGAATCTTTCAAGTGAGGAAGACCATGCTTCCACCACCACAGTAGAGCCTGACCAGAGCCATAGAGCTCACCGGGGGAAAAACTGGATTCCTGGACCATTGCTGCTTTTAATGAAACTTTGCACCAAAACAACTAAGGTGGTTTTAACTCATACCTTACATAGTTTTTTTTTGTTACAGGTCTGTATGTGGACACTTGTTTTGGAGTAAAAGTATTTAAACATAGACTTGCACAAACAGAAGAAAAGTCACTTTGCTATTTTAGAGCAGGTTTGTGCAGTACTTAATTTGTAATTTAGATTTTTACCAACTGGTAGGAAAGTCTTATTGTCATTTTTTATTTATTTCCCATTTGAATTTATGCTTTAAAAGATATTTTGAAACATGAGTGCTCTTTCAGATTAAATTACATGTTTTTAACAAAAAAGAAATATTTAACATCCTAAATCTGCAACTAAATAGTTGGAAGATGCAAATACACTGTAAAATTACATAATTGAAAACTCACTTATTATTCTAATTGTTTGTTATCACCTCAGGTTTGTGTTTGGCACTTCCTTAGCATATCTTCTCCATGTATTGCTTACATATGAAGACTACATTTTTTACTAGAAGATCGCATTTTTATGAAAATAATTTCTGTCATATCCTTGATAGTCACCGTTCTTCTAATTATATACATTTTGAAGATTTACAGTAACACACATTCTTCTAATTTTTATTAGAGCCATCCAGGAAATGGACTTCCACATCTGAGAGAAATATTTTGAATTAAAAAACCCTTTTCATTCCAATTTGAAACAAACTCCCCTAGTCCCCCCCAATAAACTTTTATTTCTTTCTGAAGTGGAAGACCAGGCAAACTTTAATCTTTTTTTATTTTATAGTTTCAAATTTCAACACACTTTCTGACAGGAAAAGGTGCTGCTAGCAATTTGCCAATGTATTTAAAATCTGATGCAGTATTACATGTTTTATTTTGTCTTGTTTAATGTGTCTCTTTTTCCAGAATATTGAGATTCCTGTAGTTCCCTTTTAAAATAAGGACCTCTTTGAGGAAGAGCATTTCTTGCATGCAGACATCTCCTACTCTTGCCATGACAGCTGCATTGTCCTGTGTGTTCCCATTGTTCCAAGACGGCTACACTGAGTCCTCTGGAAGATTTATTTCTGTGAATCGACTGCACCCTCTGCTGACACTTTGCTGGTATTACCTCTAGGAAAGAGAGATTTCTGCTTTCTGTGAAGCAGCAACAGCTCCACATGAGTTCTTGCTGGGAGCATTGGGCTCTCTTATTAGATTATCTTTTCATCATATCTTTCTTTTTATACAAATGCTAAATGTTCACCCTCAGTGACTTAGGCTATGCTTCTCAGTGATGATTTGGCTGTGAATGAATGCAGCTTATCAAATCCATCTCGAACACATCAGAACTTCTCCTTTGTCAGCATCCTGCTTTCCAAAAGGCTTATTCTGGCAGGGGTTCTAAGAACATTTTTCTTCCTATTCTAGCATCTTTGGAGAGGAGTTGGGATGCATAAATCAAAGATCCATCAACTAAGGTTTACTGAAATGATAACAAATCTAAAAACACTTAAGGCCCATACACATCCTAGAACTTCAAAGACTGATTCTTCTTCTTACACCTCAGCAGGTAATAGTGAAAGTCTTCTGGAGTTCTTGGCCAAGCAGGAACTGAATAACTGAAAGTATGCTTTTTAATGAGATTTGGCGTCCTCTTCCTGTCAGCAAAGTATTGTCTCCAGTTCCAAGAAAATAAAAAAATCCCACACAAGTATTTTTACTGTAACTAAAAAATGTAAGGGATTTTGCCCTTAGTATTGCTTTTATTTTCAGAATCTTTGTTTTCCTTCCAGCATCCCTGAACTTATAGTTTATTTTATTCTTTGATTTCATCCTCCCATCATGGGGGAAGTTTCTGCAAGATTTGCCACTTAATGAATATAATGACCAGTGGATCATTTGTATATTATCTTTTGTACAAAAATAATAAAGATTTGTAATCTTTATTATAAATGTATCAAACCAAAGGATCCACTTGTCCGATTAGATCCTTCCTGCTCCCGCTTCTCCTTTTGTGACCTTCATTCACTTGTACCTTCTCTCTCTCCTGTCCACATTGTTACTGTTTTTTGGGAGTACTGTCTCCTGTGAGTCTGGCACAGAGAATCCCTGCAAAAGGAAGGAAGAATTTGAATGACTCCTGTCCACCATTTCTAAAATAATTATCAACAACCAGGGAAAAGATTAGGTGCTGCTGTAAACTGTTCAATGAAAATACACAACATAGAATAAACGGCATGTCAAGGTTTGATACAAAGGTGCTGACCTAGTTAGGCATTTAGTAGCGCAAGGATGACATGCAAATTCGTGAAGTGTTCCATATTTTTTGGCTGACATTGTATTTTCTGTAACCTAGTTGTGTTTCCCTCCTTACCCCCTTCCCTTTTATATTAGTACCTCACTCGGGTGATCTGTATTTCCCTACTGGCTTTGTCATCTTTTTGGAGTCATAACTCTTAACATCTACTAATAAAATTCCATCTGTTCATAGAAGCCAAGTACCTTGTGAAGGGAACTGAAAACTGTTCAGTTTGATCTAAGGTGGCATAGGCCAAACGGATGGGAAATGGCATATTTAAGTCTGATATGGCACCATTAAGAATGGTATCTCAACTTAGAATCATACAGTCATAGAAAATGAGGGTTGGAAGGGACCTCAGAAGGTCATCTGGTCCAACCCCCTGGTCCAAGCAGAACCATCTCCAACTAAATCATCCCAGCCAAGGCTTTGTCTAGCTGGGTCTTAAAAACCTCCGAGGACGGAGATTCCACAACCTCTCTGGGTAACCTGTTCCAGTGTTTTACTACCCTCCTAGTGAGATATATTTTCCTAGTATTTAACCTAAACTTCCCTTGCAAGTTGAGACCATTGCTCCTTGTTCTGTCATCTACCACCACTGAGAACAGTTCAGCTCCATCCTCTTTGGACCCTCCCTTCAGGTACTTGAAGGCTGCTGTTAAATCCCCCCTCAGTCTCCTCTTCTCTAGACAGAATAAGCAAGGTTCTTTCAGCCTCTCCTCAGAAGACAAGTTCCCCAGCCCCTTCAGCATTTTGGTTGCAGTTCACTGGACTCTCTCCAATTTGTCCATATACTTTCTATAGTGGGGGGCCCAAAACTGAACACAGTACTTCTGATGTGGCCTTACTAGTGCTGAACAGAGGGGAATAATCACTTCCCTTGATCTGCTGGCAATCCTCCTACCAATGCAGCCATTATGTAATTAGCCTTTCTAACAAGGGTACACTGTTGGCTCATATTCAGCTTAACGTCCATTGATTTTGCTCCAGAGGGGCTCCCTGCCCAGCCGTGTGCCCCAGAAGCACTGCTCAAGCCAGTCTCCATGGAAAACATAGCCCCTAACTGCAACGGCCTCATCGCTCCCAGGATGTCCATGGAAACTGGCTGGACTGATGCAGACAGGGGCTGCTGGGAAATGGAGTTTGGCCATTATCTGGATCCACCATTTTGCCCTCCCCTGCACTAGAGACTATGAGCAAATATGACCTGGGTAGAAGACTTCTGAGGGTTAAAGAGGATCTTGAGAGACAGCATGTCCATAGGATAAGGCAGCATCAGAGAGGACCAGTCCCAAAGAGAGTGAAACTTCGGTGGGTCCCTGAACAGCAGGATGTATCAATCCAGACATCCCTCCCAAAGCCAACAGAAGCTGGAAGGCTAGCAGGCTTGGGCGCACAGTACTTGTGAGTAACTCCAGGGTTCACCTGGAGGAAGCAGGAACTGTAAAGTTCTGGATGGCAGCAACTGTAAAGTGGGCAGACATCCAGGTGAACTAAGAGGGCCAGAGCTGAGGCATGGAAACAGTCATCTTTAAAAGCCCATTGAATCTATGCAGTTGCTATTGATATTCAGTGGACAGATGGTGCTGGGCAGGCCCACACAAGTAAAGATGGATCCTAAAAAGGTTCCCCAGAGATACATCTATGCAGGGATCTGTAAAGTACCATAGGTGCCAGGTAGCTTAGGGAGCATTGGAGTGGGACTAGAGCCTGGAGAAATACCTGTCATTACAACTCAACAGGGTGGAGAACCAAGGGCTGGGACCGGAGGGAGGAAGAAGTACTTCATCTGTAGCAGTGGGCAGATGGATTCTTCTTCTTCAGTGAGACAAGAGGATCTTAAAGGAACAAGCTGCAGTGGGACTGCTGAGAAGTGAAACGGCCAACCTGTGCCAGAGATGGTGGTAGAGTGGTAAATAAGACCAAAGGAAACCCCCTGGCACTGTGGGTTGGAGAGAAGTAGTGGAGGTGTGTACCAGGAGACCTGCTACTGGAAGGAAAAGCTGCATTCTGTAGCTTTTTGTTCTTTATTGCAGAGGGCAGGTCAGGGAATGCAGCTTGCAGAAAGATGAGCTGCAGGGCTCCAAGAAGCTAATAAGGGGTTGGAAAGTGGGGCTGTGTGAAGCTTAGGTCACCAATTCAGCCCAATTCAGCAGCTGAATCTCCGAATCCAATTTGAATTGGGAGACCCATTAATCCAATTGAATCCAAAGCCTTCGAATCTGCCCTGCTGTGCCTGCCTCTCCGTGGCTGATCTGAATCTCCAAATCAGTGTTGAATCAGCACTGAATCTTCCAAAGCCAAATTGGCAGAATTGAATGGAGACAGTGATTTGAATTACCGAATCAAATCACTGTCCTCTGAGTTAGCTGAATCTGAATCAAATAATTCCCTATTCACACAAACCTATTGGAGAGCTGTTTCTGATTTGGATAATTGGCATCATTTTGGCCTTGCTCTGAAGAAGTTCAATCAGGACTTCTAGGAAGTCTCCCAGGAAGAGGGAGAGGCTTCGTATGTGGATTCAAGCACAGGGCTAGGAGGGCAGACTGACTCAGATGCTTACAACAGAAGGACTGCAAGGGCAACTTACAAGGAGACAAGTTATGTGTTTTGTTGCTGTTTGGTGGTTGTGTTACCCTGTGAAATCCGGGGTGACTTAAAGGAAATGAAGAGGCCCATGGGAAGGTGACATTACAGAGGGCGCCAGGGAAGTACCCCATAGTTTGGGGAACTTTGTTCCAAGGGTCCAGTGCAGAGGTGGGGCTGGGTACCCAGCATAGAGAGTGTGAGTGACAGAGACCAAACACATATGCTGATATATCCATCTGTGGGCGCTGTCTGTTACGGGCACCTGTTTCACCATTACCTCAATCTCTGTTAACAGTTTCTTAACAATACTACTGAAGCTCATAGAAGTTCCAGCCCTGTTGTCAAGCTTTGATGAACTGCAGCTGGACAACAGAAAAAAAGGCAAGAGACGTGTCCTAGTCACTCAGAACAGATACTTTGTTTCTAATGGTTCCACCTGAAGTACAATCTATGCCCATGGAGAGCACTGCTCGTCAAAGTTTCTGACCTCTACTACAGTTTCTGCTTTGGGAAGCTTGGGACAGCTAGAAGGGATGACCAGCTAACGAGTGTAGAGCTACAAAAAGAATTAAGAGCTCCAGGAGTTGAATGCAAAGGGTAGGTTCTTGGGGGAAGCCCAGATAGCTAAAATGGCTAGAAAGGAGGCAGAGTTTTGTTTGGCATTTAAGGTGAAGACTAAAACTAGCTTGAGAAGCTGGGAATGGAGCTGGCTTTGCTGTCTAAAGCAGCAGGGTAAGTGACCTGTTTACAGAGTACTTCATTTCACAGTTGTTAAAAGATGTGTGAAGCAATCAGGTGATAACAAAGAAAAGGTGTGAATAATTCACCCTTCATAATAGGGTTTGAATAGGAAATGGAATAAAGCAAGAGTCCTGTATGTAAGACTATCAATCCTATAGTAGTATCTAATGCACTTGCATATGAGCCAAGGACTTGTCTATTTTTGGCTGCTTGGTTCTGCACCTTTTACACACTCAGCTTCTATTCACTTAGGTACAAAGTGGGCAGTGAATCATAAGGTATGTTGCTTACAAAAGAGAGGACTTCAAAGCATTTGAGAGACACTTTAAATATTGTTTTGCTAATTCCTTCACTAATGCTTGTTGTGCAACTGGGTATTGAGACTCCCTGTAAACAGCAGAAATGTAGGTGAAACCTACTTCTAATTAATTAGGATGGATGGTAGGTCTTGTTGTGGTTGCTCATGTGGCATTTCCATCATACGGAATTAAAACATTTGGTAGGAGATGTAGATTTGAATCCCCTCATCCAGAGAAGGTAAAAGTTATGTCTCCCACTGCCTGGGTGAATGTATTTAGCCTCATGGTATGCGATATAGAACGGTCCCTTTCTGGTTGCGTTTTGTAACTCTTTGTTCTCCATGGGCTCTGTCAGTGGCCAACTGCAACAACATACAGCAAGAGCAACATTATGGGCAACATTGTGGTGGGAACACTTTCCCTCTGGGAAGTCAGATGACACTTTCTATAAAAGCAAGTGCTGCTGACAAGCAATGTGGAACCAAAGCGCCAGCTAACTAGTAACTAGTACTAAACTAGACTAGTAACAAACATTGACTATATGCTAAGCCTGATGACTAGCTTGGAAACAGCTTCCAGGCAAAGAGCAGAATATAATATAATAGCTGTTACTAATCCCGTGTGAATATGCAATTCCAGGGGAAGTTTCACAATGATAACCTGACAGTCAAGTTCATGCAAACTCAGTTGCCAATTAAATGCTGCTAAATGAAGTTGTGTATTTGTAACACTTCTGTGCGGCAGTACTGGGGTGAGAATGTCCACTGCTATGTGTGGGAGCAATAGATTGAGGGTGCCCAACCTCTGTGTGTGGAAGGGAATGTATTTGGGCTACCAGCCTTTAGAACTGCTTGGGCATGTGCAGATGAGTGCAGCTGTGCAGCACGTGGTGCTAGAAATACCCCTGCAGCACCACATACTAGTGGTGACGTGTTGGGGGTCCACATGCAACCTGTGAGAGTGCTGATGCACCCCCTGATCGGCCACACACACTGCTTAGGCGATGGGCAGGTGGGAGCACTGGTGCCCCCCCGCAAGCGCTGGCTGATCACTACAGCCACTCCTGGAAGCGGCTATAGCAATTGGCTGCAGTGACCAACCATGGGGGAACTCCCTCTGGGCCGAGAAATCTGCTGCGGGGGATCCCCCCAGGCAGAGAGACTGGTCATAGGGGGGCATGTGCCCCCCCCCCCGACTAAAGCAGCACAAGTCCTCCATGCTGCATACCACATAGTCAAGTGTTCTCTGTGCCACAAGGGCACACTGCCCATGTGTGTACTGCTTTGTTGTTTTTTTTCCATGCTTCAAAAAAACTTGCAAAAAACAAAACAAAATGGAGCAGCACACACATGGGTATTGTACACCACAGAAAAGGAGACCTGGGTTGCCTGGAGCTGCACTGTGGCTGCCAGCCAGGCCCTGCTCAGCAGGATTGCTGCTAATGCAGCCCCAAGAGACCCCTTGAGGCTCCAGGTAAGGCTGCTGAAACCAGCACTGTGCTGGGCCCAGCCTCTCCTTTGACCCCCAGGTTAACTAGCCAAGTGACATGGGTGGTTCCCAGGTAGAAGTACCTGCAGCACCAGCAGTGCTGCTGCCACTTGACCCCGGGGGACCAAATGTCTGCACTTATCTGGATGTGGCTCTTGAAGGCAGGGGAATGCAAACTAAGGCAGGTCACCAAGTAAGAAGCCAGTGTGCACAAGTCCCAGCTGACTGCTAGAGGGCATAGGGATGTCAGGGGTGGGGGGGAGTGAGGCCTGTTAGAGTAATTCTACTAGTTTTCCATGCTGATCTGTTAGCTTTTGGCCTGTGGTTCTTAACCTTCTTGGATTTGAGGCACCTCTCCATAACTTCTGTGAAGTGAATGGCACATAAATTAGTTTAGTACACTAGTTTAAATAATCCAGTACTTACATCCTCAGAGAGGGGCCAGGCAGTAAGGGTGGGAGATCAGCCAGGCAGGGTCCAGCCTGAACCTGTGATTACACCTGGATACCATTCAAAGCACCTCTTGGCATTTGAAGGTGCTACAGTAATGGTTTTCAACCTTTTTAATATTCGCAGACCCCCTAAAACAATTAAAATGGAGGCATGGAACCCTTTTGAAATCTATCGCTTATTCTCATTACCCATTTCGGGAAAGTGCTGGTGAAACTGAGATTTGAGTACCAGCAAGTGTTCCTTTTTTTTTTTTTTTTTTTACATCACTGTCTAGCATCAACTCATTTTCAGCCAGAAAGCTGTCAAGGGTTTCAAATGTGTCAAAGTTGTTTTCTTTTACGTGAGAAATCCGGAGTTGTAGCTTCTTGAAAAAAGCCATCAGTTCCCTGCATATCACAGGCAACCATTCACCCAGGGCTTCCCCCAGCTTGCCAGGTCAAACCCTCACACATTCACATGTATTGCGTGTGCTGTGACAATGAGAAGTTGCGGCACAGCCTGAGCTAGCAGATATCTGTATACATCACCAGACTTTTGCTTGTGTCCTCCCATCAGTTTTGCAGGACCTAACCTTTCACTAAAAATATGCACCATTCTTATTGTTCCAGATGAAGCTTTCCATAAATGTTTCTCGGCACTAATTTTCCCAGGGGAAATTCCATCCAGACTGGTTTGCTCACGCCGTCTCCCTCACCCTCAGCCCTCACTCCTGTTCTGCTCCAGTTTGTAGATTGATCTTGCTGGGTGAGTGGAGGGGCTGTGGGGCTCTAGCATTGCTGGTCCCATGTGAAGTACCGGTGGTGGGAGGGTGAGGTGGGGTGGCGGAGCCGCGCTCTGCCTGCTGGGCTGCCTGCCCCGGTGCTTGGCCAGCTTCTGTGCATGGGGAGAAGAGCAGCAGCGGTGGCACTTCACCTCCTGGCAGAGGCACCATCTTTACAGCCAACTTTTGCAGACCCCTAGGCAAGGACCACAGTTGAAAAGCAGGTCCCAGGGCAATGGGTGGTCTGGAAGCCAGTAAGAAATGTTAGAGGCCCAAGACTGGCAGAGTGGTAGGGATGTCAGGGGAGCTGTGCAAAGCAGGGCACAGCTTGGGACACTTGCATTTGGCTGCCATTTCTCCCAGGGCTCGGGCTTCCCAAGGAAGGAAGAGCACGGGCTGTACCTGCGCAAGGGGAGGTGTCTCCTACAAAACAGCAATTGGGAACTGTTTCTGTATTTCCCTGAAGAATAAAAGTAAGTTTAAAAAAACAGGTTAGTTCATGTTCCCGGCACCAGGCTGGACTGGAAGGATGAAGCTGGGTCTGGTAGGTGTCAGGGGAAGCAGGGAGCAGTGGGGGTTTATTTTATGGCTGTTTACAGCAGTGGGAAGAGCAGGACTTCCAGCTGCCTCCAGCCCGGGTACCTGGCAGGGGAAGTACCGTGATGACTATGGTGGCAAGGGAAATACCCTGACCAAGGTAATTTAATTAAGGTGGCACTGTGTGGTGGAGAGTTGTACCCTTGTCTGCTTGTGGACAGGAGTCTCAACAAGAGCCTCACAGTTTGCTTCCCACTGGCTTCCAGTGTGAGTATCCTGGCTACAAAATAGCCTATCCCAGTGGTGTAAAACTGAGCGTTTCTGAGCTGGTATGCAGGGCATTCAAGCACAGCATGTCCCAGTCCCCACAGCCAGCATGGGGCAGACATGGTCTGCAGCACATGAACTGAGCCCAGCACTGCGGGTAGCACAGGGGTCCAGTGAGGCACTGCATGGAACATGTGCCCCTCATGTTGTGTGCGGCATGTGTGGGTGTCCCATGAGCTGGACTGGGGCTGGATCACGGGGCTCCCTGTGCACATAGCCCTTGGGCTAGCATGTGATGCATGCTTCCTATGGCACATGGGCTACACCCTGTGGAGAAAGGTTTTAGCAGGATCCAAGCACAAGTTGTGTGTGGCACCTTGCATTGCCTGTCTTATGCAACGCAGGATCCAGGGCTGGTCCAGTGACCCACTAGCTGGGTCATGCACCTCAACAGGGCTGCATATGTTGTAGAGCTCTGACCCCTCTGTTGTAGAGATTTCTGTTGTTGTAGAGACCTAGAGTGGACTGATCACAGTGACAGAATATAATAATCCCTGTAAAGCAATGTTTCCCAACCCATGGGTTGCAAGAATTTGTGAAAGGGTCACAAGCAAACTTTAAAAATGGGGAAAATGTGGGACATGGTGGCTTTTTCCTTTGCAGGATATTGGAGTTCCCGACTGCAAGAGGCTGCTTGGGCCTGCCCCATACCCCGCCCCCCCGCATGCCCCAGATACGGGGGGGGGAGAGTTTTAGTGGGGGGGGGGCAGCAGTTTGTGGGTGAGAGCCACTGGGTTGGGACTGGCTGTTTGATGTTTACAGATGGGTCCTGGTACAAAATATGCTAAGAACCACTGCTGTTAAGGAATACTAGCTAAACTAATTATTACATTCAGAGCTTAGTAGCAATTATAAGCAAGAGTTCTATAGTACTACAAACAGTACTGCTTATTAAATGACTACATCCACACTGTAAAATTAATTTAAGAATGAAACTTATCCTTAATGAAGACCTCACATTAGCCCCTATGATTGTTGCTAATTGTTATTGCTGTTGGTGTCCTCCCTTTTTGCCTCTAGCTTTGATGCTGCTGTGATGTGGAGGGAGTTATGTTCTCTTTTTGTTTTGTTCTTTACAGGACGGGACAAGAAGTACAGGATTCTTGTTTGCACAAGATACCAATGACCTGTATAAGCTCCCTGTCTTACATATTGGAAAAATGGAATGTCACGGAGTACCTGATGAAATGTCTTAATTATGGGGTCACCACAGTGGTGGCGGCTTCAAAATTAGCCCTTTGTTTAACTCCTGTTATGGTCTTGTTCTGTTTCTGCCTCAGTTCTCTTTACATTATAATGTAATCACAGGAATTCTAAGCTAAAAACAAATTGTTCTGATGATTTCTGGCATGATGCAAGGCAAACTTTGGCATACTTTTGGGATTTGTATGCAAGAATATGGTATGGTAAGTAAAACTTCCTTTGTTTGTAGCTCTAAATCTGTTTTATATTAGATGCATGACCCCAAAATTTAAATGTTAGGCTTCAAACCCAGGTTTACTAACCCAAGACCATTTTCTTTACTGACAATCCTCAAACTTTTTACTGACAACTAGCCTTTTTCACTCACATGTGCCTTATGTTATATGTCACCTTGTAACCTTTCTACCAGACCCTGAATTACAGGTTACAAGCTGGTGGGGGGAGAGGGGGAATTGATTGTTGGTGAAAATGTTTAAATTTATCACTCCACTTTTTTTTTTCCTTGGTTGGCAACCTTACTTGACTGCAGCAATGGTTTTACACCATGTTATCCCCACCATAAGGGGTCCCCTGTTTACCCCCACAATCATGCTGCTGTCCTACTCTCTCTGTCCTGGCATGACAGCCCCCAGAGAAGGACCTATCTGCATACCTGGCACCCATCAGTGTTATAGGCAGATGGGAGGTAGCACTAGGGGCATTAGCCGTAGCACATGGCTGGGGCTTGGGGAAGGAGCTTTGGAGAACCCCGTAAAGCACAAAGTCCTCAGAGCTCCATTTGAGGTGGTGCTCTGGTGTTCAGACACTTTGGGCTTCTATACATGTGCAAGCACCGCATCTCTGGGCCCTTTGAAAAGTGTCCGGTGCTGTGCCATGTGCAGTTTTATAAGAGGCATAACGCGTGTCAGTGGCTTTTGAACTAAATGGCTTTTGAACTAAATGCCTCAGAGGTGCTTTAGTTCAAAAGTGTACTGCTGTAATCCTCTGTGCATTGACATGCATTTTGCCACTTACACAACGGCATGTGGAGCAGCGCGATGCACGTCAGCTTGTGTGTGGAGCCAACTTGATTAATCAAGTCTGCTCTGAACTGGCAGGTATCTGGCATGTTTTGGGAGCGAAAGGTATGTGTATAAATGCTCTGTGGTGGTGTCTACATTAGAATATGGGTTCTAGCTACTTTTTCACACAGCAACTAAAGTGATCATTTGCTGTTGTTTTGATTCTTTTTGACTTTTTGTTGTGCCAGTGGTGTTTTGTTTTTTAAACGGTTGGGGTTTTTTTTCCCCTCCCCCCCCTTCCCCCCCCCATGGCTCTTCATATATACCATCTTCTCACACTACCTTCAAAGCTCTACCTCTGCTTCCCCTTCCTCCATTATTTTCTTTGCCTTGGTAGCCTTTTCTATCCTGTGTAAATCTTTACCCAGTTGTCTTTAGGACTTCGATCTTGTAGCCCTCTATGCATGGTATAAGGGCTCACTTGTAAGGTGCCTATCATTTTCACATTTTAAGTTTCTCTTAAAGACCCACTTGGGTCTTCTCAAGCTTTTCCACATCCTTGTTGAAGTGCAGTGCCCAGAACTGAATGCAATATTCCAGCTGTGGTATCACCAATGCTGAGTAAAGTGGAAGAATCACTTCCTTAGTTTTGCTTGAGATGCATTGATCGCATGGCAGAGCATTGTTTGCCCTGCTAGCTACAGCATCACACTGACAGCTCATGTTCATACTATGGTCTATTATTACCCCTAGATCCCTCTTGGTCATGGTACTAGTCAGTTTCACGCCACCAAGTCTGTAGGTATGCTGAGGATTCTTTATCCCCAGACAGGGCACTTTATACTTCTCAGTGTTAAACTTCATCGAGTTCTGATCCTCCCAACTTGTCAGCTTGTCTAGGTCCACCTATATCTGCAGCCTATTTTCAAGTGTGACCACGCTCCCCTGCAACTTGGTGTCATCCGTGAACTTGGCCAGTGAGCTCTTCACCCCTACATCCAAATCATTGATAAAGATGTTGAAAATCACTGGACCAAGCACGGACACCTGTGGGACACCACTGGCTACTTCTTTCCAGAATGACACGCATCCATTCATTAAAACTCTCTGGGTCTTATCCTGCAGCCAGCTTCCTACCCACCTAACTGGTGAGCAGTTAAGCCTGCAATCCTCCAATTTTCCCATTAGAATACTCATGGGATACTGGATCAAAAGCCTTTTGGAAGCCTAGTGTACCCATCTGGCTTCAAACATCCGGTTACGCGCCACACGTCCCCGGATGCTTGGGGTTGTCCGCTGGTCCGTCCCTGTGGTCCTGCTCAGTTGGTGTCTCTGGCCCGCATAGTCTCTCCCCAGTCTCGCTTATCACGACTTCGTATCGTATCTCAGTGGTGGGGTTTGACTGTTGGGGTCTCTCGTGTATAGGACCGCGGGATGATGATCTTCTGTGAGGCTCCACCTCACCCTTGCACCCCGCCTTGGTGAATCCTGATGCTCTTTGGCCAGGTCCCTGAGAGTTGAGGCTGTACGCCCTTTTACCTAGCAGGTTAATGGCAGTTGGGCCAAATGCCCACTTCACCCACCATGCCTCACAGCCGGCTAGCCCTACCTGTATCTGTAGACCACCTTTTGGGTTAGACACCACCTGGGCTTCTCACCCAGCAACCTCTCCAAAAGTGGGAAACGAAAAAAATAACAAAAAAATACCAACAATGAAGAAATGGAAAATACTCAAGGAGGCCCTCCACCCCCTTTATTGCATGCACCCACAGTATGCCCTACTACAACAGGCTTGAGCCCCTAAGACCCCTAGCAAGCCCTAAATTGGATCTGGGTTAGCCTGTTGGCTGCGGTGTCCTTCTCTCCGTTCTTTATCCAGCCTGTGGGTTCACTGGACCCTTGGTGGTCCCTCTCAGCACATCTTCCCCACGTCTCCTGGTGGGGCAGCTCTATACTGCTGGGGCCCGTCTTCTGCCACCCTTCCCACTGACTATGCCATTCGGCCCCCCACCTGGGGTATCTCTTTGAGCCCATTGGAACCCTCTATGGTCCCACCTGATCTGGCGCTTTGGCTTCTGCTGACTCTTCCGGCTCTTTGTGGGTAACTCCGGGTCTCAAGCCCCTTCTGCTCTCTTCTATCCCCGGGTCCTGGCTCCCGGTCTGAACAAGGCGTCTCTGGTATCTTGCCCCCTGTGTCTCTGTTGGCGGTGTTCTCCCTGCGGTGGGCTTTACTCTCTCCTCCTGTGTTGCAGGAAGCAGTTTCCCATGCTCCTTCCCCTCGGGGGGTCTCTGGGAGAGACCTCTTTTCTGGTGTTGCTGCTGGTCTCCCTCCTGCTCTCCCACCAGCAGCTCCTTTTATCTTCTCCGGCCAGTTCCTGCCGCTAGTCTTCTCTGCTGGCTGCAGCTGTATAAAGGCATGGCTAACGAGCTGCTGAGGTCCTGCTGCCATTTCCAGCTTTGCCACGGCTCCCACTACAAGTAAGAATTTTTTTTTTTTTTCCTTTTTTTCTTCCCCGGCTAGCTCCTGCTCCCAGGGTTCCCCCCTGGCTCCTTGAGGTCTGCCCCCTTGTTTCTCCCTGTGACACCTAGGTATTCAATGTCGACCTTCTCTTTTATCCAGGTGATGAGTTACTTGATCATAGAAGGAGATGAGATCGGTAAGACGAGACCTGCCTGCAATGAAGCCATGCTGGCTATTGTTGAGAATCCTACCTTCTGCAAGCATGTTGCACATAGACTCCTTGAAGAATTTTTCCAGGATTTTCCCTGGGATAGAAGTTAGGCTAATTGGCCTGTAGTTGCCTGGGTCCTCTCTTCCCCTTCTTGAAGATGCCCACAACATTGGCTTTCTTCCAATCTTCAGGGACCTCCCCTGAGTGCCATGAGTTGTGGAAGAGTTTTGGCAGAGGTCCTGCGATGACTTTAGCACTCTCAGATGAAGTTCATCTGGTCCTGCTGACCTGTAAATGTCTAACTGATCATACACCAGCTCAATCTCAACATTAGGAAGGCAATCATTCCTACCATGCCCATTCTGAACTTTATCTGGCATGATTTTCTCCTTAGCCTGGTGAAATACTGAAGCAAAGTGGTTATTCAGGAGTTCAGTTTTCTCCTGAGTGTTGGTAACCTGCTGTCCTGATTTGTTAAGCAGTGGCCCTATGCTTCCACTTATTTTCCTCCTGTTCCCAACGTAACTAAAGAAGGACTTATTGTCCTTGAATTCTGTTGCCAGTTTAAATTTAACCTCTCCTTTAGCCTTTCTAATCTGCTCCCTACAAGTGTGGGCTGCTATTATATAGTCTTCTTTGGGGACTGTCCTAGGCTCCCATTGTTAAAGTGTAGATTACTATTGCCTGGCCCATAGTCCCCTGCATATATGATCTGAGGCTATTGAGCAGAATCATTTGGGATGCAAAGTCTAAGGAACTACTTTTTGTGAATAGGAGAGGACGGTAATTGAGTTCAGTGTTCATGTTGCCTAATTCTGGCCATACTATAAAAAAGATAATTATCTATTTGCATCAATGGCTGCAGCCCATACAAACATAAATCTGATAGAACTAGGGCTGTCTATTAATCGCAGTTAATGCATGCAATTAATGCATTAATTAGTTTTTGCGTGAATTTTTTTAATGTGGCCTGTCACGCTACAGCTTGACTGGTGATTGTCCACATGAGTACCCTGAATAGGGCTGTTCCCCACCTCTTCTGCTGTGTCTTGATGGTACTTTGAGAGGAAGGGGTTCAGTGTTGTAAGTGATGGGCCGTCATAGGGGTTCTCACAGTACAGCCACATCTGACTTGGGACTCCACCTCCCCTACACCCCATCCATTCACCAACCGTGGACGATGATGCTTTAAAGTCCACAATTGCTGCTTCGGCACTCTGCTTACCTCGCACAAAATGTAGCTCCAACATGTTATCCTCCACTGGGCTGCCTGAGATGGCAGTATGGGTGTGCCCAGCATTGTTTTCAGCTGCCTGTACCCAATGCTTATCCTTGCATCTGAGACTGTGTCCTCTCTTGCCGGAGAGTGTCTCTTCCGACTTGACCCAGCAGACCAGAATTGCAAGCAATGAAGAACAAGGGGAAAAAAATAAAAACCCAACAAGGACTTCCTTGGATCTTTCCCTCTAGGAAAGTGGAAGTCAGTGGGGAAGAGAATGGGAGGAATCTAATAGAAGACTTGATTCCTCCTATCCTTATCTCAGTGGGGACCCAGTTGCTTGGGTGCCCCACTGCTGTGGCACCTCCCAGCACCCCCCAAACTCCGGGCTGTCTCTGCACGGTATTGGGTTACTGCCCTTCTGCTCTTTGGCACCATCAGTGCCTTTTAAACTTTCCATGGTGGTGCACGGGGCCGACATCATCAGCTGGGTGCTGCCTAGCTGAATTGAAAGAGTGGTCAAAATGTGGCATGGTGATGCCACACACTGCACCAATCCAAGCATACTCTCCCTTGCTGCTAAGTCCTACTGGTCCCATAGTGTTTCCTGGCCCCTCCTCCCAGGACCTGATGAGGCTCTCAGGGATTTCAGTGCTTGTGTTCAGTCTTCACCATTGCATGTCCTAATAGTTGTTGGTATTGGGGGAAAAGTGGCCCCTCCACGTCTCTGCTGTGTGCCTGTCTGTGCTGCTGGGGGAAAGCTGCCCCACTCCCTTTGCTACTACGTGTGTCTGCTTGTGTGCTGGGAGAAAAGCAGCAATTTCTCCTTTGCTGCTGCCAGGACATACATACATTTCCTAGGAGCAGACTCAGCAGCTGGATGCAGGTAAGTGTATAGAGGGCCAGGTCTTGAAGACTATCTGCAATTTTGCGTACATCCAAAAATATGTACAATTGGGATTCTATTATTGTTTTAACTGTGCAATTAAAATTCTGATTAATTGCAACAATTTTTTTAAATGTCATGATTAATTGTGATCACTCTTTTTAAACTATTCAACAGCCTTCAATTTTAAAACTAAATGTAGCTTATGGATGGCTACCAGTAGAGACCCCAAAAACCATACCAATAATTTAATCTGAAGACATGTCAACCCCAAAATATTGTGGGTGCTCATCACATATTTCAAGTTCTTTCCCTGGGGGAAAAAATATAGGTCTTTAATAGTGGTCCATATCTTATTGGTTAGGGCACTCCTTTGGGATAGGAAAGACACCATTTCAAGCCCTCTTCTACCCAAATTTAGATAGTACTCCTGAAGTTGCACCTCTCACTGTGTGAAAGGTGCTTTATACACAAGACTACTAGATGTTCAGGTGTGGTAGCGAAGGACAAATCTTCCTTGACCAGCTCCAAGGTTCTGATGCACAATTCTGAATAAGTGTGAATAACTCCTTAAGTGGAGATGAGATGAGCCTTCTAGGCCAGATTGTATCTATCTATGGAAGTTTCTTACAGTGTGAACATATTTTTTTTCTTTCTTGAAATAATTGGTTGCTTGGACAGATGAGAAATGTGGACTTCTTATTACGTGTTTGTTATTTAATTCCTACCTTTTGTTTTTTTTCTCTTTAGCCCATCATTCCAATGTATACTGAAAATGTTCGCAAGTAGGAAGCAAGTAGGATGCTTAAAGAAAGGAGTAAGAGTCATTTTAAATACTATATTCCTTTTGAGCATTTGTCTCATTGAATCTTTCATGGTTTTGGCTTGCTTCTGTTTGTGTGGAAAATGGAAAGTGTCCGTAGATTGTGAGACATTAATGTGCATGTCTAGGATGAGCCATAGGCTGCTGACAGACATTCCTTTTTAAAGGCATGATGGAATGTGATCCACATTCCCAACAGTCATGCCTCCTGCCATACCAAACATGCTTAGCAGGACAGTGGTATTGGGATCAAATCTCAAGCACGTCCTTCTTGCCATTGTAGGGATAGGCTGGGATCATGATTCGGGGATCCCCCAGCACTGGCATGTTGAAGGCCGGGTGCCTGACAATCAGTTACCTGTTGGCTGGATTGGGACTGCACCAGGGCTTCAACTAGCCCTGGTGCACTCCCCAGAGTTGGCTGATGATTATTCTCCAGCATGGATTGTACTGGGGCTGCTTCACGCTCTGATGTGGTCCTAGAGCCAGCCATGCTGCCAGCCAGGACTCTGCTGATGGTTAGCCTGCAGGGATATACCTGGGCTGGTTCGAGCCTCAGTGCAGACCTGGAGCCTGACAACAATCATTTGATGGTCGACTGGTGGGAACATACTGGAGTGACTGAAGACTTCAGTGCGGTTCTAACCCTGCCACATGCCTAAATTGTCATGATGGGACCGCTTAGCATTTTCCTTCCATATATTACACATAATCTATGTAATTTTTTGGGGGCTGGTTTCCTTTTTTGGCATGCCATGAATTGTTTAAATGTGTGGCTGGGTTGCAATTTTAGACAAGATTAACAGACTAATCATGCCTTTAAGTTTCAAGGTGAGGCTATCCCCTGAAGGCCTGTAGCATAATGGCAGGCAGGAGAACCATTAAAGCAAATAATTACTCTGACTTGAGGCGAAGCCCAGATGGCTTGTGAGAGAGATTTGTATCTTTGTAAACTCTGTATGACATGAAGAAAACTCAGGTTTATATGGCCAGACAGTTTCAGGGCAAACCACTAGGGCTGTGAGAAGCTTCGATCGCTGATTCAATTTGGAGGAGATTTGGATTGATTCAGTGACGGGCTCTCCAAATCCGAACTGAATCGAGAGACCCATTAATCTCTCCGAATTTAATTGGATGCTTCCAATTCAATTTTGGAGAGATCTGACAATTCAGCCATAGACAGCTTTTATATATCATTTTTTTTTTCTACATGCCTCAAGGTACTAGGCATGGCTCGTGAATGCTGAGGTGGTGGGGCAGATGCAGAGTCCCATGGGAGCATGGGGTCCTCCGCATGCTTGGCAGACGCAAAGTCCCATGGGGAGTGGGGCCCCCGCGCGCTCGGCAGTGGACCAGAAGTACTTCCGGTCCACTTCTAGGTCTGCCGCAGAGTACGTGGCCCCCTCGTACTCCTGTGGGATGCCCCATCTACCCCACCGTCTCGGCATTCACGAGCCATACCTCAAGGTATGTAGAAAAAACATAAAGCTGTGTCTATGGCCAAATTGTCGAATCTGAGTGAGAATCAAATCTTTAGATTCGGCTGAATCAAATTGCTGTCCCCTGAATCAGGTCAAATCTGAATCGAATACTGGCCTTTTTGCACACCCCTACAAACCACACTGGATTAAACTGAATTGGGAACAACTACGGGAGGTGATCCAGTCTGACTTTGAGTCAAATGGCTAAAATAGTGATTCTGAGCCATGGTGCTAGGGTACTTTTAGTTACCACATGAGTCTTTGAAGGGTACTGCAGTGTATCAAGAGGTGAGCCAAGTTTGAGGAAATGAGATCATCTCAAACTTGGGCTTGTCAAGGGATTGCTGTTTCCCTACCCCCACCGTCTGGCCCCTATGCAAGGAGTAAAGCTCTGTAATGAAAAATGCATTCATTTTTTTAAATAAGGTGCTGCTCAATTCCCACAAGTTAGGGAGGGGTGTCTTGAGTCTAAAAAGTTTGAGAGTTGCTGCACTACAGAGAGGGACAGTGCTATTAGATTATGAAGGCACTGAAATGAAACTCAAGCAGGCTGCACTGCACTGGATGCCAGCAGCCTTTGAGTTAAAATACCCAGACTAGAGAGGGTAAGTGAAATAATAGAACATAATAAAAAAGGATGTCCCCCTTTTTCTTTTGGTTGTGAGGGGATCATTTAATTTGGGAAGTTTGGCAGCTCCCTTTTTTTTCCTTAAACTTAATACGTTCGTTTCTCCACAGCTCTGAGACTTTTTTCCCCCCTTTCTTTTAATTTAACACAGAATTAATTAGGTGGCTGTATGACACTCATCAAGTGCTATTCATTACACCATATGGAGGGCTTCCAGTCAAATTTCGCACACACATTGGAGAACCCATTCCATATAATCCAAATATAACTGCTGAGGAACTAGCTGAGAAGGTACATTGGTTCCTCTAACGTTATCAAATTGCCCTCTAGATCTTAATTTTCTTTTACCTTCAAATGACTATTTGAAGCACACTTATGTCTTCATTTCTCTTTTTATAATGGGCTTTATCTATGAGCTTGAGTTATGGGATATATCTGGGCTGTCCCACCAGTGACTCATGGCCTGCCTGAGACAGGCTAATTTGTGCTGTCCACCTGCCCAGGTGCTGCTCCCATTAAGACAGTGGATGTTGCTGTCACCAGGCTTCTCCTCCCTCTGCCAGCTTTGCTTCGTATTTCTGCTGCTGGGCGAAGGGCAGGGCAGGAAATCATTGCTAGGGAACCCATATGGCAAAGCAAGGGTGCACCCATGCAGTGTAGCACTGGCATTGCAGCTCAGTAGCTGGTGTGGTGGGAGACCAATATGACATATGACTCTGGGGGCCCTCAGGCAGTAGAGATGCAGCTTACATGGTGTGTGCAGCCCCCAGTAACTTTGAAGTTGGGCAGCCCTGTATTAAGTATTGTACCCAGGGCCACACCTGGAGTAGTAGGTTGTAAGCTCTGCTAGTAATATCGCATTGTCAGGGGCGTTTGGTGGTGCATTTTTTTCCCCCGTGCTGCTCAAATTGTGAACTTTTCCTTCACTTCTTGCCTTCCATGTCTTGGATCACTTCTGTCATTATAAGTTTGTGGCTGAAAAGGACAGTGTTAAGCAGCATGGTTACATCCAAGTTAGCTAGTCAAAGTATCAAGACTACCTAGCATTGGGTCAGACAAATACTTGAAAGTATTTTAATCTATTGAAATTGGTGGCAGCTATTTTGCTTAAATATCTATGAAGATCTGGGATCTAGGCCCATTCACATACTTTAAGATTGGTTTATGGTGCATTTTCAGATGTTTGGCCTAAAAACTGCTATTAGTATGTTACCCAGACCAAAATCTGCCATCTTCTGGTTTACGCTGCTTCCAGTTGTCTGCTTTCTAAGCTATGTGAATTGTACAAAATGATACTGGCTTCAAGTATAGCTGAGCATATTTGCCTGGAAATGCATTGCATTGTTGTCCAATGGGATGTTGGGGGCAACATCTGAGAGAAGTGCCTCCTGCTGCAAGCTACGGGCTGACTAGGTATAGTGTTGGCAATGCAAGTTAGGCTTGTGTTTTTTGGAGCCGGGAGTGGTGGGGAGGAGTTACTAGTGATCTTTGAGTTTTTGACTGACAGCCCAACTTGTTTTGCTGACACATCTTTTTCCTGATATGTTTTATGTAATGTAAATTCAGCTTGTTTGCCAGGCCCACTAGCAGGGCTGGGTTCAGGTTTAGGAGTTAAATGCCAACCACACTGAAAAAAGGAAAGGTTTTTTTGGTTTTCAGGAGGAAGGTGGCATTGAAATACTTTCTTAGTTATTGGAACCCTGCTTGACTGCAGGAATAGCTTTACATTGTGCTACCCCTCTTGTCAGGGCCTCCAGCTCACCACCATCCCCTGATTGCTTGACTGGTCCAGGCATCGTGCTGCACCACTCGCCCTGTCCCAGCATAGACCCCTAAAGAGGCCTACTGACAACCCAGCAGTATTGGAGCATACGGTTGAGAGACCACTCTCTCTGCACGGTGATATGCTCCCACTCTGACACTAGATGGTGGTTCTGTTCTCTGTCTGTCAGCTTCCATCAAGTTGCAGCTGTCTGGTGTATTTCTTGATTTCTTCAGCTTTTTTTTAGAACCATACAGTAATGAGGCCAGACCACAACCCTGTACACAGTCAGACGAGGGCAAGTCATCCACTGAGTAGGCAGCACCTGATGCAACCCCAGAGCCATGTTTTGGTCTCAGCTGGGTTGCGTGAAGCAATCTGGGCAGCCAGTCACCTGAAGCCACAGGCAGCAAGCCCATCTACTCTAGCCCCTAAAAACTAGACCTAGTATCCTTGTTGAGAGAAGGTGAAAGTTCTTCTCCTGACTTTCCATGTGCTTTCTTGCTGGTATTCAGGTAAGATCCTTGTCATGCCTTGATTACAGTTCTATGGGGTTGATTCTGGTATGACCTTCAGCACTCATTTTTTGGCTTGTGAGCCTGATTTTAATCCTTGGCTTACCCTGTCTCCAGCTATGGCTTCTGACCTTGGCCTGCTTTAACTTTCTCTATGGCTCCTGACTCTGATTTTTTTTGATGGCAGACCCCTTTGTACCCCCAACTCCCTGGACTGCACCCGTGCTTCAGGTGTCTAACCACTAGACAAGCAAGGCAATTAAAACTGTACCATACCATGTTACAACTCCTAGTTCATGCTCCTTTAGAACTTTATTTTCTCTACTCAGTTCTAAAGAACTAGAAATGAAATTTTTGATCCTGGACACCCCATCTTTCTCAGCCTGCTGTGACTGCAAGAACTGTTTTTGTGGAAAATGTAGACCCTTTTAGGAAGTATGGCTGTAGAGAGCCAGTCAGGGCCATTCTCTGTAATCAGGGGGGCTGTTCCAGCAGGCCTTGAACTCTGTATGTAGTTCCAATTACAAAGGATTTTCCTTGTATAATTCTCCAAAGCTGAAGGAGCTGCTCACCTGATTTCCCATATCTCTGGCTTGACTGCAGGAATAGCTTTACACTGTACAACACTCCAAAGCTGAGGGAGCTGCTCACCTGACTTGTCTACCTCTAACTTCCAGAAGATTTAGGTACTGACTTCACAAACCTTATTTCCAGATGCTTTCATTCCCATTGAAACAATGAACCCAAAGCATAACTTAAGTGAAGAGAGGGTACATTAGAATCCTGTTTGTAATTCTGCAGGGCAAGTTATGCAATGCTCATTGCAATACTATACCAGTCTGGCTCCCATTTACTTGGTAGGTAATTTTGCCATCCATTTCAATTGGAGCACAAATTTAGTCCTTGTGTTCTTAAGAAAAATGTTGTAGAGACAACTAGTACATGTATGTTTTCCCAACAACTTCTACCATTCCCTAATTCCTCATTTCCAGGTTGCAAAAGGTAATTGGGGCTCTACTATGTATATACCTGCATAGTATCAAAACTTGTAAAAGTTTAACTGTCTTCTCTTTTCCTTACGAGACAAAGACTGCACTCCAGAATCTAATACAAAGACATCAACAAATACCAGGAAGCATGTGGAAGGCTTTATTGGCACATTTCGATAAACCACAGAAAGATGATTAGAAAATATCACCTCTTTATGGACTCATTAAGTATAAAATACAAAATTACATGTACTTCAATAAGCAGTCCTCTGAAAATTCATGGTAAAAAATTCTATAGAAATGGTTGCTAGTAGATTATCATTGATATTGCATATATAATTTACAGGTTTCTGTATAACTGGAAATGATTTGATTCATTATGTTGTAAAGGCTCCATCCTGCAGTGTTTACCCAAGCAAGATTCTTGATTTCAGTTGGAAGCTTGCTTGAGTGTGGACAGCAGCAATGGATGGGGAGATAATGCAAAAAGATGCATTTATGTCAAGGTAGTGAACCAAAAGCAAAGAGAGTTTGGTTCTTAGTGGCTACTTTATAACACAACCTTCATTTTTTTTTTCTCAGATAGATGGTTATAGAAAGGCATTCCCTTCCATTTCCTAACTATTTCTGACTTCCCCCTCTATTCCCTATAGATAATCATGAGTAAGCTAAGACATAGGATAAGCTTTAGGCAGACAAAGTTCTTCGTGTGAATCTGATATCTTTTATTAGCCCAACTTAAATAGCTGGAAAACAATTATTAAGCAAGCTTTCGGGTTCAAAAACCGTTCATCAGGCTAAGGAAGTTTAAGCAGTTGATGTGTGCTCTTCCTCATCCATGCCTTTTGCTCTGAAATTGTCTGATGTTGAACATGCTGCCAGCCCTCCTTGATTCAATTAGTATGTCAGAATCATAGATTCCAAAAGCATACTTTAGAAGGACAGAAAAGAATGTGCAAAAGCTGGTAGGTACTAAAAACACAGTCTTACTTCATGCCAGTATCCATGTTAAACTCAGATGTTTCATTTTCATATTGGAAGGTTGCCTTTTATTCCCTTAATTTAAAGAACTGCACTGGATAAATGAGCCCAGGTTCCGGCAACACTAGTTTTACTGACATTTAAACTATCCAGTCCAAGCACCCCTGTGATGGCCAGAACCAAAGAAATTAATAAGCAATAAATGTGTGCTTCTTGGAGGCATTTGAAACTTTTGTCTAATATGAAGCTTGTATTTTTGTAACCCACAAATGTAACTTGTAACTGTTTGTGGAACTGACTAGGCCTCAAAGACAAAGCTATAACTATGAAATTAGCTGACCTCTTTCACTTAGAATTTAGCCCTGATGATGATAAAAACTGGACTCAACTGCCTACCTTATCCAGCACATTTCAAGAAAGGACATCTCAAAAAAGCATAGTCAGAGAGTTTTGAAGGGGCTGGATTTAGGCAGGGTAATGTTAATTTTAAACCTGAAGATGTTGTGTTGCAGTTTGCTTATTGGATAAACCCAAGCTTGGGCAGTAACTTATTATAATAATTTCTAATACCTTTTAACCCCTCGGATCTCTTGTACTCCCTGTGAAAGTGAGGACCAGATCCTGACTGAGGGGCTTCCACTGGTATCCTTTGGGCAGCCCAGTTCAGAGACATCTGACTTCGCTGATTCAACTTGATGTGCATCTTCTAACCAAGGGACTATCAATAAGTTACTAACCAAGTGGGAACTCTTGGTTAATTTCTTTATCTGTTTTTTATTATCACTGTCAATTTTAATCTGTATTGTTATGTTGTCTGCTTATTAGTTTAACCTTTTTATTAACTATTACATATGCAAACTATATCTTTTGTTGTCATAAGTAAAATTCATTCCTTTTTGTAAGTGAAACTTGTAATTTCTTTCCTTTCCAACATCACCTTCTCGATCCCAGACCAAAAAGCCCAGTGCCTAATAAAGTTGCAGTGCTCAGTCAGTCTGCAACTAAATTGATATACTCACAGTGCCCAGCTGGCCTGTGACACACCCCAGAGTATGCAGGGTAGAAAAGGATGATCTAACAGCATCACCAACAAGAAGGTAAAAACTGTTTAGCTGGCAATTTAGTCTGTTATCTAAAAAAGGCATTAAATCTTCCAGCCTTCACTGAATCATCTATAACTAGATTGCCGTCCACATTCAGTAAGACACCTAGGGTTTCTCTGGTCTTCTGCTTAATTTTGGCATGTTTGTAGAATCCCTTTTTAATGCCTTTGTGTCCCTTGCCAAAACATAGATGTAGTAATCTGTATCTTTCAAATGGAGTATTAAAGGGATATACTTTAGAGCAGGGGTGTCGATCTCATCTGGTTCTGTGGTCTGGATGAGTGCCATTGAGCTGGTTTGCTGGTTGGATTGGGTCTACGCTACTATCCCCCGCTAACCCCTCAGCCTATGTTATGGACTCTGCCCTTGAATTACCCTCTAAATTTGATAATTTGGCTTCTGAATTCAGTGCCTTCCCTCAGTGGCCCAACAAGGCTGCCTATGCCCTGGTGCTTTACACTTGCATCTAATCAGCTGTTCTGCCAAGTTCCCAAAAGCACAGTTCTTACGCGGTCCCTTTTAGTTCAGTAACATATTAATTTATACTTTCTTTTTATCACACAAAAATCTGTCTTTCAAGGGTTTTTTGGGGCATGCAGTACTCAGATTTGGACAGTACTACACAGTATATTTTGGCCTTTTTTTGAAGGCAAAGGTGTTAAGGTGACCCTTTACCGTCCATGAGGTTGTGTTGCTCCACTTGCCTTCAGAGTCCAACTTCTTCAGTCTGAATCTTAAATTCATAGTTTCATAGCTTCGTAGTTGTTAGAGTCAGAAGGGACCTCAGTAAATCATAAAGTCCGACCCCCTGCCCTGGGCAGGAAAAAGTGCTGGGGTCATATGTCAGTTTTTACATTCTTTGAAATTCATTCATTCTCTCGCACAACAATTCCACTTATAATAACTAACACTTCCTTCAGACCATGGGCACAGCTATGGGCAGCCAAATGGCCCCCCAGTATGTCAACCTTTTTAATGAGCCACCTGAAAGAAGAATTTCTCGAGGACTGTACCATCAAACTCCTGCTATACTTAAGATATACTGATGACCTCTTCATCATTTGGACTGAAAACCTGCAATCTCTGATTGATTTCCATCAGAAATTCAAAAATCATCACCTGTCCTTCAGACTGTCTTGAATACTCCAGCACCAACATTTCCTTTTTAGACATGACGATCATCACTATCTAGAATGGTAAAATACAAACCACCATATACAAGATACCAATGGACCAACATACATATCTGCACAGAACCAGCAAGCGCCCTAAACATGCCAAGAAAGCTGTAATATACAGCCAGGCTCTCAGATACCAATTAATTTGCACTGAGGAGACCGCCTGTGATCATCACTTCACAAATCTCAAAAGGGTTTTCACTCAACAAGGACACTCCTCCAAAGAGCTAAATTGCACTTTTGAAAAAGCCACCAGGATTCCATGTCAAGAATTGCTACAGTACAGAAGGAAAATCTCCATGAGTTGACCACCCCCAGTTATATGACCTATCAACCCTCCCTGGAATCTATACAGAAAATCCTCAAACAACTGCATTCCATGCTAGAAGGTGATCCAATTCCCAAATAACTTCCCAGAGCCACCCATCCTAACCTTTAAATGAGCACTGAACCTTTCCAACCTCATCACCAGAAGCAAACTTCCTTTTGCCCAAAACATACTGAATGGCTTCAGGCCATATCATGACAAGAAAATTAAAACTTGCCAACATATCTCCACCGCCCCCAGAATTACTATACCTCACAACAAAACCATCAACATTCCTGGCACCACCTCCAGAAATGTAGTATATCTCATCCAGTGCAACAAATGCCCTGTTAGAAAATATGTAGGAGAGACCAAACAACAACTGTGCACCAGAATGAACACACACTGGAAATCTGTTAAAGACAAGAATACCCAGTTACTGGTGGGGGCACATTTCTCACAAGAAAACTACTCTCTCCAATCTTCATAGTTCGTAGGGTCAGAAGGGACCTGAGCAGATCTTCGAGTCCGATTCCCCTGCCATGGCAGGAAAGAGTACTGGGTCAAACGATCCCAGCAAGGTGATTGTCTAGCCTTGTCTTAAAGACCCCCAGGGTAGGAGCCAGCACCACTTGCCTTGGAAGTTGGTTCCAGATCCTAGCTGCCCTGACAGTGAAGTAGCGCCTCCTGATATCTAGCCTAAATCTACCCTCTGCCAGCTTGTGACTGTTATTTCTGGTCACTCCTGGTAGTGCTTGGGGGAACAGGGACTTCCCCAATGCCTGCTGGTCCCCTCTGACTAGTTTGTAACAGGCCACTTGATCCCCCCTCAGCCTTCTGTTGTGGAGGCTGAACAGGTTCAGGTCCTGTAGCCTCTCCTCATAGGGCCTGCCCTGTTGTCCCCTGATTATGCGAGTGGCCCTCCTCTGGACCCTCTCCATGTTGTCCACATCCCTCCTGAAGTGCAGCACCCAGAACTGGACACAGTAC
>NW_017728886.1:203103454-203114914 GCF_001723895.1 Crocodylus porosus | reverse complement strand
ACCTGGTCATAGAAGGCCACCAGGTTGGTCTGACAGGACCTGCCACTAATGAACCCATGTTGATTGCCCCTAAGCATAATCTCCCCTGTTGGCCCCTCGTGGATATGTGCCAGAATAATTTTCTCAAAAAGCTTGCCCAGGATTGAGGTAAGACTAACTGGCCTATAGTTTCCCGGGTCCTGCTTCCTCTCCTTTTTGAAGATGGGAACCACATTGGCCCTCTTCCAGTCTTCTGGCACAACACCAGAGCACCATGAGTGCTTGTAAAGCCGTGCCAGGGGTCCCACAATGACCTCAGCCAATTCCTTCAGTATCTAGGGTGGAGATAGCCCAGACTAGCTGATTTGAATACATCCAGTCCCTCCAGAAGTTCCCTAACTAGTTCCTCACTAACCCATGGCCTAGATGCACCTCCCCTGGGGTTTAAGGGAGGCCCAGAGGGGGGGTGACTGTTCCGGTCCCTGCTCAGGAAAATGGAGGCAACGAAATCATTAAATATGTTGGTTTTGTCATCTGGTGTGACGACCAAATTTCCTAGCATGTCCCACATTACCCGGGACCTTCTTTTTGCCCCCCATGTATTTAAATTAGGACTTCTGGTTGTCCTTGATCCGGGAAGCTAGTCCCAGTTCCATCTCTGCTTTGGCCTTCCTGACTGCCCCCCTGCATCCCCAAGCAACTGCAGTATAATCCTTCCTGGTGATGGCTCCTCCCTTCCATTGGGTGTGTGCCTCCCTTTTAAGTAGGAGACATTCCCGGATGCTTTTGGTGAGCCATGGGAGCTTATGTGCCCTTCTGTTCCCTTTGATCTGTGTTGGGATTACCTCCCTTTGGGCTTGGAGGATCGTCTGCTTAAGGAGCGACCACTCTTCTTGGACACCTGGCTCCCCTCCCCTCCGGGACCTCAGTGTTTCCCTGGCTATTCTCCTTAGCTCATTGAAGTCTGCCCTCCCAAAATCTAGGGCTGCTGCCTTCCTGTAGGCCTTTGCCACCTTGTGCTGGATGGTGAATTCTAGCAGGCAATGATCACTGTTGCCCAGGTGGTTGAGCACCCTCAGCCCCCTCACCAGGTCTTCACCCGTGTTCTCTAAGTTCTAATCCTCAAAGGGAATTTACAAAACACCTTTCACAGTTGAGCCTATGAACTTCATTTCATCAACCTCCAGGATACAAGAAATCATGGACTAAATACAGACATTGAATTTATGACTAAGTATAACCTGCCTAACATCTGAATCCCCAGGTAACCTCTCTACCTTTTTACCTACTATATTAATTCCACCCCACCACCTGTCTCTCACCTATTGACCAACTCAATTTACTCTTTCACTCACTGGCTTTCTCACATGCATACTGGCTTCTGGCTTCTTTACTATGCAATCCAGGAATACCACAGACCACTGCAGCCTGATGAAGGGTATTTGTACCTGAAAGCTTGCAAAGAATTCTTCCAACTATTTGAGTTGGATGAATAAAAGATATCAGATTTATCCAAAGAACCTTGTCTGCCTATGTCTTTAGGCCAACACAGCTACAACCTATACTCCTTCAAATTCATTCACCATTTCTATACCATGTAGTGATTAATGGGATCAATAAGCACAAGCATACATGATAAGAAGAACTAACAATAACCTTTATTTGTAGACCCATAGACAGGCCTTTGTGGAGTCCCTTTGTCTCCCTCTATGTAACTAGCTAGCTGCTCCCTAGCTGAGGAACCATCTTCCAATTCTCAACTCCCTCAGTCTCCTAACAGAGTTATAAATGATAACTTTTAAGACTACAGCAGGGTGTCAGCTCCCTGAGAAAAACCCAGGCATGGTAGAGCTTCCTGTGCTGCTGCTGGAACCAGGTGAGATGTTACGTTGGCACAGGTGAGCCCCACTTGGCGTAGTCACTCGTGCTAGGCAGTGAAGGGGTGGGGATGGATCAGTGTCAGCTCTGCTGGTGCAGGAAGGGAACAAGGTGAGGATACCCCTGGGCAAGGGAGTATGCCCAAGGCAATGCTCTGTGGCTGC
Source organism: Crocodylus porosus (assembly GCF_001723895.1). Classification (NCBI taxonomy): domain Eukaryota; kingdom Metazoa; phylum Chordata; order Crocodylia; family Crocodylidae; genus Crocodylus; species Crocodylus porosus. The sequence goes on along the minus strand of NW_017728886.1, from coordinate 203,112,893 downwards.
TGGGTAATGGCATGATATCAGTGAAGCCAGGGATTTAGCATGCAAAAAGAATAAGGCCTCATGCATAGATTTGGAGATCAGCTGTAAAATACCAAATGCTTGGAAGTGACTCCATTTCTTCAGAGAGTAACCAACTTCTGGTTGGTAGGGGGAGTGAACCAGAGTGATGAGTGTTAGGGGGAACACAAATGGAATAGGAGATGAAGACCTTGCATCTTTCACTAAAGCACCAAATAATGTCTACTGTCAAACTTAGAATACCAAACACACCACTCAGCACACTGCAACTTCTTAGACCAGGGGTGGGTAAAATTCGGCCTGTGGACCAGATCCGGCTTGTAAGGCCATTCTATCTGGCCTGTGAGTTCCCTAAAAAAATTTGGAAAATTAATATTTCTCTGCCCTTGGTTTCTGTCGAAAATGACATGAACTAAGGGCAGTAGGACCCAGGGGAACCCCAGCGGGTTCCAACTACAGGGAGGCCTGCCCGACCCCACCCCCGCCCCCACAACTGGAAGCCCCAGTTGCTGTTTCTGGGCTGGGAGCACATGGCTGCCCCAGTGTTGGAAGCTCAGGTAAGGGATGTGGGGGGTCCTCCACAGGGAAGGAGCGCGCGGGGGTGAAGTAGCCTCTCCCCACCCATGCCCGGTGCCTCATGCTGCAGCTGCTTGCAGCACACCTGGGACTGCCTGTGCCTGCTCTGGACAGCCCCATGTGGGCTGCGAGTGTCTGCAGCGGGGGGAGAGGGGGTTACAAGCTGGTGCTGAGCGTGGGGAAAAGTGGCCCCTCACCCACCCCATGGCCAGCGCCCTGCATCACAGCCACTCGCAGCCTGCCTGGGGCTGCCTGTGCCTGCTCTGGACAGCCTCACATGGGCTGCAAGCATCTGCAATGCAGGGCGCCAGCCATGGGGCAGCTGAGGGGCCACTTTTCCCCATGCTCAGCACCAGCTTCTTTCCTGCCAGCGAGCAGGGGGTCTGAACTGTGCACTGCCCCCCACCTGTACCATGGGGCTAGGAGGCACTGGGTGTGAGTGGGTGGGGAGCCACCCATGTGTAGGTGTTTGCCTGCCTAGCACCTAATCCAGCACTCTAATTGAGAACCTTTGACCTATTATATAAAAGCAACCTATAAGTAACCAAAAGTAAGTTCTTGTGACAGACAACCTTAATAATAGCCTTCCCTATGATAAATCCCAGGGGTTTTAAACTGCCTCTGTAGTCTTAGGTGTGGTTTTGCATTGCACAATCAAGTTACTGTACTGTTTATTCTACTCCTGTTTATTAACAGTGTTTCAATTTTGCATAGTACCACATAGAAGGAGGAAGGTTTGCCTGTCTTTTAGTTTTAAGTTTGCTATGATAAAAGCATGCTGATTTACTCTGGCTGCATCTACAGAAAATGCTGACTGTGTAGTAATATACAAGTACTAAATGATTACGCAGTGACTGGAGTTACTGAGCAGTAGCATCATTGAATATCTTTTAGGTGATACTGACTGTACTGTAGCTAACTACTACTGTGCAGTAGCATTGTGTCATGCTTCATGCCACACAATGCTGCTGCACAGTAGTAACAAGTAGGGCTGTGTGAAATGGCACCGTTCCATTTTGACTTGTGTTTTGATGGAACAGCATTTTGTTTTGAATTTTGTTTCGTTGAAACAGTTTCACTATTTTGACATTGTTTCAACATTTTGCCCATAGGCTATAATCAGGAAGCTCAAAACAGCCTATAACTTTCTCATTTCTGACCTGATCTGGATGAAACTTGCAGGAGTGGTAGCCCCTTCTGAGGGCACTAAGCCTGCCAACTTCAAGGAGATATGTGCAGGGGTTTCAGGGAAACTGCACCTCATAACCTTGAATGTAAAAAACTCATGTCACGTGTCTTAAGCCACAGCGGGGTCAAAACTGTAGGCTTGCCAGCCCCTGCTGAGGCAACGAAGCCTGCCAGCTTTGATGGAGACAGGTGCAGGGGTTTGGGGGAAACTGCACCTCAAGCTGCAGACAAATAAAATTTGTGACATGGGTGACATTGTGTGTGTGTGTGGTAAGGCACAGCAGGGTGAAAACTGCAGGCCTGCTATCCCCTGCTGAGGCCATGAATCCTGGCAGCTGTTAAGGAGATAGGTGCAAGGGGAGTCTGGGTTCTGGGGCCCTGCACCTCTAGCTGCTGACAGGCAAAACTCGTGAGATGGGTGGATGACACTGTGTGTGTGTTAAGGTGTGCCCTCACTCAACTGACACCAAGGCAGAAAGCAGGACAGTTCAAACAATGCTGCCTTTTATGCAGTTTTTCCATCCCCCACCAGAGCACTGGGATTGGAAGGGACCTCAAGAAAGGATGACAGTCACTGGCCAGTTACACAGTCAATAATGAGAGCAGTCCTTCCCCCGCTTTCCCCCTCTTCTCCCTCCCTGTCCTTGCTTTAGTTTCTGTTTCCCTGCAGGCAGGCCCAGCTTGAGCTTTGAAACTTGAAATGTTTCGAAAATTTTGAAATGTTTTGACTTGCCTTGTTTTTTTTCCAGGTTGTTTTGAAGATCTCTGTTTCGTTTCGATTTTGCTGTTTCGAGCTCAAAATGAGTCAAAATAGCATTGAAAAGAAACTGCCAGTGAAATTTCGCATGGCCCTAGTAACAAGCTACTGTGCAGTCAGCATCTCATGTAGAAATGTTTCCTGTTTTGTAAAGTAGGACTTGATATCAAAATGCTTTGCATAAATTAATGAGTAAACTGTTCGGTCTCATGAGGAATTATTGTGAAGAATTATTGCATCATCCTATTATTATTATATATTGCCAAATAACAAATATATCCTTGAAATTTGATGTTAAGCAAACACTCAAAAATGACTGTACTGTTGACCATCTAATATCAATGTTGTTTCATTATAGCAGACCACGTGCTATAGGACCTTGTAGGGAGAAGCAGGTACCCTCTTTATTCTGTTATCATTACTAGTCTCCTCTCTCATTCCTCTGCACAATCCTGCTTTGTTTTTTTTGATTTCAACTTATGTGTTGTCCCTTCTGACCCATGAGCTGCTACTTTACTCACACTTGTGTTGTATCACTAGCTCTTTTTCTCTGAATTAACTCTTTCATGTGCCAGCCTGGCTGCTTATGAAATCCATCTCTAACAAGAACATTCTGCTAAAGAGCTTTCCTCTGACTAACACCTTATCTCCATCAGTGTTGCCATTTATCCCCTGCCACCGGTCTTTCATAAACTTTCAGGAACTTTTCTGTTGCTAACTTGTTTTCAGGATTCCTCCGCTCTTCATTTCACCACTCAACTTCTTTTTCTATTCCTTTTACACTACAGATGTGCAAAATATTATTCCTATTTTGACTGTATTTTGCCCCTCATCCTATATCTTATTTTTTGTGTTGCTTTAATTCAAAGTTTTCTTCATCAGGGATCTTGCTTTTTAGATCCCATTAAAGTACCACTCCTCAACATTGTCGAATGTTTGAGCAAGGAAGTATGTAGAAGGGTCATGTTCTACAACAGTGGTGCTCAACCTTTTTCCACAGTGAGCCAGATGGGCAGTGCCTGATCTGACAGTAGACTGGATGGTGCTTTTCATCCAGCCCAGGGACGGGCATGACCTGGCCCTGCAGGAAGGGAAGGGGGCATGGCCCAGTTCTAACTTGGCCCTTGGGGGAAAGGGTGGATGGCTTGGCGCCAACCTGGCTCCCTGGGGGAGAGGAGGCATGGCCTGGCTCTGACAGGATGCATCGGGCTTATATTATAAGACGATATAAAAACAATATAGAATTATAAAGATTATAGGATTCTATTAAGAATATAATTAAAATGTAATAAAGGCCTATGTGTAACTGCTGGTAATAGCAAAAATAAATAAATATTCTCTCTTTCTAGGAATTGGGTTTAGAAGCTGCATTGACAACAAAAGGAATTTGACTCTGTTTGCCTAAACCTTCTTTAAATAAGAAATGACAAATATGAATGTGTTTCAGCACATGAATCCATGACCTGCTTGACTAGGTTTATTTACAAATTAGAAGAATGGGTTGGTCTCCATCACCATCTTTCAAGATATTTGGGCTATATGGGCTACTATGTATGGGTCCCAATCATATTTTTGTCATATCAAAGTCTTATTGGTGGCATGCTCTGCTTTTCCAGTTGGTCACTACACTTACAGGGTGAAATATGGCCTAAATGAAGAGTATTCCAGTAAGCTATGGGACAATGGAAAGCTAAGGGCGGTATGTGCTTTTAGAATCTATGGAAAGTTAATACATGGTAAGAAAGAATGTTTCCCTCCTTGAACATTAGATATGTATTGTTGCAACCAGGGAGTCTAGGCAGGGTTGCAAAACAAGCATCCCATAATTTATTTATCTACACTATCTTCTATATACTGTTGTTGTTTGTTGGTGGTTTTGTTTTCTGGTCCCTCTTCAAAGAAAACTCAAAGGCTAAAATAATTCCAGAAGCTCAACTATGGAAAATTGATGAAAAAAACCAAATAATAAACAAATTTCAGCTTTGGGTTGAATAATTTTAAACACCGTTTTATACATCGTGAGGATGGGGAAAGGGAATCACCTTAGTTTTATTTTTAACAGTATACCATTATTTCAGTAGTAGTGTATATATACTTACAATCAGAGGAAGTTCACTAAAAGACATCAGAATTTGCTGATATTCATGATTCAGGGATATAGGTTGTAGCTGTGTTGGTCGAAGGACATAAGCAGACAAGATACTTTGGGTCAATCCAATATGTTTTATTAGATCAACTCAGATTGATGGAAATATTCTTCTTGGCAACCTTTCGGGCACAAACACCCTTCATCAGGCTAAAGAAGCATCTGGACATAGTCTGTGCTCTTCCTGGATGGAGTGGTAAAGCAGCCAGAGGCCAGTACATAGGCAAGAAAGCCAGTCAGTTAAGATGTAAATTGAGGTGGTTGGTAGGTGAGAGACAATTGTGGAGTGGGGTGAAAGAATGTAGCTATAGTCAAAGGATGAGAGAGAGGAGGGTGGGGGTGGGGGGTAGACAAAATAAGAAAAGCTGATAAAGAGTGGAGGGTTTACCTGGGAAATCAGATGTTAGGCAGGTTATAGTATGTCATAAATCCTATGTTTGTATTTATTCTATGATTTTGTGTATGCATTAGGTTGATGAAGTGAAGTTCATAGGCTCATTTTTTAAAGGTATTTTGTAAATGCCTTTGAGGATTAGAACTGAGAGATTGGAGAGACAGCATTTTTCTTGTGAGAAACATGCCCCCACAGGTAATTGGATATTCTAGTCTTTGACTGAATGCACACTAAAAATCTTATCAAAGTGGCTCCCCCCAACCCCAGTCAAGAGACCTTCAGCCTCTTTTAGGCCCTGGCCCTGCCTCTGGGCCAGTCAGGGTGCCAGCAGCTCTCCACAGCCCTGGCCTGCCCCACACGGTGGGCTTACATGCCCTTCAGCCTGTCAGCCCTGGCCTCCTTGCATTGACCAGTCAAGGGTCTAGGGATGACTCTAAAAGCAGCAGACCTTCTTACTCAGCTGGGTCCACCCCTGGGCCCCACCATCCAGCAGTCATCTCTCACTGGGCTTGCCTGGTGCCTCACTAATTTTATACCAAGCAGCCGTTCACTCTAGTGGGCTCATCTGAGCCCCTGCCCTCACTATCCCCCAGTTCTAATCAGGGGCTTACCTAGCCCCTCAGTACCAAACTCTTTCCTAGGCTGGCCTAGATCTTCCCTAGGCTCTTGTGTGCACCACCTCTCTTATAGGGCTGTCCTGGCCCATTGCTCAGGCCCCTGTGAACAATGCCTCCATCACTAGGCTGGCCTCACCACAGCTTTAGGCCCACAGGCTCTTCCTTGGGGTTTGGAACCCACCTTGGGTTCCTAGGAACCTCCTCATTCCCATAGTTCCTGCCCTGATCTCCAGAATGTTTCAAGTTGCAGGAGCTCTCCAGCTGGGTGGTGTAACCTCAGCACCACCCCTGCAACAGCTGTGGGCTTTGCTTTCAGGGGCCTGGTCTTATACCCAGGGTGCCCCAATCAGGTGGCCTCCTGACTATCATGTGACCACCTGATTGGTTCTGCTCCCACTGGCAAGCCCCCCTGCAGCCTGCACAAGCCTTTAAAGTGGCAGGTGCCTAAAGGTGCTCTGCCGCACAGTGGCAAGAGTAAACTGTACAGCTATAATTTGGGGTGAAAGAAAATTACTTTTTCATCTTTCTTCCTGTTGCCCTAAACAAGATTCCATATATTATTTCCCTTCTCAGAATTGCGATAATCTCATTGGTCACAGAGCATGCATGGGTTTACATATCCTCAACCTCTTGTGTTGCTATTACCTAGATTGCAGGTAACTTTAAAGATCGGCTACAGATAAAAGGCAGAGACAGGTTTACAGTCCTACCTTTCATTTGCTTGCATTTCAAAACAAAAAACAAATATTTATCCCACAGTCTGTCTGGCTACCTGTGACAGCACAACAAAGTTTCTCACCTATATGGACAGGAGACACTCAAGCTGTGGGAGGAGGGTGACCCACAGATTGGCAACAGGATTTCTTGAATTTGCTGAGTTCTCCAAATTTCCTTCTAGCCTATACCTCAGATTTACAGATGTCTGGTTCTAATAATCTAATAAATGACCTCTGATTGGTTTTATTTAAGTTTGTTTTACTTAACCTTTTGGAACTGGACTAAACCAGTTTACCTGTAGAGGTTGAAAGGTGTCAGTTGGTTGGGATTTACATTTTAATGAAAATTACACTTCTGGAGGGGAGTATTATCTCTTTCCTTCACCATTATGGAGTACTGCTTGCCCATTTCCTGTTTTTCTCTTCCCCCAAATTTTATGGCTTTCTATAAACAAGACTGCTTTTAAAAAAAATAATTTATTGAGAAACTTAGAGCTGTATCTACTGTAATAAAACAACATTAAAAATATTTGGGCATATCAATTATTATAAACTGAAGTCATGATATTTGGATTAATTAATGTATAACCTTGTAATCTCTCTTCAGCCTTTGTGCTCTGTTTTAATTGTATCTAGTTACTGGTTTATCTGGACATGCTGATGGCTTCCGTTACTTTGTTGACCAAGCTGGTTGTCATTCAGAAACCGGGTTTATGGCCTTCTGCTTAACCACTTCTACAGTATGGCCCAAGAACCTTGAAAATGGATGCAGCTGGCAACACTGTGCATGTGCTGGAAAACCTGCAATGGTGGTTCAACCACAGAACTCCCTTTGGACCCACTCCAGTGACCATCCAAAAAAAGCATATTAAAGTAGTTCTACAGTTTAGAGCAGAGGTAGGCAATTCTTTCGGCTGGAGGGCTGCTTAATGAGTTATGGTGAGCTGTCGAGGGCCTCAAGTGTATCCCTGCCCCTTGACACGTGCCCTGCCCCCTGGTCACCATCTTGGAACTGGAAATCCTAACCCCTGGCCTTTGCCACCAGAAGTCCCTTCCCTTGTCTCCCAGAAGTACTCCTTTTGGTCCTCTTGACATGTTGGAACCAGAAAAAACCAAACTGTATGCTAAAAATCAAATGTCTATAACATATTTTAAATTTATTTAAAAAAAAATATTTTTGTCCTGATTATTTTGTGTTTGGGTAGTGTATATAGAGGTGATTGCATAATAGGTCAAAAATAAAGTCTTACTCTTGTATATTGTGGAGGGGAGGGAGTGTGCGGGGTTTGGTGGGCAGTGGGTATGGGTGTATGATAGGGTATGGCTGTGTGGTGGGGGCTGGAGGGTATGTGGGGAGGTTGTGGGGGTAGGTTCTATGTGTGTGGGGGTTTGTGGGGTGTGAGGTAGGGTGGGGGGTATAGGGACTTCCCCGTACATGCTAACCATGGCACATAGACCCTGCTACCAGTGGCAGCAGCAGCAGCGGGTCCATGGGGTGGTCATGGCCTGTGCAGGTGCTGCTGCCTGGCAGCGCATTGCTTCAGCCGGTTCTGGGGGCTGCACGTGGTGGCAAGGAGAAGAGGCAGGTTCACCTGCCTCTATCATGTGGGGCTCCCTGTGACTCACATGCAGCTCCTGGTACTTGCGCCACAAGGGGAAGCCCTGTAGGATGGATCTGGTTGCCTTCCCCACACTCTCTCCATGTGCAGCTCACAGGACTCCACTGGGAAGCAGGGGAGTGGGGAAGGCAGCCAGCTTCATCATGTGGGGCTTCCGCCTAGTGGCACGTGAGTGCCGGGAGCTGCACGTGAGCACTACACAATAGAGTTGGGCCAGGCTGGCTCCACTTCTTGCCACATGCAGCTTCTGGAATTGGCTGGAGTAGCATGCTGCTGGGTGGCAGTGCCTGTGTGGGCCATGGGCACCCCAAGGGGCTGCTGCCTGCTGCTGCTGCCGGTGGTGGCATGGACTATACACCATGGAGGTGAGTGTAGTTTTCCTCTACCTTCCCCACCCTCCCTCACAACCCCCACTCTCACACACTTACCTGAGCTCCGTGCTTCTGCCACCCACGTGCGCATGGGCCCTGGGATCCGCACTCCTGCCAGCCCCAGCTCCATGCTCCACACTCCTGCCCAGTGGCAGCTTTCCCCATTTCCCAGCACAGCACTGCTTCCCTACCTGCTGCCTGGAGCCAGTACTGCAGCAGGGAGATGAAGAGGAGCTGCTGGAGGCCAGGGAAACTGAGCAGGTTCCCCAGCAGCTGCTGCAGTGGCTGCAGTGGCCTTGCCTGGAAGCTGTGTGCGCTGGCTGCGCCGGGGCCCTCCCACACATGAGGGTGGGAGCGAGGTGTTCAGGCTCTCCAGGATACAATTCATTGGACTGTGGTCCAGATGGAATAGTCTGGTGGGCCAGATCCAGCCCATGGGCCTTGTTTTGACTGCCCTGGTTTAAAGTATGAGTTGATTTGTAAGAGCTGCTTCTTAAAGTAACTTAGTTCAAAGAATAGACTTTCTTTTCCAAACATTCTCAGTGGAACATGATGGTATGTTTTAAGAGTCCATCTACCAATACATTTCAACAAAAACCTTCAAGCAGGAACAATGGAGTAGCACTAGTAAGTGTGCCCTGACAGAGTGAGGAACAGTTACTGGGAAACGCCTTGCATTCTCTCCCTGTTGTACATTGTGGGATTTCAGGGCAGATACTCCAAAGCTTTCAGCTATGGAAAGTTTACAAACTGTCATTGTAACCCCTAGTTTTACTACGTATTCTCTTTCTATTAAAGATCTTTTCTATGACTCTGTGAAATAATGTCAGAGGTCTGGAAGAGAATCTTTTCCCTATGTAACCCTTCTGCCAGGCACAGGATGGCAGTCACAAAAACCGAATGGTTTTACACATATTTATTTAAGAGTTTTTACACATTTTTTTTTAATCTTTCTTCAAACCCCCACCCAGCAACCTGGGAAAATAGATCTCCCTAGGCAATAGCAAATGACTTAGCCAGTAATGTGCCAGCAAGAG
>NW_017728886.1:203092805-203103443 GCF_001723895.1 Crocodylus porosus | reverse complement strand
CTTAACTTGCTTTAAGAGCAATGTTACAGGTTACCTTTAAACCATTCTAAGTGCACACATAAAATGTGAGCATTCATGTGTTAAAGGGTGTTAACCCATTCTAAGTACCCTCTAAGCCTAATTTGCAGTCCTCCAGAATCCACTCCCTCTGACCTCCCAACCTCCCTCTACTCTTGCTCTGTGGGCAAACCTTCTACTCTCTCGAATTCTACTACCTAAGAAGGTGGGGTGGCGGGGTTCATAGATTCCTATATTGTAAGGCTGGAAGGGACCCCAGAAAATCATTGGGTCCAGCCCCCTGCACCAAGCAGGAAAGACAACTGGGGGTCAGGTGACCCCAGCAAGGTGAGTGTCTAGTGTCCTCCTGAAGATTCCCAGGGTAGGTGGTTATACCACCTCTGGAGGGAGCTTATTCTACAGTCTGGACACCCTGACCATGAAGTTTTTCCTAATCTTGGGCCTGAATCAATCTTCCAGGAGTTTATGGCCATTACTCCTGGTTTTTCTGCTTGGGTGCTCTGGTGAACAGTTGGTCACCGAGCCCTTGGTATACTCCCCTAGTGTAGTGGTAAGCTGCTACCAGGCTGAAGAATCCTAGATCCCTCAACCTTTCCTGTAGGTCTTGCCTTTTAAGACTCTGAAAATACGGTGGCTCTTCTTTGGACTCTCTCAAGCTTGTCCATGTCCCTGGTAAGTGTGGTGCCCAGAACTGGATGCAGTACTCCCGCTGAGGTCTCACCAGTGCTGAGTAGAGGTGGAGGCCCTAGCATCAGCCTCAGCCTCCCATCAGCCTCAGCCTCAGGCTCCATGCTCCTTCCCAGATGCCGCTGCTGCTCCCTTCCCTGCTGCAGCACTGGCTCCAGGCAGCAGGTGATGAAGAGGAGTGCTAGAGGCGAGGGAAGCAGGTCCCCCAGCTGCTGCAGCAATGTGTGCAGTGGTCCCACCTGGAAGCTGTGCATGCTGGTTGGGCTGGTGCCCTCCCATGCACAAGGGTGGGATCAAGGTGTGTGCGCTGGGTGGGGTACAATTAATTGGTGGTTGCCTGCCAGCCAGATGGAATTACCTGGTCGACTGGACCCAGCCTGTGGGATGTATTTTGCCACACCTGGTTTAGAGTATGAGTTGATTTGTAAAAACTGATTCTTAAAGTAGCTTAGCTCAAAGACTAGACTTTCTTATCTAAACACACAATCACATTCCACTGAGAACGATTTAAGTGTCCACCTATCAGTACCTTTCAACAAAAACATTCAAACAGAGACAATGGAGCAATAATTGTAAGTGTGCCCTGATACAGTGTGAACCAGTTGCTGGTAAACCCCTTGCACTCTCCTCCTGTTGTGTGTGTATATATACCGGGTTTCCAGGGCAGATATTGTGTTGTTCTCAACAGACCAAGGAGTTAAGCTTTTGAAATGATAAAGTTTTTTTTTTTTTTTTTTTTCAGGGAGCCTTACCTTGCCTACCGTTCTGATGTTCTTTCCTGCAATCCCTGGACAAATTTAACAATGTATACATAACCTTCTTCAAGGTATGCACACATTTTCCTTCTTTACATGTAACATAGCCCCATAGTATACTAATATTGGCAGTTTAGTTCAACTCATATTTAAAGCTCAGTTTAACAGGTCTCTATTAGTCTTTGTGTTGGCTTTTTAGCTATAAGTGATCTTCTCTGTTTCTTCTTCCCTAATCCTTATTGGTTCCATTTGTTTGGTTTCCTTGTTCAGATGTCTCTACTTCTGTGCCATTTTCAATTTCCTCTGTCATTTCTTGTTGCCTTGATGTTAGCTCTGTTTATTTTGGTGACTCTTGTGACGCAGCTTCTTTTCTTCCCTTTAAGGAGTTGCAAGTGTTATCTGCTTCTTTTTAACACCTGTCCTTCTGGTGTGACTACTTTATAGGATCTGGGAGCTACTTGATAGGAAACTAGTGTTTTTTTTGTTTCCACATTCGTCATCTGAAATAAGCATCGTGGCTACTTGTACGCATGATGGGGCTTAGTCCCCTAAATTGAAATGGACTCACCATTTCAATTTAGGGGCTTCCATCACTGTTAACTTGAGGGGCACAATCCTTTTTCCCCCTGTGGAGCCTGCCCACATCTTCCACAGCTGGGCAGGGCAAGCTGCTGGCAGGCCAAGCAGCCCCTGAGATGCAGGCGATTCTTGTCCTTCCCTCCATGGCGGTTACCTTGGTGGGGTCCTAGCAAGTGGGTGCTGCCCAGGGGGTGCTGCTGCCATAGAGGGAAGTTCTGGGGTCCCCTGAAGCTCAGAGCCTGCTGGCAGCTCATCGCCCCCCTCCCCCTCCAGCTGTGGGAGAGGCAGGCGGGCTCTGTAGAACATAAAAAAGGATCAGGCACCCGGATGCTTTTTTTTTTTCTCCCCTCAGCAGAGTCTGCCCAAGCCAGCTGCCACCAGGTGTGCAGCCCTTAGCTGTGGGAGACCTGGTCCTTCCCTCCATGGCAGTGGTATCCCCTGGGGCTGCCTAGGCAGCAAGCTAGCTGTGCAGGTGCTGTCCCAGCTCACAAGTAGCACCTGCTGGATCCAACTTTTCCCCAAACTCGTGTGCTGGAAGCCCAGTAGGCACTGTTCCCCACATGTGCTTGGGGAAGAGTTGGATCTGGCGGGTGCTATCTGTGAGCTGGGGCAGCACCTGTGCAGCTAACACCCTGCCCAGGTGGTCCAGGGAAGTACTGTCACTGTCAAGGGAAAAAAAAGTGAGTTGTTTTCAACTCGCTATTGAGGTATACTATGGCTGAAGAAAAAAAGTGGCCAGGGGCCTGATCCTCTCCCCCACTCTCCCCCTGCAGAGCTTCCTGACTCTCCTGCAGCCAGGGGATGAGCTGCTGGCAGGCCTTGAGCTGCAGGAGCAGGGGCCCAGATCTTCACTCCATGGCAGCAGTGCCCACAGGACCACCCAGGCCAATCCAACTGTTCTCTGAGCCTGAGCTGGGGCAGCACCCACCCACTAACCACCCATCTGAGATGCCCCAAGGGGTGCTGCCAGACGGCAAATTAGGGGCTGCTTGGCTCACTGGACGCTCATGTCCTGCCTGTGGAAAATGCAGACAGGCTCTGTGTGTGTGTGTGTGTGTGTGTGTGTGTGTGTGTGTAGGGGGGAAGGATTGGGCCCATCACTGCTTCTGGCTTCAGCCCACTTCTCCCACAGTGTCAAAGGCTGCAACGTTATAAGTAGCCACATCACAAACTAAACTACATGAGGATGTGGTTCAGTTTGCAATGTAGCAAACTCATTTAAATCATAGAAAACCCCTGCACAGGTACAGCATGACATAATTAAACCAGAAAAATGGCTTTTTTCGTCATGTGTACAAGTGTTCCACATCTTTGTTTTGCAGTTGTGGTAACTCTCTGGAATAACCTGTCATAGTACCATTTTTGTTTCAATTTGCTGAATTTTTAAATTGTTTTCACATCTTACTTTTCTTTCTGATGAGCTTTATCCATAAGATTTGGCGGCCTAGTTTTGAGATCCCTGTTAAACAGCATTTCTGCTGGGGACAATCCATGTTTCATGGGTGTTGCCGTGTAATGTAAGAGTCACAAGTAAACATTGGTGTGTGAATTTGTAGCTTTAAAAAAATAAATTCTTCGCTATTTGTACTCCATTTTCCACCAGACCAATGGATTGTAGGTATTTAGGACTTGAAGTGTTGTGATGGAATCTATAGTGGTTTGCAAACTCTAAATTCAAAACTGTTGAATTGAGGTCCATTATCTGTTCTTACAATTTGGGGAATCCCATGTCAAGGAAAAATTATTTGATGCGAGTTGTGACACAGTTTGCTGTTGTGCTTTTGAGCCATGCAATTTCAGGATAGTGAGTGTAATAATCCAGGACTTATACATAATAGTTGATACCATGGAGCTATGGGCTCCTCCATGCCCATCATGGGCTCTTTTCTTTGCATTGAGCTATACTTTAGGTATGTTGTACAAGCCTTTACAGCATTTTCTATGTCATTATTGAACCAATATAGAGCAACCCTTGCTCTCCTTTTGCATTTTTTTCAATGCCTAGATGCCCCTCATGTATTCTGTTTAGCATGTCTTTCTTTAGTACTGTTGGAATAACAGGTCATGAGCCTTTGAACAAAAGGCCATCCAGTACAGACAGCTCTTCCTTCAATTTAGAGTAGGGGATAGGTGTATGTTTTTCAGGCCAACCAGCACAAATAGCTGTTACCACTTTTGCAATGTGGTATCCTGAGCAGTAGATTCTGCAAGTAGTGCCCACACCTTATCTGTGAAAGGAATTACTCTTTTAATTAGATTAACATGTACTACCTCTGAGTCTGGAATGTTGTCACTTTCTGTTGTGTCGTATGTTCTGGACAATGTATCTGCAATAAAAAGATATTTTTCCGGCTTGTAGCGTATGTCTAGATCATACATTTGAAGCTGAAAGAAAAGTCTCTGTAATCTGGGAGGCACGACAACCTTTTCCTTTTTCTATTATGTCTTTGTTAACTAATGTATATCATTCCGTTTTCAGTTTCTCCCTTAATACAAAAGGAACATTTCTTGGAACATATATGGTAGGAGTATTTGGTTCTCTTATTTTATCTTGTACTCAGTTGACAGTTTCCCTTATGCTGTGAAACACATCATAAAAACTCTTCTTCTATGTTTTAGGTTGTTGCAATCTTGTAATCCTGTCTAGTTCAGCTTGTTCTGTTTTTTTTGTCCAGCTTCTGCAGCCTGGTGTATGTTATCTCAGCCACTTGGCACATTCTAACTGACTTTTCCAAATTAAGCTCAGGATCCTCTAGCAGTCTTTTCCTGAGGCTTGTATACCTTATACCCAATACTATTTGGCCTCTGATCATGGACTCCTTTAGGTCTCCAAAGTTGCATGCCTGGCTCAGCAGTTTGAGGTCTCCTCTATTGTCTCACGTTCTTTCTGCTGTCTCATGTGGAAACTGTTCAAAGATTTCATTTTGTTTGGGTATACAGTATGCTCAATTTTTTTATTACTGAACTTTTTTGAGTTCTGCTTCTGACAGTTGTAGGCTAGTATAAAGACACAGAACTTCTGGGCCTGCTATATTTAAAAAAAAATGCTACCTTGAGTGAATCTTTGTTCTCTGTAGCTCCACCGGCTGTTATATATATGGTGAAACTCTGCTTAAATTTCTTCCAGTTTTCTGCTGCATTGCTGGAGAGCTTTAACTCCTTGGGAATTCTAAAATCCTCAATTTTTTTTTCTTTCATCTTCCAAAAACCTTACTGTTTTACACTAATAAATGATTATAGTAACTGGTTCTGTTTTGCCCCGAGATCCTTATATACCATCTCTCCTTATATATATTCCAGGTAGCTACGCTAACCTGCTATTTCAAACATCAAGCTAGTCCCATCATTCTAAGTCTGTCTTGTCATTAACTTTGTCAATTAAAGTTATTTCTATATTGTAGGAGCTTTTCTATGGCATATTAGGGTAAGAAAGTTTTAATTAAGACACATGAGAGTTTTGACATGACCTGGTAACTTGAAATTAAAATAGATGACAAACTAATACAGATGTACCTGTAAAAACATCAACTATCATTCTTGGCAAAGTAGTTAGTATGTAATGACAGAATCTAAGCACCCCTGACCAAAAGAATTGCATTTATAATGTATTTTCATAAACAAACAACAAATACAAAATTACAACAGGAAGGGTGGTAGGCACATGTAAGAATGTAATACTTAAAAATAAAACTTTTGTACAGTATATAAATACTGTAAAATTGTAATAAAAATCATAAATAATAAATAATGATGGGACTAAATAATGAAAGAGCATTGAGGCTACATAGGGGAATATTCACAAGTCATGAAATGCCAACACTATTGCAATATTTACTGACCCTTGAGTATATGCATTACAATGTTTCCACTTAGGATGAACATGTATTATTTTTCCCTGCAGGATGCTTGCATTATTTGTTGCATAGATCTGAGTCTTCAGTGAATGAAACAGATGTCCAGTATTTTTTATCCTCATAGTTCAATGTACAGTGGAGTCACATCATACATGCATTTAACTTATGCAAATTCATCATACGCGTATGTCCCAGAGTTCCAATTGTTTGGATTGAGCCTGCAGCTGCCCCCTGCAGTGCTGTGCATGGGGCCAAGCAGCTACAGTGGGAGCAGCCCTGCTGGGAAGCTGTGCATGCTGGCCAAGCAGGAGTTTTGGTGCAGGCTGCCCTGGGCGGGAAGGAGAGACTGTACCACTGGATGGGGGAGGGAGCAGATTGTACCACTGGGCAAGCCCAAGAGTAATTTTGAATACGTGATTTTCGCCTTACGCTCTGACTTTAGAACCTAACCCCTGTGTAAGATGCGACACCACTGTATAAACAAACCCCTGCCTCTTTCACTGTCCAAAATTCAATATGAAATGACAGATTCAATACATTATAGCTGCCTCATTTCCCATGTAGCTTGAGCACTGCTAAGTTCCTGATCAATGTGCTGTAGACTTCAATGAGGCCTTGACTGACAAATTCTTCATGTGAAGTCAAAGTTTAACCTGCATGCAAAGTTCATTCACATGCCAAATGAAAACATCAAATTCATGGCAGTTAGAGCTTTAGCCAGTGTTATCTATCACTGTGCAGGGAAGTACAGATTGCTTGTTTGCACACACGCACATACACAGAGACCCAGAATATAGAAAAAAAATCACAGCGCAAGAAGACAGACAGATATTTACAGAAGAGCAAGACACAGATAATATATTGAGACACAGGAACACACGCAAATAATTTCATTCACAGCACAACACCAGATAGCAAAGGAAAGATCAATATGAAGTGTGCTGGAAAGGCAGGTGCCAGCTCTTCTGGCAGGGGAGGGAGAGGAGGTAAGGAGAGAGCTAGAGCTGCAAGCTCCCCCATCCTGAATACAGATGCATTCTCTTCCCGAGCAGCCATGACATCAGTGCTGCCAGTGGAAGCCGGGTGGTGGGAGCAGTGTCTGCACCTAACGTCCCTGCACCTGCACCACCCCCGTTCAGTCCAGAAGTGGGCACCAGCAGTGGAATCACTGCCTCCTCCACCCCAATTTCAGCTCTCAGCGTGAGCCTCCCACTGCCAGAGGAGGAGCTGGAGCTGGAACCAGGGATGCCGAGTGTGCTGGCTCAGGCAATTCTGGGGGGACTGAGGGGGAATCAGAGTTAGTGCTCTGCACCCCTCATGTTTCCCCTAGACCCAGGGCTCCTCTGGAAAGCAGCACCTCAGAGGAGGCTGAGGTTGTGGAGGCAAGTGGTTCAGCTGAGGCAGCTCCTCCTGCTGTTGATGCTCAGCCTGCTGAGAAGGGAGAAAAGGCAGGATCCTCACCTTCAACCCGGAAGTGGGGGAGTAGTGAAGTGTGGGATCATTTTGAGGTGGCAGATGATCCCAGGTTTGCCATCTGCCAGCACTGCTGAAGGCACATGAGCTGTAGCAAGAACTTGAGACACTTCTCCACCACGACCATGCTGCTGCATCTGAGGAGGCACCACATCCTTGCCCTTCTTCCTGCTCAGCATGGCACCAGTGCGAATGTGCTGAACGGGAAGTCTCCAGCTTGCTCCAAAGCCCCTTGCCCCCAAAGCAGAGGCAGGCCACCCTGGACCAGTGTGGGAAAGGTGGACAGAAAGCAGGGCACGTTCCCAAGGTGAGCGAGATCACCCAGAGCATTGGGGAGATGCTTGCTGTGGATAGCCAGCCCTTCTCCCTAGTTGAGCGACCAGGGTTTAGGTGGTTTGTAGCACTTCTAGCCCCATGTTACAAAGTGCCCACATGCACCACCTTTAGCAGGGCGGTGGTGCCCTCCCTATATGAGGCATGTAGGGAGTACTTGAAGGAGATGCTGCACAAGGCAGGGCTGCAGGTAGCCTTGCACTTCACCTCCGACATCTGGAGCAGCTGGGGTGGCGATCACACCTACCTCTCCCTCATGGGGCACTGGTGTAATCAGTCAGGTCATTGGTGGGCTCTTCTGCAAGCCGAGGTGCCGAATGAGTCCCACGCGGCAAGGGAGATCATGGGGGCCATGAACCGCATGGTGCAGGGGTGGCTCACTGGGCAGGCCGAGCTCACCCGCGGGTTCATGGTCATTGACAATAGGGCCAATATGGTGAAGGCTGTCTGTGATGCCAGCTTTGTTGGCATCTGCTGTGTGGTGCACAGGCTGCACCTAATAGTGAGGGATGCCTTGAAGGGGGACAGGGGTGCCAATGCCGGTGCTGCCACCGCTACTGCTACAAGCCAGCTGATTTCGAAATGCAGGAAGGTGGCGGACTACTCCCACTGCAGCATCAAGGGGGGCAAGATGCTGCAGGAGAAACAGGCAGAGCTCAGTATCCTGCAGCACAGACTCATATGGGTTGTGGAGACTTGCTGGAACTCCACATACCTGATGCTCAAGAGGCTTGTGGAGCATCCATGAAGGGCATCCATGAGATGGCCTTGCTTGGGGAGATAGGGATCAGCACCACCCTGAACAGAGCTGAGTGGGGTACCGTCTCCCAGATCTTGCTAGTCCTCAAGCCCTTCCTCAAAGCCACCGAGACCCTTAGCACTGGTGATGCCCTCCTCAGCCAGGTGATCCCCCTAGTGAGGGAACTGGAGAACCAAATGGAGCAGTTCCAGGGGTTCAATGTTCCTGGCTGGGGCAGGCCGCTGTCACCAGACGTGCAGGGACTGGTGAGCCGAATGAAGGAGGGCATCAGGAGACAGCTGGATCCCTTGTGGTCCAGTACGGTCCATGTGATGGTGGGCATGTGCAACCCGAGGGTGAAGAGGAGCATGTGCACTGGCAGCCCCAAAACCCTTGATCACTGGATGCAGGTGCTGGTGAACAAAGTCAGGGAGGCCGAAGTGCAGAGGCGAGGGGACGTGGAAGAGAGGGATCCACTTTCCCATGCCAGCACTCCCAGCACCAGCACCAGCACCAGCCAGTTTCCTCCATGCCAGGCACTGCCAATGTGGGCCATGTGCATGGCTTCAATACTGGGGTCCAAACATGCCAGACCCCAGCCTCGAGCAGGTAGCGCCAAGGCTTCGGTAGCTATCTATCTTGCTGAGGATGTGGAGCCACTGGACTGTGACCCCTTGGCCTACTGGGCAAGCCGCAGCTAGATGCGGCAGGATCTGGCCACAGTTGCCTGGCAACACCTGTCCTGTCCACCGACTAGTGTTCCAAGCGAAAGGGTGTGCAGCATTGCTGGGGTGTTGTGACACCCCCTGCCCCTGCTTGGATCCTACGTTGGTGGAGCAGCTGGTGTTCCTATAGGTGAACCTATACAGTTTTGTTGTCTTTGATAGATTCTGGTGTGCAGTTTGCGGGGGTACTGGAGATAGTTGGCAGGTTTTGTTCTTTGAGCTGTAGGAAGTTGGCTTCAGTTCTGGTGATGAGGTTAGGTGTTTGTTTGAATGTACAAACCACTTTTCAGAGCTGGAGGACGGGCAACAGCTGCTTATGGACAATGTGGTGGGAACACTTTTCCTCTGGGTAGTCGGATGACATTCTCTATAAAAGCAAGTGCTGCTGACAAGCAACGTGGAGTCAAAGCACCAACATGATACTAGTAACAAACATTTACTATATGCTAAGCATGATGACTAGCTTGGAAACAGCTTCCAGGCAAAGAAGAGAACTTACATAATAGCCGTTACTAACCTCTCTTAAACTTCCCCTGGAAGTGCATATTTGCCAATGATAACTTGACAATCAAGTTCATGCAAACTCAAACTCAGTTGCCAATTACATGCTGCTAAATGAAGTTGTGTGTTCGGAACGCTTCTGTGTGGCAGTACTGGGCACCTCTCCATAACGTCTGTGAATGGCACACAAATTAGTTTGCAAACAAGTTTAGATAATCCAGGGTTTACCTTCTCCGAGAAGAGCCGGGCAGTGAGGGTGGGAGATCAGCCAGGCAGGGTCCAGCCTGAACCTCCCTTATCTGCCTATCTCGTCACACCTCTGTGTACCCTCCAAAGCACCTGTTGACACCTGAGGGTGCTGCAGCTCCCTGGTTGGGAAACACTGTTCTAGGGCAGTGGTTTTCAGCCTTTTTTATTCACAGACCCCTAAAACAATTCAAACAGAGGCACGGACCTCTTTGGGAACCTATCACTCGTTCTGATTGCCCATTACAGGCAAGTACTAACAAAACTGATTTGAGTGCCAGCAAGTGTTTCTCAATTTCACTTTTCACATCACTGTCTAGCCAAAAAGCTGTCAAGGATTTCAGATGTGTCAAAGTTGTTTCCTCTTACATGAGAAACCCCGAGCTGAAGCTTCTTGATGAAAGCCATCAGTCCCCTGCATATCACAGGGCTTCCCCCAGCTTGCCAGGTCAACCCCTCACACATTCACATGTATTGCGTGTGCTGTGACAATGAGAAGTTGCGGCACAGTCTGAGCTAGCAGATATCTGTATACATCACCAGGCTTTTGCTTGTGTCCTCCCATCAGTTTTGCAGGACCTAACCTTTCACTAAAAATATGCGCCATTCTTATTGTTCCAGATGAAGCTTTCCATAAATGTTTCTCGGCACTAATTTTCCCAGGGGAAATTCCATCCAGACTGGTTTGCTCACGCCATCTCCCTCACCCTCAGCCCTCACTCCTGTTC
>NW_017728886.1:203087715-203092794 GCF_001723895.1 Crocodylus porosus | reverse complement strand
TCTTTCATCTACCAAAAATCTTACTGGGTTACGCTAATAAATTATTATAGTAACTGGTTCTGGTTTGCCCCAACATCCTTATAAACATCTCTCCTAATATATATTCCAAGTAGCTACGCTAACCTGGTATTTCAAACATCAAGCTAGTCACATCATTCTAAGCATGTCTTGTCATTAACTTTGTCAATTAAAGTTATTTCTATATTGTAGAAACTTTTTATGACATATTGTGATAAGAAAGTATTAATTAGGACACATGAGAGGTTTGACATGAAATGGTAACTTGTACACAAATACAGAATTACAACAGGAAGGGTGGTAGGCACATGTAAGAACATAAGACTTAAAAAGAAAACTTACCATAGGACATGAGACAGATGTTCATTTTTCAACCTTTTTTCATATGTCATGCTTTTTTGTTAGAGACCTGTCTGATATGTATGTATCTAAAGTGCCCAGCACATTTGTAGAATATATAAATTATGATAAATAATAATAAAAATGATAAATAATATATAATGACAGTACTAAATAATAAAAGAGCATTGAGGCTACATGGGGGAATATTCACAAGTCATGAAATGCCAACACTAGGGTGGCCATTGCAATATTTACTGCCCCTTGAGTATATGCATTACAATGTTTCCACTTAGGATGAACATGTATTATTTTTCCCTGCAGGATGCTTGCATTATTTATTGCATAGATCTAAGTCTTCAGTGAATGAAATGGATGTCCAGTATTTTTTATTCTCATAGTTCAGTGTATAAACCTGCCAGCCTCTTTCACTATCCAAAATTCAGTATGCAGTGACAGAACCTATACCTTATACCTGCATCATTTCCCATGTAACCTGAGGACTGCTAAGTTCCTAATCAATGTGCTGTGGGCTTAAATGAGGCCTTGACTGACAAATTCTTCATGTAAAGTCAAAGCTGAACTTGCATGCAAAGTTCATTCACATGCCAAATGAAAATTTATGCTCAGTTTACGTATAGACACAAAATGCCCAATGGAATGTTTATAGTTTTTTATTTAAACAAACGCATTAGCTTATGATAAAAGTGTGTAAACCATTAATATTTGTTTTTAAAATCATTACAATTCAAGCTAATCCACATGGATTTTTTTTCCAGATCACTGAAAACAAATTTCCAATCTAGATTCCATCTGTCTGTTGAACTGCATTTCTTTTCTAAGAAAACAAATGGATTTGGTGAAGACTTAAACACCTTGCTCCAAGTCTACTTTAGGTGGTGACCAACCATGGATCTTTTAAAGCTAGAAGATAAAACATTTGAGAAAAGAACAAATGATCGACAGAACCCTTATAGAATGGAAATGGTTATGCAACCTAGATTACAGGCTTTGTTCTTCCTACAAGAATTAATAAGTCATATTTCCACATAGCCCCCACTCCCAGTGTTACGGGGCCAAACCTCCTCCGAATCGAATCAGCTACTGAAGCTTTACACAGCCCTAATTGACAGCCCTTTGCACTGGATTAGACTAAGCTGCAAAAAAGCACTCTTAATGAGGACTAACAACTTCCGCAATTTAATTAGAATACATATGGCTTAGTGAGTAGGTCATAGATGAACTCTGCAACACTTGCACAACCTTTAAGGAGAGGCATTACTCTTCCTGTAATAAAGTTCTGTCAGAGTCTAAATGAAAATTAAGTGGGTGGATATTAGGCACAGGAATGGTGGAAGATGATATACCTTTTTAAATACCATTCCTATTTCTACCCACAAATCAGAATGTTGGGCAGACTTTATGTAGTCATCCAGCAAAAGACATGTGGCTGTTGCATACAATATTAAAACATAATTTCAAAATTGTACTTTGTTTTGGTGTATAACTGGTAGCATAAGAGGGAGGGGTGGAGAAGCATGTATATATGTGAGTACATAATTGGTATTTCGACACATAATTTCCTCACATTTAATTTTATTTACAGAAAGTTTATCAGCCCAAGTAGTTGCGACATAATATACCCACTCATATATTTGCAACAGCATTTGTGTAGAGAAATGCTACTCTTACAGTGTTCATTATCTATATAAAGGTGGTAACTGACTCTCTGATTCTTGATTGGGCCCCAGTTATGGTACAACTATACAAATCTACATATAGAGACATTTCTGTCCTCCAAAATGCAAACACTTGCAATGGTGATATGTCCAGTTATCAGAAGACATAGTCCCAGTTAAATGGCGCTCGATGCAATTCAATCTTTATATAAGATGCTAGTTTACCTAAATCAATGGGGTTTGCTAGTTTATACTAGGACTAAATTTGTTACACTGACCAGAGTGGGCATTGTGCATCTTCACTGTGTGTGTTTTATAGATATCATGCTTGAGTATCCTGCCTGGGTGTCATTAAAATTCAGCAACCCGCATTTGGTACTGTGGACTTGAATTCCTTTCACCTAGTTCATTTGCCCAATGGACCTTTTTT
Source organism: Crocodylus porosus (assembly GCF_001723895.1). NCBI lineage: Eukaryota > Metazoa > Chordata > Crocodylia > Crocodylidae > Crocodylus > Crocodylus porosus. Next base: position 203,090,328 of record NW_017728886.1, on the reverse strand, counting down.
AGTTTGCATTTTTTCCACTGAATGTCCCTTAATATTGATGAGAATGAGGGAGCCATTCCAATGAGTAAAAGACAAACATGAGGGTGCTAAGTTTCCCTTTCTAGCAAAGGTTACATACATGTGTGCATTTTGATTAGTTCTTCCTGTATAGCTATGTTCATCTTTCAACCACTGCTATGAATGTTTCACCCATAGAGAAGTGGCAATGAAAGCAGAAAGGATTCCAGTCCCTATGTGTTGTCTGGGTACTCCAATATACAATACAGCTCCATTGGATGGCCTATTGGATAGGCCATATTCACTAAATTTCAAGGCTTCATTGTGAAGGGGCCTCAGGACATCAAAGGAAGATGCCAGGAATGGCAGTGAAGTGACCCCATCTCTACCTGGTTTTGGAGCCAATGAGCCGCGCCATGCCTGAGCCACAGTGCTTTCAAAGCAGCCTCTCACTTTGGATTGTAGGAAGCATCTCTGGCACGGCTATTTCCAGCCCCAGAAAGGGGCAGTGCTGGAGGATGAGCAACAACTGTTTATGGGCAACATTGTGGTGGGAACACTTTTCCTCTGGGTAGTCAGATGACACTTCCTAGAAAAGCAAGTGCTGCTGACAAGCAATGTGGAATCAAAGCACCAACATGATGCTAGTAACAAACATTGACTATATACTAAGCATGATGACTAGCTCGGAAACAGCTTCCAGGCAAAGAGCAGAATGTAAGTAATAGCTGTTACTAACCTCTCTTAAACTTCCCCTGGAAGTGCATATTTGGCAATGATAACTTGACAATCAAGTTCATGCAAACTCAAACTCAGTTGCCAATTACATGCTGCTAAATGTAGTTGTCTGTTTGGAACGCTTCTGTGTGGCAGTACTGGGCACCTCTCCATAACGTCTGTGAATGGCACATAAATTAGTTTGCAGTACTGGGCTAAGAATGTCCACTCCAGTGTGTGGGAGGCTGCAGATTTAAGGGGGCCTAACCTCTGTGTGCGGGAGGGAATGTATTTGGGCTACCAGGCCCCAGGGCTTGAATACCTGGGAGAGGGAAAGAGAAGTGACAGAATGAGGTAAGTAGGCTGAGAGAAGAGGCTATTACAAGGGGAAGCTATTTCAGGCAGGCAAGTACCCAGGCCTGTGCCATATCTTCATTATGCAGAAGCCCACTCCCTGAGACTGTTGGGTTGGCTGGTTAAGGCCCCAGTACAACTCATGGGCTCATTACAACTCCTAAAACTGCATGGCTACATAGTTAAGGCCTGGATGGTTAAGATGCTTGGGCATGTTTAGACGAGTGTGGCTATGCAGTGCCACATACTGCATAGTCAGGTGTTCTCTGTGCTGCAAGAACATGCTGCCCATATGTGCTCTGTGTCTTTTTCCATGGGTTTTTCTGACCTCTGGATAATTCAAACATGTGGAAAAAAAACCCGGAACAGCACACGCACGGGCAGTGCATGCCACTGAAAAGTGGATCGCTACTGCTGCAGCTCCAGGATACCCCCAGGACCCCAGGAAAGGCTGCTGTGGACAGCACAGTGCTGGCTCCAGCTTCTCTTACAATCCCCAGGGTAACTTGCCACATGCCAAAGCGTGTGGGGCATGGGCATTCCCTGGGGAGAAGTAGCTGTGGCATAAGGTACGCCACTGCAACTTGTCCTGGGGAACCAAAGGTCCGTACTCATTTGGACATGGCCCTTGAGGGCAGGGGCAGACAAACCAAGGCAGATCACAAATTGAGAAGAAAGTGTGCCCAACAAGTCCCAGCTGACTGTTAGAGGCATAGGGATGTCATGGGGGGGGCAGGGCAGGTGAGGCCTCAGAGTAGTTCTACTAGTTTTCCTTGCTGATCTGTTAGCTTCTAGGCCTGTGATTCTCAGCCTTCTTGGATTTGAGGCACATTTTTTTTTTTTTTGCACCGGTCCTGGAAGCACTGCAATACCAGGTCAATGCATGGAGTGGACGGAGCACGCTCTGGTTCCACCCCTCCATAACTTCTGTGAATGGCACACAAATTAGTTTGCAAACAAGTTTATATAATCCAGGGTTTACCTTCTTGGAGAAGAGCCAGGCAGTGAGGGTGGGAGATCAGCCAGGCAGGGTCCAGCCTGAACCTCCCTTATCTGCCTATCTCGTCACACCTCTGTGTACCTTTCAAAGTACCTGTTGACACCTGAGGGTGCTGCAACTCCCTGGTTGGGAAACACTGTTCTAGGGCAGTGGTTTTCAGCCTTTTTTATTCACAGATCCCTAAAACAATTCAAACAGAGGCACGGACCTCTTTGGGAACCTATCACTCGTTCTGATTGCCCATTACACAAGTACTAACAAAACTGATTTGAGTGCCAGCAAGTGTTTCTCAATTTCACTTTTCACATCACTGTCTAGCATCAACTCATTTTCAGCCAAAAAGCTGTCAAGGATTTCAGATGTGTCAAAGTTGTTTCCTCTAAACCCCGAGCTGAAGCTTCTTGATGAAAGCCATCAGTCCCCTGCATATCACAGGGCTTCCCCCAGCTTGCCAGGTCAACCCCTCACACATTCACATGTATTGCGTGTGCTGTGACAATGAGAAGTTGCGGCACAGCCTGAGCTAGCAGATATCTGTATACATC
>NW_017728886.1:203083580-203086773 GCF_001723895.1 Crocodylus porosus | reverse complement strand
GGCGGCTCGGGGCCGCCCGAGGGCTGCGGCTGCGGGGGTGGAGGCCCCCGCGCGGGTGGCAGGAGCCCCCGGGGCCGGGGCCGAGCAGCACTCCCCGGGAAGGAGGGGCCCCTTCCCCACCGACGCGCTCGTCTCTCCAGGCGTGGGTCGGGCCGGGGGCGCCCTGCGCGGGAGCAGCGGCCGCGGTGGGGGGTGGCGCCCCGAGGCCGGTGTGTGATGAGCCGGGCTGTGCCCTCAAGGGCTGGGGCCTTTCGGAGCCGCCCCTGCTCCTGCTGCCAGGCTGGCTCCGGGGGCGGTGCGCGTGGAGGCGGCCGCGAGCCTCTGTCCGCTGTGCTGGGCACGCGTGTGACGGGAGGCGGCTGCGAGGCTCCCCGCGTAGCGCTGTGTGGGGGCGAAGGGCCTTTTGTCAACACAGCTTCTCTCGGTTGCGCGACACTCGGGTGCACCTTTGCGACAGGGATTGGAGAGAGAACCTTTTCCTTGAAATTCCCCTGTGTTTCCACTGCTTTTCATGGAGGTGCGCTCGTATATGGGATCGGCACCAATAAAACGAAAGTGGTCGTTATCCACAACTGGCTTTTTTGGGCTGGTTTAGCCGATAATGTTACTGATAAAGGCTGCGTGCATGGGTGCAGCCACGCCACGCACGGGGCAGGAATGCAGCCAGGGGGTAGGCTGTGCCGGGGCTGCAACCAGTCTGGGTGTGGTGGATGGCAGCAGCACTGGGAGGTGGGGCTGCAGGGAAACTGGTTATGAAGTTTGAGGCCAGAGCAGCACTGGGAGGTGGGGCTAGGGGGAATCTTTGGGTGCCTGTAGCCCACTCCAGGCGCAGCCCTGGCCCATCTCCACCCTGGAAAGAGGCTAGCACAGCCCTTAGTCCGTAGCCCACCTTCACCCTATGCGCAAATCGAAGGGTTACATGCCCCCCATGTCTCCCTCAGGGCTGGGCATGTTGGTGGGGAGCCATCTCCCCTCCTTACTACCACACCACCTGGATGAGCTGTCTGTGGTGGTCGCATTCACATCCCTCGCTGGGCAGTGCTTGCCCCTACCCCACTCCCCCCATCACTGTGGGGGGCCCCTATCTGCCTGCCCCTTCCCTTGCCCATGGCCCTCCCCCCCCGACTGACTGGCCAGATCCTGCTTTCCAAGCTGCCTGGCTTCATTCCTGTAAATTGGTTATTGGATTGGTATTGGCTGATATGGCTGCTTAATAATTGGCCATTGGTATCAGCCAAGAAAATCTATATTGGTTCACCCCTAGTTTTTCACCAGTTGGTCCTTTCCTTCTGCTCCTTCTGGGGCATCTGATTCAGCTCGACTTGATCTGTTTCTGTTCGCAACCCTTCTCTGTCTCAATGATCCTCTTCCTTCCCATTTCCTTGTATTTCATACGAGTTCCGATCCCATGGTCTGTATTGTACTGAGAGTGCTTCGTAAGCAGCCAGAAAGCAGCTTGACTAACATTTACCACTCAATGGATCCTCTTCTCAGGACAATTATGTGCTTTGTTCCGTTTGTTTTGTGTGTGCATGTGCACATGTGGAGAAGTGTAGGCAGGTGTCCTTACATACATATGATTTGATATAGTGTGTGTGTGTATAGACGGGTTTTGTCACACATGCAGGTAAAGGCGCAATGGGAGCTAATGGGTGATCTGTGGCTGGTAGCCCCACCTTGGCTGAGAGGCTCCCAGTGGCTGGGCCCTCCCCACCGCTCCCGTCACTGGGAGATGTGGCTGCCATGATCTCCCAGCTTCAAGGGTACATGAAAGCGCCAGGATGGGATCGCAGGCTTTCATGCGTCCCAGGGGCTAAGATGTTGCAACTGTTGTAATCTCTCAGCCCTAGGGACTCCATGTGCCCCTGGGTCTGGGAGACTGCAGTCAGGCCCTGTGGCTGCTAGGACACAGGTTCAGGCACTGGGAGGCATGCTGCTGAGATTCAGCATCTGCAGCTGCAGGGTGCTGCTTGGCATGGTGCTGCTGCCCAGAATCAGCAGCTGTTGGGGCTGCAACTCCCCTTAGTTGTTGGACTTTTAGTCCCAGTTGGAAATGGTGCGCCCCTTGCATTTGAGCCCTGTCAGGTGATGGGGCTACCAGCCACAGGGGAGACCCTGGTACACATGCAAAATAAAGCTTGATAGCAACTGGTTATGAAGTTTGAGGCCAGAGCAGAAGTGCTGATGGCACAGCCTGTCGAATTCAACAAGTCTGCGAGTTCTGCTAAATGCTTAGTCATGAGGACCTGAAAAAGGAAAGGAAGGAGCTTCTTACGGTCTGATAAATACTTTGCACTTCTAGCTTGTCTGAAGGTATTTGCACCATTAACCAGTTAAGTGTGTGATAGTTGTAATTTGTAGAAGGAGGCTCTATTTGTAACAAGGCATTATCGAAGTATATAAAATGCCTTGCCATGTACATTCATTAGCAAGGGCAAGGTTTAAGAAAGGTGCCTTCCACTTGTCATGGCTCATGAGATGTGTACATTTCCTTACTACTTGCAAGAGTTTAAAAAAGTTATTTTCTGCACAAACAAGTTTTATCCAGGGGGTATACAATTCATCCAGCAATGTGGGCTGTATGAGCATTCCCACGCTGGTCTGTGGTGCCAGGTCCTGCTCAAGTGAAGTATGTGTCAGTCCCCTGGGCCAGAATGGGGCAGCCACTGTCTGTGGCAAATGAGCTGGGCCCAGCACTGCAGGTAGCACAGGGGTCCAGCGAGGCACTGCATGGAGCATACACCCCCTCATGCTGCATGCATCATGCATGGGAGTGCCACGAGTGGGACTGGCTGATCATGGGGCTCTCTCTGCACATGGCCCTGGAGCTGTCATGGGATGCGTGCTCCCAGTGGTGCATGGGCTGGATGCAGTACTGACAGGGTCCAGGGCACAGGTTGTGTGTGGCATCCTGCAGTGCCGTGTGTTGTGTGGGGGTCAAGGCTGGCCCAGCAACCCACAAGCTGGATCATGTACCTCAGTGGGTCTGTATCTTACCTGTGGGCCAAACATTTGACATTCTTTCCCTATCCTCTGTAGAAGTCTGGAGTGGGTTGACCACAGTCACAAAAACTAATAGTCCCTGTAAAAGAATACTAGCTGAATGAATTATTAAATTCAAAGGCTGGTAGCAATTATGTAAGTAGCAATTCTCCAGTACTACAAACAATACTGCTTATTAAATGACTACATC
>NW_017728886.1:202693441-202703442 GCF_001723895.1 Crocodylus porosus | reverse complement strand
TATGACCCCAGCTGACTTCCTGCCCTTTGGGCAGGGGGCTGGACTCGATGATCTCCCGAGGTCCCTTCCAGCCCTAATGTCTATGAAATCTATTATATCCCAGAAATGTGTATTTTTCCTTTGAATCTTTTCATTTTTGCTTGCTTTCAATTCTATGGGAATGGTATATGTAGATGGATTGTTAGAATTCACGTACATACCTTGGGTGATATAGTGTGTATCTAATTTGAGATGTTTCAGAAACGTGCTTTTTGTGTGTGCAAATATAGACAGGAAGTCTAAGGTAGTCTTTTTGTATGTGTGTGGATTAAATTAGAATTTAGCCTACTGTCTGTCCAGCCTTTTTTTTGAAGGCATACCTCTTAATGCTTACAATTTCTATTGACTGTGAGAGGTAGTTAGCTATATTACTCTGCAGTCAGGCAGGAAATAGGGCACAGTGGCACCTGTAGGCTGTGGCTTATTTCATCAGATGCTAGTTGGGCAGAAGCTGTGCCTGAGTCACTATTACCATGGCATAAGTAAAGGGACAGACTACTTGACGGACAAAGAGTTTTTTCTTTGTTGGCCAGTGGCAGGGACATTGTAGAACAGAAAAAGGAAGGTGCAGATCCCAGTTAAAAGGGATCTATGTATATAGGCAGTGGTGAGTTTGGGCACTTTTACTTTGCATATTTTCCAGAAGAACTTTACTTGGCAAGGGTTGGTTTCTCTGCTAGATTTCTCTGCCCATTCTCTGCTAGATTTTACTTCATGTTGCCCACCCCTGGGGATGGGATTGGATGGGACAGTGCTGTTGCAAAGCTGAGGAATCCAGGGGCTTGCAGTCCACATGCAGCAGAGAGGGCATGTACATGATGCAGTACCAGTGATGTGGCTCATGGTGAAAGCACTGGCAGTATGGCAGAGGACCCATTCAGCCCAGAGGTCCATGAGCAGCCTGCATGGCATATGGCATCTGGTCACCTGGAAGTTAGATAGCCTGTACTTAGGGCCACATACTGTACCTCGGACCACAAATAAAGTATTGTAAGCTCTGTTAGTGATATCATTATATTGTTGGGGATTTTGGTTGGTCTTTTTCTTTTCTACTCCTTGAGTTGCACACTCTTCCTTTCTTGCCTTCCATGCCTTATGCCACTTCTGTCATTAGGGGTGTGTAAAGCTTCAGTTGCTGATTCAGTTCAGAGAAGATTTGGCTTGATTTGGTGGCCAAATCACTGAATTGGGAGACCCATAAAAAGCTCTGAATCAATTCTAAGGATCCAAATTGATTCAGAAAAGATTTAGAAAAAGATTTTGCGATTCAGAAAAGACAGTCTTGTGGGAAAACAGAACCTGAGAAGAGGGAGGGGGGAAGGAGTAGGAGACAGACTGCTCTGATATTGACATGTGTAGCTGGCCAGTGACTGTGATCTTTCCCTGAGTTCCCTTCCAATCATAGTGCTCTGAGGGAGGGATGTAGAAACAGCATATAATGCTCTGCCCCTTTTGTCCCCACCCTTTCTGTCCCTTTTGTAAGCTGTTTGTCTGAAAGCAACAGTGTATGAAAGGTACTGGCTGCAGCAGCTGGATTCCTAGTCAGCCTCTTCAGCCTCTTCACTCTTGATTCATAGTCAGCCTCTAGTCTCTCTGTCTAGTCTCTCTATCTAGTTTTTTCTATCTAGTACACAGGTAGAAGATATAGTAAGCATATATAGAAAGAGCACACACACAGATTTTCCAGCACAGCAGCCATTATGAAGCGTGCTGGAAAGGCGGGTGCCAGGTCTTCTGGCAAGGGAGTAAGAGGGGCTAAAGGGGATAAGGGGAAAGCTAAAGGTTTCTCCTGACCCAAACTTAGATGCACCCTGTTTCCTATCAGTCATAAAGCTTCTGCTGCTAGTAGGAGCAAGGAGGTGGGAGCAGTACCTGTCCCTGCACCTGCACCACCTCCGCTAACACTAGAAATAACCACTAGCACCAGCATGGTAGTCTCCTCCACCAATTTCATCTCCCAGTCTGAGCCTCCCAGTGCCAGAGGAAGAGCTGGATATGGAACCAGAGGAGCTCAGTGCCATAGCCAGGGAAATTCTGGGGAAGCAGGTGGCATCTGAGTTTGTGCACACCTCAGAGTTCCCCTATATGCAGGTCTCTTCTGGAAGGCACTTCAGAGGAGGTTGTGGGGGCAGGTGGGTTAGCTTCCCCTGATGTTGTGCCTCTGCCTGCTGAGGAGGGGGATAAGGCAGGATCCCCACCTGCAACCCAGAAGCGGGGGGGTAGTGGGATTGTTTTGAGTTGGCAGATGATCCTTGGTATGCTACCTGCCAGCACTGCCGAAGGCAGATCAGCCAGGGCATGGAGGTGAAACAATTCACCACCATGGCGATGCTGCTGCATCTCAGGAGGCAGCACCCTCTTGCCCTTGCTCCTCCTCAGCCTGGCACCAGTGGGAATGTGCCCAAAAGGAAGCCCCTCTCTTGCTCCAAAGCACCTATCCCAACGAAGCAGAGGCAGGCCACCCTGGAGTGGTAGGGGAAAGCCACAGACAAAAGTGGGGAGGGGGCATTGCAAAAGCACTCAAAGTCACCCAGAGCATTGGGAAGATGCTTACTTTGGATGGCCAGCCCTTCTCCTTTGTTCAGTGTCCAGGGTTCAGGCAATTCATAGTGCTTGTGACCCCATCCTACCAAGTGCCCACATATACCACCTTTAGCAGAACAGTTGTGCCTTCCCTGTATGAGGCATGCAAGGAGTTGAGGGAGGAGCTGCTTAAGGCAGGTCCACAGGTAGCCTTGCACTTCACCTCAGACATCTGGAGCAGCTGGGGTGGAGATCTACCTCTCCTTCACAGGGCACTAGTGCCATCAGTTAGGCAGTTGGCGGGCTCTTCTTCAAGTCGAGGTGATGGATGTGTCCCACATGGCAAGCAAGATCTGGTGGCCATGAACCGCATGGTGCAGGGTTGGGTAATTGGGCAGATCGAGCTCACCTGTGGGTTCATGGTCTCTGACAATGGGGCCAATATGGTCAAGGCAGTCCATGATGTGTTGGCAGCTACTGTGTGACATACAAGTTCCACCTCATAGTCAGGGATGCCTTGGAAGGGGACAGGGTTGCCAGTGACATTGTGACCAGCCAGTTCATTTCAAGATGCAAGAAGGTGGTGGGCTACTGAAGGGGGGCAAGATGCTGTGGGGCAAACCGGCAGAGCTTGGAATTCTGCAGCACAAAATCATGCAGGATGTGGCGACTAGGTGGAACTCCGCATACTTGATGCTTGAAAGGCTGGTCAAGTAACAGAAGGGCATCCATGGGGTGTTGGGGAGATGGGGATCAGCGGCCCCCTTAACAAAATAGCGTGGGATACCATCTCCCAGATCTTTGTAATCCTCAAGGCCACTGAGACCCTCAGAGCTGGCAATGCCCTCCTTAGCCAGGTGATCCCCATAGTAAGGGAGCTTGAGAATAAAATGGAGAAGTTCCAGGGGATCAGTGTTCTTGGCTGCAGCAAGCTGCTGTCACCAGAGATGCAGGCACTGGTGAAGCAGCTGAAGGAGGGCATCAAAAAATGGCTGGATCTGTTGTGGGCCAATATGGTCCATGTGCTGGCTGAGGGTGAAGGGCAGCATGTGTGCCAGTAAACTCTGGATCACTGGATGGAGGTGCTGGTGACCAGTCAGGAAGGCAGAAGGGCAGAGGTGGGGGGATGTGGAAGACGGGGATCCACTTTCCCATACCAGCACTCCCAGCACCAGCCAGTCTCCTCCATGACAGTCACTGCCAATGTGGGCTAAGGTCACGGCTTCAGTGGTGGACTCCAGAGGCACCAGACCCCAGCCTCAGGTAGCACAGTGGCTTTGGTGGCTACCTATCTCACCGAGGAAGTGGAGCCACTGCATTGCAAACCTTGACCTATTGTGTGTTTTGGGCTGTAGGAAGTTGGCTTCTGGTGATGAGGTTAGCAAGGTTCAGTGCTTGTTTGAATTTACAAACCACTTTTCACAGACAAGCCTATGAACTTAACTTCATCAGCTTCCTAGAGACAGAAACTTAGGAACTCAATATAGACATTGGATTTTATGACATACTATAACCTGCCTGACATCTGACTCCCCAGGTACCTCTCCAATTTTACCTGCTACATCCCCCTTTCCCCACTCCTTTCCCAGCCTGTATGTCACCCCCTGACACCTCAATTTACATTTTCACTGACTGGCTTTCTTGCCTGCATTTCATGCCAGCCTCTGGCTTCTTCACTATTCATTCCATCCAGGAAGAGCACACACACACCAACTAGATGCTTCTTCAGCCTGACAAAGGGTTTTCAAACCCTAAAGCTTGCTAAAATATATTTCTCTAACTATTCAGTTGACCTAATAAAAGATATCAGAGGTACCTCCAACTGGTCCATGCTGGGGCCAGGACTCAAAGGTGGGGTCAAAGGGCCAGGGGCCCACTTCAAGGACAAGAGACTTGGGATTCTGACTGACGTGAAGGTGGGGTCAGGGCCTAAGGGAGAGCCAAAGATCCCAGAGAGGGGACTACAGTTTGAGGGGGTGAAGGATGCAATGTGCAAGGCATGGGCCACAGTGTTAGGGTGGGTACAGGGCTGCGAAATTGATGTCACCCCAAGGCGTCTACATGGGCAGCCTCCTGCCTGGGAAACATCTGAATTGGTTTTCCATCAAGGCATAGCAGGAAAAAGAGGAGCAGGTGATTGGCCCAGAAACAGGTGGGTGAGTGGAGATCTAACCAGCACCGGAAGGTCCCCTGTTACAGGCTGATTTCATCCTGCTGTGCCTCAACACATACATAGTCACACATGTCATAAGTTTTGCTTTGAACAATTTGAGGTACAGTTTCCCAAAAAACCCTGCACCTATCTCCTTGAAACCTGTCAGGCTTCATGACCTCAGAATGGACAACAATCTTTGCTGTTTTCATCCCAATCTGCCAAAAAATGACAAAGTTATAGGTATTTCAGTGATTCCCCATCATAGTCTATGGCTGAATCACCAAATTTCTCCAAATCAGTGCCAGATCTTTCGGCCGAATCAATTCGGGACAGTGACCTGAATCTCTTAAATGAATCACTGTCCTTTGAATCAGCCAAATCTGAATTGAGTACTTCTCTATTCACACAGGCCTATCTGTTATCATTATTTTTTAGCTGAAAAGTTTAGTGTTAAGCTGCACGGTTATTAAAGTTCTTGCATTATCTTGATAGATTGTCAAGAAAGCCTAGCATTGGATCAGACAAATACTTGAAAATATTTTAAGCTGTTAAGTAAATGACTGCCACTAATTTCAAATTTCTATGAGGATCTAGGCTTTAGGCCCCTTCAAAATGTTTAAGCTTTTACATATAGTACATGTTCAGATTTTTGGTGTAAAAACTGCCCTTGGTACTTTACTTAGACAAGGATAGAGGTGACACTAACCAGTCTATAGTTATCCAGATCCTCCTTCCTCCCCTTCTTGAAAATAGGGATCGCACTGGTCCTTTTTCAGTCCTCTGGGACCTCACCTGAGCACCACGAGTGCTCAAACAGCTGTGCCAGTGGCTCTGCTATGACACTGGCTAATTCTTTCAGCACCCTTGGATGGAGCTCATCCGTTCCCGCTGACTTAACACATCCAGCCCCTCCAAGTGTCTCGGTTGGTGCTGGTAGTAGGTGGGCTGGTGTTCTGCCTGCTTCTATCTGTAATGCATTTGGGATATTTGTCTAGATCAGAGTTCAAGAATACAGAGGCAAAAAACTCATTGAGGAGCTCTGCTTGGTCCCTCCTATCTGTCACAAACTGCCCTAGTCTATCCTGTAGGGGTCCTATGCTGCCCTGCACCTACTTTTTGCTCCGTATATACCTGAAGAAGGACTTTTTGTTGTCCTTAATTTTTGTTGCCAGCCTAAGTTCTAACACTGTTTTGGCCTTCCTAACTGATTCCCTGCAAGTGCAAGCCAAGGAGATATACTCCTTCTTGGTAGCTACCCCCTGCTTCCACAGCCTGTATGCCCCTTTTTTTGCCCTTAGGCTTTCCTGGATTTCCCTGTTTCGCCCAGAGGGCTTCTTGGCCCCTCTGCCCCCTTTTCTATGCAGTGGGATTGTCTCCTTCTGTGCCTAAAGGATCACTTCCTCGAGGAACAACCAACCTTCCTGGACCCCCTTTTTGTCAGTGCTCTTGAGCTTTAATGCCCCACTAACTAATCTCCTAAGCACACTGAAGTCAGTCTTTCTGAAGTCTAACCCTTCTGCTTTGCTGGTTACTTTTCCCACCCTTCACCGGATAGTGAATTCAACCAGTTGACGGTCACTAACCCCTACGTTACTTTGTACCTGCAGATCCCCCACACCCTATAGCCAACAGCGAGCAAGGTGTACCCCCTAGGAGGATCGTATACCTCCTGCATTAGGTGGAGGTCCCGTATGCAGGTTAAGAACCTACATGAGCAGTTAGTCCTGGCTGACTGATCCTCCCAGCAGATGTCAGGGTAGTTTAGGTCACCCATGACAACCGTATCTCTTGATTGCATGGTCTCTGAGAGCTGCCTGGAGAATTCCAGGTCTACCTCATCCTCTTGGTGTGGCGGTCTATAGTAGACCCCCACTACCAAGTTCCTTTCCCCCCAAATCCCTTGTATCCTAACCCACAGTACCTCAGTTTGATCCCATCTTGATTAAGAAGATGTATAGTGCTCCTTAATATAGAGATTAGCACACCCCTCCTTTTTTCCCCACTTGATCCCATCTGTGCAACCTATAACCTTCAATGCCTACCACCCAATCGTGAGTAAGGTCCCAACAGGTTTCAGTTAGCCCAACCAGGTCAAAGTTGTTGCTTGCAAGCAGGAATGTAAGTTCTTCCTGCTTGTTCCCCATGCTCCTAGCATTAATGTAGAGACATTTAAGCCCCCCAGTGGGTGCCCTTGGTACCCCCCACAGTCCTGATGTCTATTGGGCCCCTTAGTGCTTACCTGGGCTGATCTAGCACATGGCTCATGGCTCTCTTATCCCAGGTTCTTTTTGTCCACTGCATCCCCGTCCCCCAGTGTACCTAGTTTAAAGGCCTTCGGAGGAGATTGGCCAACCTGTATGATAACAGACTCTTAACTTTAGAAGAAAGATGAAGACCATCTTGTCCCAGGATACATCTCTCATGGAAGTGCAGATCATGGTTGTAGAAGCCAAATCACACACAATGGCACCAACTCTGGAGCTGCAGGTTGACATCTCTGATGCAGGTGCCTTGGTGTTGAAGGTGACCACTGACTGGGAGGTTCAATGAGAAGACCACCTGTTCCCTGACTTACTAAATCTGGCCCCCAGAGCCCTGTAGTAACTCATGATGTGGTCCGGACTACTCCTGGATGCATCATTCATGCTGACATGGACGAGGACCATGAGATAATAATCAGAGGGCCGAATGAAAACGGGAATCCTCTCAGTGATGTCTCAGATCCTGGCTCCAGGCAGCAAACCTCCCATGCCATGGGATCTGGTTGACAAATAGGCCCCTCTGTGCCTCTCATAAGAGAATCGCCCACCACAGTGACCTGGTAGCTATTCTTTTGGCTGCCTGGTTGTCGCTCAGCCTGCATAGTTGTTGAGGATGTGTCTTCCCCAGCAGCTTCCTCTGTTGCATCATTCTTTAGTGCTGCCAGGGCTTCATATCTTTTCCTCAGTTGTGTTGGGGAAGTAGTCACAGCCACACACTGTCTGGCTCTGGAGGTGACCATCTTCCATTCAGCTGCCTTGGGACCCTCCCATGTCTTAGCACTAGGTGTCTGGTCCTGCAGAGAATGAAAGTACCTGTGAATTTCATCTTCTGAAGCCCTGATCCCCACAGGCTGGTCACCTCTGTCTGGAGTTCCCTCACCTGCCCCTCCAGAGCTTCAATCCAGGCACATGTGGGACAGGCAAGGGGACCCCTGCCCCCCATGCTACCCCCAGGCCTCAGAGGTCCCACCAGGCAACCCCCACAGACGGGGGGTAGGGCACTGCCGATCCATCCAAGGGCCCTGTCTGGGTGGAAGCCTCACAGGAGCTGCAGGCCAGAGGTAGCAGCAGGGCTGGGTCCCTGGCTGCACTTCGTGTAACCACCCCCCTAGTAATCCCCATGTTCATTCACTCACCTGAAATCTCCAGCAGAAGCTCCTGATGCATAGAGTCCCAGGCCTGTCCTGTGCAAACTCCCATGCAAACTCTGGCATGCTCCTGAAGAGTGCGCTTGTTGGAGGGGCCTGTTCGCACAGCTTGGGAGAGTGGCTCCCGCCTGGTGTGGCTATATGGGGATGGGAGGGGGAAAATACCCAATCTCCTGCAGCTGGCTTGACTCCTCCCCCTCTCCCCCTCACTTGCTCCCACTCACCCCACTTACCTTGCCACAGCTTGCTGCTTCCTGGTCTGGTGTGGTGGGGCCGGGGTGGCTTCAAGGGCTCACATACACACATGCACTGGTGGAGCAGCAGTCCCCATGTAAATGCCAGGAGTGAGTACCTCCCTGGTGTAAGGCAGGTTGGGGCTCCTTAACCTCAGCCCCCACCTTTGGGTGAGTTATTTAATGCAGGGAAGGCCAGGTAAACTTCTTGAAGCACCTGAGTCTGCTGGGGTGAGTGAGCCTGCAGGGCCAGGCATGCTTTGTGAAGCACTTGAGCCGGGAATGGGGGACCCCTGAACCTTGTACGTAGGCAAGAGGCTTAGACCTGACCTGAGGTACCCGACTAGTCCATGTTCCAGAGAGGGGTCAAAAGGGCCAGGGGCCCACTGTGAGGGATGCCCACAATGCAAAGAAGCTTGGGGTGCTGACTGGCCTGAGACAGGGCCAGGGCCTAAGGGGGAGCTGAAGGTCCCAGAGAGAGGACCACAGCTGATGGATGAAGGGTATGGCTGACTTAGCTGCCTGGGATGCCATCCGTGAGGCTTGGACCGCAGTGCAGGAGTGAAATAGAGCTGTGGATACCGCCCCCACCAAAACATCGGGGTTCAAAATGGGCAGTGTCCTGCCTGATTAACATCCTTAATACTATTACATCAAGGCATGGCAGGAGAGTGAGTTGGGCAGCTGGCCCATAGACAGAAGGCAGGCCAGTGCTTGTGCTGGGCATGAAAGCTTGCCCCTGTCAAACACAACAGGCTGTATGGAAGCGCATCAACCACAAGGACCTGCATAAAGATCACTGGGACCTGAACTGGCTGATAGCTCACCAAGCCCTGCCAGTGAGGACCCAGGGCATAGAGAGTGACAGCTGGGGAGACCCAGTGGCCTATGACCCCACTGCCATGGAGCCACTGAGATGATTGGTCACTTCCTCTGGCTTTGCACCTGCACCAAGGAGGTATGGAACAGGGTGAAGCAGCTCTGCAAGGTGGTGACCAGCATCAACTGGCTAATTAGAGAAGCGGTACTGTACAGACACCTTGCCAAATGTGAGAGTAACCCATCAGTCTGTTTTGACCAGTTCACATCCTTTGTCAGGAGCACCCCGTGGAAAGCCAGGAACCTCCTGTTGTATAGGCACATGGATGTAAACGTGGTAGGTTGTGTGAAAATGGCTCTGAGCAAACTCCAGACCTACTCCCTGAAATCAGTTGTAGATGGAGAGGATGCAGACAAAGCCAGCTGGCACAGAGGCATGTGGCATAGGATCTTCCATCTTCCCCCAGCGAGGAGTGTGGGGGGGTGATAGCGAGGAAGAAAAAGAGACAAATGGAACTGAGGACAGCAATGAGGACAGCAGCAGCGGGTCCTCCAGTGGGAGCTGGAGCGGCAGCAACATGAACGACAGGTGAACTGAGTCTGTGACCCCGCAAGTGGAATGGGGATGAAAGGAAGGGGCTGCCTGATCTGAGAGACCAGACTCTGTGTGTGTGTGTGTGTGTGTGTGTGTGTGGTGCATGATGCAGATATTGTCATGGGTCTGGGTGGCCAGCGGGTGTTTCTATGGGTGCATGACCTGTGCGGGTGCATTTTTTGTAACAGGTTATGTTTTTTTTCTTTGTGGATTGATATTCGGAGTTTG
>NW_017728886.1:202650202-202693341 GCF_001723895.1 Crocodylus porosus | reverse complement strand
TATGTTTTTTTTCTTTGTGGATTGATATTCGGAGTTTGTGTGTGTGTGTGTGTGTGTGTGTGTGTGTGTGTGTGTGTGTGTGTGTGTGTGTGTGTGGATGAATAGATAGACAGATAAAGATTCCCTCCCCCTTCCCTCGCCCCTGCAAAAAAAGATCAAGTGTATCAAGTGTAGTGTCTATGCTTACCTGGCAAGGGAAACACCGTGACCACTTCCACTTCCCCTAGTTGCACCTGGGGAATACTGCTCTCCTGGCACAGGATAGTACCTCTCAAGGTAATGTATAGTAAACCTCCCACTTAGCTTCTGGGAAGATCTTGGCTTTATGCCCACTTTATGGAAAGGGGTGACTCCTCCCTAGCTTGCACCTGTAGCCGTATGGCTGAGGGCAAGCAAAACTCAGGGGCATCCAAACCCCAAGCCTTCAGGCTTGGGCCTGCAAGTAGGATGCCTGCCAAAGGATTTGGAAACATCTGAAGCCCCAGATGGGGGTGGAGGACATTTGTCAGTGGTAGAACCACTTATGGTTCTGGACTGATGCACAGATTTGGAATTTGATTTGGCAAATTTGGTTTGGAATAAGAAAAATTTTTAAAAAATTGTGTTAGATATACCTGGCAGGGGAAACACCATGACCACTAAGGTGGCTTTCCTAGTTGCTGGGGATAACCACTTTTCTGGCAAGGGGGGTAGTACATGGGTGGAGGTAGTATATAGTTATTATATATTACTGCTTCCATTTCCAGTGGGAAGATCTTGGCTTTATGCCTACTTTATGGAAATGGGAGACTCCTTCCTAGTTTGCTCCTATGGCTGAGGGCAAGCAAAATTCGGGGGCATATGAACCCCAAGCCTCTGGGCTTGGACCTGCATGTAGGATGCCTGCCAAATGATTTGGAAGCATCTGAAACCCCAGGTGGGAGTGGAGGATGTTTGCCAGTAGTAGGGCCACACATAGTTCTTGAATGACTAATGGTTTGGAATTAATTTGGGTGATTTGACTTGGAACATGAAACATTTTCCTTAAAATAAAAAGAAAAAAAATAATTAGTGTGTGTATGTACATGTGTATGTGTGTGTATATGTATGTATATATATAAAAAATGTACAATATATAAGTAGGTACAAAAGTGCTGCTTAAATGTGTGGTCATGGAGTACCTGTGTTAAAACCTGTAGCAGTTTCCAAAAAGGTAAAATGCATCAATTCTGGATTAACTAAAATACCCAAGCATGTTTATTTCAAAGTCAATGTTTTCAAGTTTGCCCCTCACTTCATGTGTTCAGGGAGAGCAGGGTCTGATAGTGAGGATGAGAGAAGGGGGTAAGGACTGGGTAAGGGCAACCCAATTCTGCAATCCTTACCCAAACAAGATTCCTGATGATTTCAATGGGAACCTTGCTTGAGTACAGGCTGCAGCAATAGACGGGGAGATATGCAAAAAATACATTTTTGGCAAGTTAGTGAACCAAATGCAGAGGGTTTGATACCATACTATTATTTTAGATAATTAAGTCCAGTTCTCAAGATATTCTTCTTAGCTGTTACCTACTCATGCACATACCTAGATTTGTCTGTGGGTATATTCAAAACCTGTCTAGGTCCTGATGCATCTGAGCTGCTTGGAGGCCAAATCCCAGGAAGTATCATAAAGTAGGGGCTGCCTGCTTACCCAATCTGATAGGCACTGTTTTGAGTATACTTATTTGAGTAAGTACCACCCAAGATAGTTGGGAATGAAAGACTGTGGGTCTCTGTAGTCTAATGCTCAGGACACTTCCTTGGGATGTACTGGTGGGAAAAATATGGCCCATGGGTTTGATTCAGCTCATGGAGAAACTTTTTCTGGCCTGCAGCAGGTCCCTTGGTCACACCTGCCCCAGGTGCTGTCTGGCCTGTGGCATGTCCCACTACCCCCTGGACACAGTGGGTCTGCAGCTGGACTGCTTTTATAGACAGCCCAGGCAACAGTGGCTCCTTCTGGCTGCCACTGCTGGCCTCAGGCCCATGGTAATGGAGGGGACCTGGATGCACAGCCCCAACCCTGGCTCCCCAACACGCCCGCTCTGGACTTGCCTGGCCATGTTCAGCAATGGCAGCAGTGGCTGGGCAGAAGCTATTGCTTTTCAGGGGGGAAATGCAGCTCCTAACCTCTGCTGCTGCTGGACTTTTCTTGCTGTAGTCACTCAGAGCCCACACCTGGGCTGCACTGCGGCTCCTCTGCATTGCCACCACTGCCTCATTGGGTGGCCTGGAGGCGGCAGTGGAGAGAGCCACAGGGCAGCCTGAGCATGGGCTCTGAATGGCTGCAGCAAGAAAGGCCCAGCAGCAATGAGGGGAAGAGTCTGCTTTTCCAAATAGTGGCTTCTGCTCGGCCACTGCTGCTGCTCAGTGTGGGCGGACAGTCTGGAGCAGAAGCAGGCACAGGGCAGGCCAGGTTCGGTGCTGTGCGTATGGGTTCCAACTTGTCTGGGGCTGGTCTGCTCCACCAAGCCAAGTCTGGGGAGGCCAGGGTCGGGGCTGTGTATGCAGGTTCTGGCTTGTCCATTCTGGCTGGGGTGAGTCCAGAACAAGCACAGGGTGGTCTGGGGTTGAAGTTGAGGCTGTACACTGCCAGCAGTGTCAGGGAGGAGCTGCAGGGAGGGAGCGGGGGTGGAGGGGGAGCAGAGAGGGTGCTGACCAGCCCGCAACAGCACCCCAGAATTGGAGCTCGCAGCGCCAAATAATTGCTCACCCTGTTAGAAGGAGGTTCCAGTTCCTACTTCAATGGCTACATATTTCTACAAAGAGGAGTGGTTTTAATAGGAGAGCATGAGAAAGTATTCCCCTAAGAATGCCCAATAGAGTGGCAGATTAAGCAGTCTCTTGGGATGTATTTGAGTACCTGCTCCAAATAGGGCAGGTAAGGAATTTGAAAAAAATGCACCCCCATCTTGCTAGTGAATGTATAATGCCTGCATGTAAAGGAGTATGTGAAGGAAGTAACTTTCTGTTCTCCTTCATAAGGGTATAGTGGCTAACTTCAGGAGAGGCTGTGGAGATAGGTGCTTAAGTAGCGGCAAAGGATAGGACCTAGATACCACTTTTCACCCAAGCTATCCAGTAGAAAATAGTGAGGTGGCTGCCTGCTCCTAACATTGTCTTGCATGTATCCCATTCTTAGGCACCCAGGCTCCTTATATAATGCATGGGGAAAGTTAGATGCCTAACTGAGCCAAGGATTCTAGTAGGTTGAGTGGTGCAGCACTGAAATCCCTTTGTAGTTTAATCACAAATACCTAATCATTTTTAAAGGAGGGCATAGGATATAATAATGAAGCAAGTGTCACCATACTTATATGTTGGAAGCATGAGGGCCAGAAAGCCAGCAACAGGTAGAATGGTCAACATCAATAGCCCATGGCTGCCTGAAGGAAGGCCATTCATAAATGATGTGGTTGGCCATCTAAGCTTGAGTACCATAACTGCAGCCAGCATTAGTGAAGAGTTCATGTACACCTTAAACTGTCCAACACCTGTTCTGAGACAGTTAAGAACAGTCTAGGCCCTGCAGAGCAGCTGCCATCCTGACGGATGGCACCTGGTGTTGGGGAAAAAGTTCTTTAGTCTCAGTTCTTGTGCAGCATATTTCCTGCTCCACTGATGGGAGGTCCATGGTGTGGGTGACATGCCATCTGCAGATTCAATGAGCTGAGTGGAGAATGGGTTCCAACACTTCAGGCAGTAGCTGGTTTTCTGGCTCGTGGCCACTAGGCTGGAGCGCAAAGAATGGTCCTGATCTTGGGCTTTGAGCCCTAGGGTCAGGGTAGCAGCTTGTCTCCAGATGTTGGCAGGGGTGGGGAGGAGGGGGATGCCTGAGAGAACTGGTAAGCAGTCAAATGCAGTTGACATAAGGCATCTGGTGATTTTCCTCAAAATGCTGTTACATCCGGAATCCAGTAGCTTAGTGTGTGCACTCTGGCCCCATACTGGTGCACAGTACTCAGCAGGAGCATATGCAAATGCCAAAGTGGAGGTGTAAAGTGTCTGGAAACTTGCACCCTAGGTGCAAGGTGACAGACAAGATATATTTTGTTATTAACCTTACCCTGGACCCCTTCCAGATGCTGGTGGTAGGTAAGGGACCAGTCCAACTTGACTTCTAGATAAGTGATGATGTGACAGTGTTCAAGGTCTGGTCACCAATCTTGACTTTTATTACTTTCTTCACTTGGTTGTTATTTAGGTGGAAGGCTATTGCAACTGTTTTAGTGAGGCTGAGATGGAGATGCCATTTATGGAAGTAATTGGCAAGGGTGTTCATGTCTGATGTCAAAGTGGACTCAGTGGCCTCCCATTGCTTGCTTGATTTGGTGAGAGCCAGGTCGTTGGCATATCCATACTTCTTAGACTGGGCATCAGGCAGGTCAGCAATATACATGTTAAAAAGCAATAGAGAAAATATCAAGCCTTGTGAGATGCCATTCTTGAAACTTCTAGGGTAGCTTTCTTGTCCACTGATGGTCCTGAGAGTGAAACTGTAGTTCTGAAGCATGAGCATAGTAAAGCTGACGACAGTTTTGTCAGGTATCATTCGGAGGAATTGTAGTAAAGGCCATGGAGCCAGACAGTGTCATATGCAGCAGTGACATCCACCAAGACAGCATCAACCTTCTCTCCAGCCTGAAAGCTCTTCTCAAGACAATGGATAAGGAGAGCTACCTGCCTGCATGTGACAGGGAACTCTAACCCTGTCACGAGGAAGAAGGTACACCCCTATGAGGCCAGAACCTTCTGGGCCTGGAGGCCTGGTGAGGGAGGGGTTAATTGCTGAACTGGGATGGCTAGTCAGCTGACCAGAAGAGGTAGGACTATAAAAACCCTGGGTGGAACAGCAGTAGGGAGGTCAGCAGCTAGAGGGGAAACAGTCCCCCTGAGAGCTCCAGGAAGAAGCTTGGGCAGTGGTTCATGGCAGGAAGGGGGAAGCTATGAAAGCCCCCGCAAGATGATGACTGCATCCACAACCAAGACTGTAGCCAGTGGTGCAGAGTCGAGACTCGAAGAGAGTTCATGTAAGCTGACCCGCTGTGTTGATTGAGCACGTACAGTTATTACTATTTTTTGTGATTATTGAATCACCGGTGGTTTGGGAGAGGCTATTGGGGGATGGTGGAGGCCTCATTTTCAGGACTGTCTACAGAGTGGGTACCCCGGCGTCGGTAAGTGTGCAGCCTTTGGGGGCATAGACCTCAGCACCAGTGTGGGTGTAGTTTTTTGGGGGGGACATGAACCCTGATATTGGAAGGACTATTTTAAAAAGGCCAGGTGAGGACTGGAGTGCCAGAGTGCAGTTATATTTTTGTCTTTCTTTTTTGGACTAATGGAGGCGGGTTGTGGCGCACCTGGGTTTCTGAACCTGCAGCCCACTTGTTGCGGGTCTGGCTCCCATGCCTCTGGGCCAGGGAGTGCCATGTTCCAGAAGGGAGCAGGAAAAGCTAGAGCCTCAGAGGACGGGGAGGCCTAGCAGGGAAAACAGGGGTCAAGCCATAATAGGTGAGAGCCCAACATGCCCCAAAATAATAGCGAGTCTCCCGCTCACAATTAATATTCCATCAAGACGTGGCAGGCAAGATTAGGGCAGGACTGAAAAGCAGGCCCCAAGGGCACCCCGCGTCAGGCATAGATGACCAAAAAGATGGCGCTGGGGGGGGCGACCTGTCACACTGCCCTTAGGCAGCTGTGGACACAGGTAGTGTTACCTTAATGCTACAACTTTCAGGCTATTTAAACTCACTTCAAAATAGCACTCCTTTATAATACATTTTATACATTTTCAGGAACCCCTGAGCTATAGCAATTAATGCTGCCACTGATCCCCTTCTCTGCACTTCTCCAAATTTCTGGATCTATAAAGAGTTCTCCCCCTGCCCAACTGTGCACTGGATCAAGGTTGGTCTGATCTGAAACAAAGTTCAGGAACCAGTGTTCTGGGTCTGACTCCATGTGCTTGATCTGGGATGGCAAGCTAGGTCAGAGCTGATGCGCCAAGTCTGGGATCACATGCCAGGTCCAGGGCTGCCTAAAGGATCCAACCTGGCACGTAGCTCCAGAGCCAGTATGTGGTATTCACTTGGCATGAATCGTCCTGCTGGGTCAGACTAGGCAAGTTGCTCTTGAGTCTGTGTGTGGTCACAGACTTGGCTTGAAGACAGAAGCCAGTGTTCAGGGTCAGACTGGACACATGGCTCTGGCAGCTGGCAGTCCCAAATTTGGCATGGTTTTGTAGTGTTAGTGTGCTGGGTCTAATTAAGCATGTGGTTCTGGAACCAGTGTGCAGGACTGGACTCAGTGTGCAGCCCAGACATGGCATACCTGGTCAATCTGTGAGCAACAAGTGGGGCACAGGGCTGGCAGCAGTCTTAGGACTAGGCTCAGCTCCCAAGCTGCTGCCACTCACTTCAATCAAAGATCTTTATTTCCTTCAGGTTCCCCTTCAATACCAGTGTGAATCCTATATCTGGGGGCATGCTATATGCAAGAAAATATAATAGTTAAGCTGTGGTAGATTCTTGATTTTAGGGTTGGCTTTTTTGCGGGGTGGGGAGGTTGGTTTTTGCTTTTAAAATGAATTCATATTAACTATATATAATTTTTGGAACTATATAGGTCTGTTACTGTTTGTTTTCAGAAAAGTATTATGTAACTATATTTTTCAAGTACATTGGGATAATGGTTCATTTTTTGAGCTGACTACATGTAATGTACTCTTAGTGTAAGAAAGAGTGATCATGTTTTTACCTCAGCCACTGAGTAGGGGTAAGATGAAACTAAGTAGTTGTGTGTGATGTTTAAGGCCCAAGACATTTCCTTTGGTCTTGCAACTCATTTCAGTCTGAAAATGTATTTTGTTCCTAAGTTGTCCCTTGCTAAGAAGTACCATTCAAAATAATTCCTAATGCCCCTCATTTTTTACTGTGATATTTGAGTGTTATGTTTTCAGACAGTGTGACAATCTCATTCAGTGACAGTTCATGTGCACATACATGCTGTAAGCACGCACTAGGCACAAGTGCTCAAGCTGTGAGCCCCTTTGCTTTAGCGATGCCAACTGGCAATGGTGAGAGAATGCGTATCCTTGTGTAACCCGGGCAGTACTCTAAGAGGTACCCCTTCTCCAATTGAAGGGATCAAAGCAGGTGCACAAGCGCTGTGGGAGGTGTAGGGACTCTCCTCCCCCTATAGATCAGAGCCAGACCACCAATGGGGACTTAACCATATACCTTTTAATTAGAGAACAATACTGGGAACGTAACCAGTATAAACCAGGGGGTATAGGGGACACTACAATGCCCCAAGGGGGCAGGATTCGACAAAGGTTAGACACTTACAATCATAGACATATTCATCCAGTTGACAAAAGACAGGGTTAACCAAAACGTAAAACACAAACAGTAGAACAAACAATACTGGTTGGTGAAATATAAAAGGCACAAAATACAAAGGACTATAGATAGGGCCTAGGTATCTAGATGGGAAGAAGCACAATGAGCCCTTTCCACTGCAAGAAGAATTTCTCCCTGTTAACTTATACACCCCAGCTGGGATTTGAACTCAGATTTCCCAGGGGGGTAAGCAGGAATGCTACCACACAGCTACCAGTGCTGGTACTGTGTTATGCTGCTAGGGATCTTGACCTTCCAGGATCCCTGGCCCCATGTGGCGCTGCCTGGCCTCTGATCAGAAGCAGGGCTGGGAACTGCTCAGATCCTTGCTGGAGCCAGGGAGCCTCTCCTGCTGGCTGCAGCCTCTCATAGGGGATCCTGGAGCTCAGTGGGGATCCTTTCCTGCCAGGCACATGCCGCGCTGCTGAGGGTCCAACTGCTGCTTGCAGGTCCCACTCTTTCAGGCTGTTCTGTAGCAACTGCTCCCACCCTGCTAGCCCAGCTCTTTGAAGTTCCTTCCTTGTGGTCCCTCCCTGGTCTCCCTTGAGTCAACTGCAGTGTTCCTTTTATCCACCTCCAGGTCCCAGAGCCCGACGCCAGGAGGGCAGCAGTTGGTTGTAACCTCCCGGCTGCAGCTGGCCTCAGCTCTGGATAGCTGCTGATAGCCCTGGAGCCCAGGCTGCTTCCGTAGAAGCTCTGCTGCAAGCAGTCCAGGCTCTGTAGCTATCAGCAGCTACCCAGAACCTGGGCCAGCTGCAAACATCTGCTGGCTCTCTGCCTCGGCTCTAGCCCTAGATGCCTCCCAGTCCCAGCCCCAGCCCCGGGCTCTGAGGAGGCAGCACATACTGGCAATTCTCCCTGCTGTGCTGCCCTCACCACTTCTGCAAAGCAGTGTTGGAACATGGCATGGCAGGTCACAGCGGAGGGGCACAGAAAGCAGCCTGCTCCCAGCTCCCTGCTGCCCTGCCACACTTGCCCTATGTGCATGGGAGCAGCATGGGCAGCAGCACAGGGTTGTACCCCTCCCTGCTGCCCTCACCTGCAGAGGAAGTGTGGCCAGGGCAGTGGGGAACTGGGAGCAGGCAGCTTTTTGCGCCCCTCCTGCTGTGCCCTGCTGCTCTGGGTTCCAACACTGCTTTGCAGAAGCAGTGAGGGCAGCACAGCAGGGAGCACTGTTGATATGTGCTGCCTTCCCAGAGCCCGAGAGGCAGCTGGGGCTGGGTCAAAGAGGCAGCAGATGTTTGCAGCTGGCCCAGGTTCTGGGTAGCTGCTGACAGCCACAGAGCCCGGGCTGGGGGGCAGGGGCTTTGGGTGGGGAGCAGGGGCAGCAGGAGTTGGGGGGCAAGGGGCACAAGCAGGGCATCCTGCCATGTACCCCTTACCCTTATTTTGTTTTTCTGGCATGCTGGCACCCCGGCACCTTCCAAGGTAGGCATTGTGGGGGGTTTCGGTACTCTGGTGAAAAAACATTGCCTACCCTTGGTCTAAAGGAAAAAGCAATCAGGACTCATAGTAGAGATTATATCTTTTATTAGACTAACAAGATTTTTGCAAATAAATTTTGTTTATTAAAGATTTTTTTCCCCAAAAATCTTGTTGGTCTAATAAAAGATACAATCATCTCTACTACAAGTCCTGATTGCTTTTTCAACATACCTTAAAGAACTCCAGTTACTGGTAAGGCACCTCTTCATCAAGACTGTAAACAATGTGTAGATGTCGATGATCCTATTGTAAGCATAGTGAAGTTTAACAAAATATATAACCCAAGAGTTTGCATCACTATGTTGTAACTGTCCTGATGAAACTCACCAGAACCCTCAAACAAATGAAAAAGGACCAAAGTGTCAACCAACTGAGCCAGTGACTGCAGATGAAGAATGTGAATTAGAAAACAGACATGTTCAGTCATCCCCCAACCCCGATTAGCAGTAAGCTAGATGGAGAGAGGGAATCTTAGAATGTTAAATCTTGTATGACAGTCCTTCAGAGGACCACTGGTTTACCCTGGCTTTATGAAGGTCTCAGGACAAAGATTTCTATCCAGCTCTTCTTCCATACACTGTATAAATTGAATCCTCTAGCAGACTTATAAAATAAGCAGGATTGCTATATACTGTAGGGCAGACAGCTTAAAGTTATCTAATTTATAAATAAAAATACCTAGTTACAGTGTACCTTCCAAAGGTGGCAAAAAGTTGTACAAAAACTAGTGGAAAGCCTCTGTTTAGTTGTAGGTATTTATATGTTTTAATGGTTTTATCAGTTAACCAGACTACACCTTTCTGTAGAAAATAACTGAAGTACACATGGAAAGCTTATTTAAAATACATTTTAATCCAGGTTTCTGACTTGGTAATTCAAAGCATTGTTTTAAATCATCTTGGTTTAAATCACTTACGTAGTTTAGTATTTTCAGATTCTTACTGATTCTATTTACGAAGATAGAAAATGGGACATGACATGTTGCTTATTCACTAAATAATTAACATTTTGTTGATTTTGATTTCTGTCAAGCACTTCCATTAGGGTGGAAACTGGAATTTATTAAATGCACTTTTATTTTTAAAAGAAAGGAAAAAAAGAAACCCATAAATGACCTTGATATGCAGACTTCTTGGTCTGAAAACATCTGACTGATTCATTAAACAGCAAAAGAATATGTAATCCATGAATTATATCAGGTTACCTGGAAAAATTTTCAAATGTACTTTAATAAAAATATGCCACTGATATATCGGTGGACTTTCACTGATTATGAATTAGTTTGTTTCTGAATATTGCTTTTCTTTATTGGCTGATCACCTCAGACTTTGCAACACTTGTACTGTCATACGTGTGCGGTAGTCTTGTGAAAATACATTTGGGATTTCTGTATACTGGGGCGGGCAATTATTTCAGGTGGGGGGCCGCTTAGTGAGTTTTGGCAAGCTGTTGAGGGCCGCATGGGTAGTCCCGCCCCTTGACAGGTGCCCCGCCCCTGAGTTGCCATCTTGTGACTAGAAGTCCCACCCCCTAAACCCTGACCTTTGCCACCAGAAGTCTGTGGCCCCCCCTCTTTTGCCCCCAGAAGTACTTTTTTCAGCAAGGGTTTTTTCCATGTTGGAACCAGAAAAATAGTAAATTATATTCTAAAAAGCAAGCGTCTACAACATTCATTAATTTAATTGCAAAAAATATTTTGTTCTGGTTTACATGTGTTTGTGTAGTGCATGTAGAGGTAATTGCATATAATAGCTTAAATGAAGTCTTACTCTTGTATATTGTGGCGGGGGTATAGGTTTGTGGGTGCTGTGGGTGTGTGGGTATGTGGGGTATGGTGGAGGGTGTAGGTGTGTCTGTGGGGGTGGATAGGTGTGCGGGCTGTGGGTGCAGGGTGAAGGAGTATGTGGGGTGTGGGTGGGTATGGGGTTTGTGAGGGGCTGTGTGTGGGAGGGAGGGTGGCTCAGGTGTGTAAAGAGGTATGGGGGTCTGCACGTATGGCAGTGCAAGGGGGGGGTATGGGTTCATGTGTATGGTAGGGTGTGCATGTGGGATTTGCTCTACAAACCCACTCCATTCCTCCCCCTCCCCACCCCCGACATGGGTCCTGTGCTTCTGCAGTCTAGTGATGCAGCCAGGAGCCACATGGTGCTGCAGCAGTGTGGGGGCAGGAAGGCAGGGAAATGGCTGGGGGTGAGGTGGGGTGGGGTGGGGCTGGGCTGTTGCATCCTGCTGCCAGCTTCCCCTGTGTCCTACTGACCCTTGCTCCTGTCATCTTTGACAGGCAGCCAGGAGCAGACAAATATTAATCTTCTACATATTTAGGGGGCCAGATAGAATGGCCTGGCAGGCTGGATCCAGTCCATGGGCCATACTTTGCCTGCCCCTGCTGAATACCCTTCTATTACAAGGAACCATACAGTTTGATTTAAAACTCTCTTGTTTGTTCTCATTCAACTAATTCTAAAACATGAATTCTCTAACTATCAAAAATGTCACCCACAAGACAATGAATCAGAAAAGCTAAACAGCCTCAAACTTGAGTTATTTTTACAGGCATAGAGGGGAAGCATCTGAAAAAGATTAGGCTCCGATTGTGCTGTTTCATAGCTGTGATTCCTAATGGACTGGAGTCATAATTATATGATAAAAATGAATGTAGTTGTCAGTCATACTGTATTTTTTTCAAAAAAATAAATGCTAGTTTGGGGTTGAAACTTCTTACTTTGCACATCTTGAGAGAAGGGAAAGTAAAAGAAACTATGTGAAACTATTATGTGCTCTATAGAAAGCTTTGACTGGTAGTGCTTCCAAGGATAAATTTACATGAAATATATTTGCAGTCAATATTCTACGTGTTGACACATGTAACAAACTGTAACTGCTTTTTAACTTTGCATGTATTTCTTTTATCTAGGTTTAATCAATGATTTCTAAAGTCTGTAACTGTTGTGTTATTATAAGCAAAGAAGCTTTCTTGCTACTCCTATCCAAATGTCCATCTCAAATCACTTTTTACTTTTATATATCAAAAATACTCACCCACAGCACAACTTTTTTTGGTCTTTTTAAAAGGCTATTTTAAAGTCAGAAAAGTGATTCTGTAATAATTACTTCTGCATCTCATGCATTTCTTGACAAACCAACTTTTTGCTGTTGTCATTGTCTCAATCAAGGCTCTGTTCTAAAATGATTGTGAAATAGAATGCACTTGAGTTTATCTCTTTCTTGGGAAGCTGTACACAGCAGAAATTACCCAACTTGGTTTTTAGATAACAGATTGAGTTTCCAGTGTGCCAGCTAAACAGTTTTTACATTTTTGTTGTTGTTGGTGTAATGTCGTTCTCCCCTGCTCTGCATACGCTGTGATGCTTGGACTAGGCAGTTCCATGCCAGCTGAACAAAGTAGAGAGCATCTGGGGTCATTTGTCCGGCGCTGCTCTTTAAATTAAATATAAAAATAAGGGAGGAATTTTTGCTGCTGCTGACAGATCTGCAGGAGACTGTATTTAAAGGTTGGGCCACTTCTCTGAGCAGGAGAATTAACCTGCATGAACCTAATTGGTGCTACGTTGGAATTCTGCTGACAAAACCTTGAGTGATTCCAGACAAAATGCTCCTTGCAGAGACAGAATGTTTCCTTCTGTTGGCAGTTACACTACCTCTGCTCTTGCCAACAGAAGTCACATGCCTATATTTTCTTCTCACTGCAGTAGTTCTCTCAATAGCTCTGGTAGGCACTTCAGTAGAGTTGCATGGAGCCATCAAAAGCACATGGGCATGCATGCATGTACATGAGCTGAGGGCTGGGCAAAAGGAGATGATTGCTGGCAGATGTTTTGGAAGCAGACGAGAGAGTTAAGTTCAAACAAAGCCCAGGATTGGCTGGAGGTGGAAAGCACAATGACTCGACCCAGTCTGAAATGCCAAGAAGGCTTATATTCGCAGCAAGACATGTATGCATGTGTATGTGCCTCAGGACGTTTGTATTGTTCAAAAATCCATAATAACCCAGTACTGTCAGAATGAAATAATTGATCGTAGATGGTAGTCTGGGACAAGGCACAAAACCAGCCAAAGGGGCAAAAGCAAGAGTGATTTGACTGCAGAGTTTGTTGTGCAACTAATGGAAGGGTTCTGATGAGACTTGAGCTGGGATTGTTGAACTCTGGTTCTGTAGGAAAAACATAGCAACTGCAGAGACATAACTGACCGGACCAGTACTGTGCCCTGGGCAGTGGCAGCACATGATACAGGGATGTGGTACTGCTGCTGCGGGAGATGCCCTTGCCTTCTTTGCTGTCAACACGTATCAAGGAGCCCAAAACCCAATATTAAATAGCAAAAAAAGGTAGGTGATATCTCTACCTGTGCTTCTCTGGGGCTCTGTGCTCTCCCTAGCCCTCTAGTGGCAAGTCACAGTTGTACAGGCCTGAAACAAAATGAAATGTTCCCTGGGATACTGTGCTCTCCTGAACAGCAAAGTTCAGGCTGCTGCTGCTTTGCCTTCCCTACTCCTGCAGCTATTGCAGGGGGCAGTGGGGACAGGGGATAGGATGGCGGGGTGTGCCTTCTGGCCCCATTCTGGACAACCCCTTCCTTCCCTTGAGCAGTTGCCAGGGGTTATGCCCTCCATCCCTTTTATGCTACTAAGCAACTGAGAGGCATACAGCACCCTGTGTTTCCATCCTGTTGCAACAGGTTGGTGCCAGTACAGTAGGATACTGTGCAAGGTTGTGGCATGTAATTAATATGCAGTAAGATTAAGAATGTAATTAACATGCAGAAATCTAAGTTGCAACACACTGGGTAAGAGAGATTCGGCTGTTTTTCCAGTTAAGAATCTATTATCTGTACCTTAACAATAAATCTGTCTACTGGCTGGGTTGGGAAATTCTGTAGTAACTTGTCCAATATAAAAGCAAACCAGGTACTTACTTCATTTAACAAGGTATCAAGGAAGGCAACTGCTCCTCCTGACATCTGGTTTGCTTAATACATTTTAGACCTACCAGTTTCCCTGCCCTGTCACCATATTGCTGCTTGAATACATTTAAGAATAAAAATGTAGCCCATAGCTATTAAAGAAAGAGAAGACCCCCCCCAAACACAGTTCCAAACAAAATAGACTCATGTCCACTGTTACCCCCTCTAAAATTTTCCTCAACCAGATGCCAAAGAAAAGAGAAGTGTCATGTACAATGTCCTAAAGAACAGAGAGCTCCAGGCTCTAGTGCATGGGTCAGCAAAGTTATTTTGCTCAGAGCTTGTGGACCTGGCTCTCTGCCACCCTGAGTGTCATGACTAGACCAAATAAGGTTCATGTCCTGCAGCTTGGCTAACAGGGCCATTGGGAGGCATCTGCCAGGGAAGACCTCTATGGCACTCCTTACTACCAAGGAAGGCCCCAACCTCAGAGGGCTGGGGGATACGAAACAGGTCTGCTTCTGAACAGCCCACCACTATCAGCTCTACACACTCACTCCTAGAATGCTTCACTATCCTCTCCTTGTTTCTCACCCAGACACCAAACGGTGAGATACCTTCAGCATGGGCAAGGGCCCCCAGTGGACAAGTCTATATTCCACTCTCAGAAGCCATTGGGGCCCTCAGCTGGCAGCTCCTATGTGGAGCTGTCACCATAAGGGTGGATATGGCACATTTCACAGGCACTCCTGACACCTGCCCCTTCTGCCAGAAGAGGGAGACCCAGATGCAAGCGCATCTTGAGCGCACCCAGTGCCACCCCTTTACTGCCTCCTCAAGAATCTCCTGCTGAGGTTCTGGATGCACTGCTTCCTACACATTTTTGTTTATGCACTCCCCATCTATGGCCCTATTAAGTCCTAGGACCTCCTGGTTAACCCCTTCCGGTCCTAGCTAAGCTGGTCGTATACCTGACCAGGAAGGAGTCTCCAGCCAATACGACCCTTGGTGACTACAGCCATCTCGCAGTCCCTCATCTGTTCCCATCTCCAGGCAGACTTTCACTGGGTGGTGTCCACTGACTCCTTGGATTCATTTGGGTCAGTAAGTGCTGGCCAGTGAGCTATTTTCAGTGTTCCTCCTTGGAGCATTTTTATTAACCTTTAATAAAAAGGTTTCCCTGTTTTTTTTTCATGACTTGTCCCACAGAATCTATTGTTATGCATTCAGCATTACCTTAATTAGGGAGGCTCTTAGTTGTCTTAGTGGGCTTAGACCCACTATTACCCCACTGACTAACAAATATGGCCTGATTAGCTAGGTCAGCTAAACACAATGAACTACCCAGCTAGCCAGCTGAGTCCTAGCCTTGACACAGGTTACCTTAAAGCTAGCATAGAGGGACTTAAAATGAGAGCAGTCAGTTAATGGGTATTAAACCACCTTAAGTACCCTCTTAGGGTGCCTATCCACAAGCAGGGAGGCTGCTCAATGCACTGTAATTCCAGCATGTCAGAGCAGACTCAGTTAACTGAGCATGGCAGTTACTGTGCTCCAGTAATCTCCTGTGTCTCGTGTATCAGTGTCACTGCACTTCAATCACTCCCAACTTGTGGTTTATCCCATCAACCGTGCCAGTCCTCATTTCAGCTTCGCTCACTAGGCATGACACACTTGTGAACAATGTCACTGAGAAAGCTCACCCTGCCTGCACATCCTGTCATTGCAGATACCCAGTTCCTCTGCAGCTAGATAAGAGCAGGCATGAAAGAGCAGAAGTCAGGGCTTCAGAGGGGATGGAGCGGGTGGAGGTCTTGACAAAGCTGGATGCTACCCAATGCTTCATGTCACTTGGGGCCAGGTTGAACATCTTTGTATGCCAGTAGGGGCCAATCTGGGCAAGAGGGAGGAGAGCAGTGGCATGGACATGCTTCCTTTCAGTTTATGCTGGAAAACTGCATGGTGCAGCAGCATAATTTTATTTAAGAATCCCATCCCCCCCATCCTACCATCCCCTGCTCTTGGCACCCCCTCTCCACCCTCAGCTGCACATCCCTTCCCCTCCTATTCACCCCCTTCCTGGCCTGCCACTGCCAATGTCCCCAGCTGATTACGGGGCAACTCCAGAGCCACTTCTACCCCACACCAGCAGGGGACAGCAGTGGTGTCACTGGTCAGGTTCCTCCTCCCTGTCCAGTCCTGGGTGCAAGCCTGGAGCAGGCAAACCTGCCCACTGCCTTTTTTGCTGGTGTCCCTTACTGAGCCCAGCTACAGTGGCTTTGGAGCCACTCCTCACCATGAAATCAACTGGGAATTGTGTGTGTGCAGGGGAAGGTTCCAGAGGCACTTCATTTGGGCTCAACAGGGGACAGCGCTGGCGGTGGCAGCAACAAGTGGGTTCACTTGATCCGTGCTTGCTCCCAGGGTGATAGGGAGGCCAAGCAGGAAGGAGAAACTCAGCTGCTGCTACTACTGTTATTCTCTGCTGAGCCTGGCTGGAGCAGAGCTGAAGTAGCTCTGGAGCACTGTTCCTCCTTCTCCCTCCCCTGCCCCTGCCCCTGCCCTTCCCCCTTCCCAGTGCTAATCAGAGGGAGATGGAACAGGGTAACATACCCAATTTGGGAACCGAAAAAAAAAAAAATCCCACTGTTTCTCCCATGGTGCTGTCTGCTTATTAGGGGTAGGGATGGGAAGCTGGGAAAAGGGATGCAGCACCAGTCACTGTCCCTGCAACACCAGTCATTGCTCCAGCACCCCCTTCACAAACTCCTGAATCTACCCATGCATGCCAGTTCTGGCCTAGGGGGTTGTGGGTTGCTGAACCCTGCTCTTCTGAAACAGTCAGGCATGGCAACTAGAAGAGACATAGGTCCTGTACTAATAAGTGTGCCACAATTCACATACATTTAAAGTTAAAGAGTGTTGTTTTCAACATCTCACTATCACTATCATTGCAATAGATGGGGGAAAGGTGGCTTCTCACAAGAGGGCTCCAAGGCACAGAAGATATAATAAAGTTAGTACTTTGACTTAGAATCATAGAATCATAGAAAATTAGGGTTGGAAGGAACCTTAAGGAGGTCATAACCCCCTGCTCAAAGCAGGACTGTCACCAACTATCATCCCAGCCAAGGCGTTGTCTTCCTGCATCTTAAAAAACCTCCGAAGATGGAGATTCTACAAGCTCTCTGAGTAACCTGTTCCAGTAATTTACTACTCTCTTCACGAGAAAGTTTTGCTGCTATCTAACCCAAAGTTCCCTTGCTGCAACTTGAGACCATTGCTCATTGTCCTGTCATCTGCCACCACTGAGAGCAGTCTGGCTTCATCCTCCAGGTAGTTGAAAGCTGCTATTAATCCTCCCTCAGTCTTTTCTTCTCCAGACCAAATAAACCCAGTTCCTTCAGCCTCTCTTCACAAGTCATGTGCCCCAGTCCCCTAACCATTTCCATTGCCCTTCACTGGACTCTCTCCAATTTGTCTATGTCATTTCTGTAGTAGGGGCCCAAAACTGACCAGTGCAGAATAGGGGGGAATAATCACTTCCCTTGATTTTTTGGTAACACTCCTACTAATGCAACCCAGTAGCCCAGTTAGGCCTCTCCAATACAAAGGCACACAGTTGCCTTATATTCATCTTATTGCCACTGTAACCCTCAGGTCCCATTCTGCAGAGCTGCTGCTTAGCCAGTTGTTCCCAAGCCTACAGCAGTGCATGGGATTATTCCATCCTAAATGAAGGAAGTTGTTCTTGTCCTAGTTGAATCTCATGAGATTTCTTTTGGCTGAGTCCTTCAATTTCTCTAGGTATCTCTGACTCCTCACTCTACCCTCCAGTATCTACTCTTTCCCCCAGCTTGATGTCATCTGCAAACTTGCTGAAGGTGCACTCTGTCCATCTTCCAGGTCATTGATGAAGATACTGAATAAAACTGGCCCCAGGACCTACCCCTGGGGCACTCCATTTGATACCAACTGCTAATAGACATCAAGCCATTGACTGTTACCCTTTGAGCCTGACTATCCAGTCAGATTTCTATCGACCTTACCGATCCTTCATCCAACAACACTTCCTTAGCTTGCTTGCAAGAATATTGTGGGAGACCTATCAAAAGCCTTGCTAAAGTCAAAGTATATCACATCCACTGCTCTTTCCACTTCCATGAAGCCATGCCTTTCTTTGCTGCTCTGCATATACTGTGATGCTTGGACTGGGCAGTTCAATGCCAGTTAAACAAAGTACATAGCATTGCTGGAACCTAGGGTAATTTGTCTGGTGCTGCTTTTTAAATTAAATATAAAAGTAAGGGAGGAATTCTTGCTGTTGCTGACAGATCTGCATCTCATTAGAGAAGGCTAACCATGGTGAACACATGCTGACTAATTCTAATCATCACCTTCTCCTCCAAGTGCTTACAAATCAAGTCGTTGAGAACCTGCTTCATGATATTTTCAGGGACTGAGGTGAGGCTAACCATTCTGTACTTCCCCAGATCCTCCTTCTTCCTTTTCTTAAAGATGGGCACTATATTTGCCCTTTGCCCATTATCCAGGACCTCTTCCAATCGCTTGCCTGGAATTCACTGTGGTGAGGCCTGACTTGCCTGTCATGGCTTGCCGTTCTGGTGATATGGCTGATTGGGAGGTGTTAGTCTCTAACACAGCTCCTCTGCACCCCATCCTAGCACCACCCATATACTATGCCACTGATTATGTAGGTCTTATCAAGCAATCTGTCTTTTTCTTTCTTCTTTCATTACAGGCTGATGAGAATCTCGACCGCAAGTCTTGACAGAATTAAATGGAGCGGACTACTGGACTTCCTTTCAGCCTCAGGTAAGTCTTGAGGGTTGTCTTTGGAGGGCCTTATGTACCCCACTTTCTCAGGGTGATGTGCCCACTAGTAGTTGAAAGCAAACCAAATGACCCAAAAGAAAAAAAATCGGATCCGGGGATGTTACTCGACCCCCAACTGGTTGTTCTCCTGCTGGATCATATTGCCTTTGTCCATAACTTAGCCATGGCCTGTGGCTCACTGTAGCTCCCCTTTTTCTGTCTTTTGGGGTTGAGGGTCTACCTGTCTGGCCTTCTCACCCTACTGGCCCACTTGGGGCTCTGGCAACAACAAAAAGACAACAGATGAAGAACAGAAACAGCTGACAACTGAATTAGGGCAGGGCTGCTTTTCCCACAGCCAGCCTGTCTCCTGTGGAACTCCCCCACCACTTGCACCTCTTCTCCTCATGGTATCCTCACAACCAGCATTTCCCAATTTAACAGAGCTCAGCTGAGCAATCTTGCCAGGTCACAGCTGGCTCCTTGAGGCTGGGAGGATCCTGCCTTATGTTTCAGGCTTTTGGACACACTTCTCTCCTCAGCTCTCTGCTCTCTTCTATCCTGTCTTCCGGCACACGCGCTGCCCTAGCCACTCCAGAGCTGCTCTAGAAGAACAGAGCAGCTGCTCTGGAACCACAGCTCCTGGTCATTTTTTTCCTGCAGTGTTTCTGTCTCTCTCCTGGCTGGCTCGTAATGCCCTACAGTCAGTTTTATCCCGTTTTCCCGTTCTCCTTCACAAGACCACAAAATTTTTTGTATATAGAAGTATTCATGGAAATGGCACTTCATGGTATATAGTGGGACAGAGATGTTTCAGTCTACAAAATTAAATCATTTAATATAATGCAGTTGAGAATGCAACATTTAGCAGCAAAAGAGACTGAATACTGACCATTAAGAAAACCCGGATCCATGCCATTTACTTACTTCAGGAAAATAAATGCAATTATAATTGTACCCTTCTGCCAGGCACTAGACAGCAGAAACAAGGGCTGGGTTCATATTTAAGGTTTTTACAAATTTTATATCTTGGTTTGAGCCCCTCCTTCTTTCCCCCTTCCCCTCTGAAACCATGGAACAATACATTTTTCCTGGGTGGTCTAAATGGTCCCTATTTTCCCCATCCCCATTTAATAAACCTTTTGTCTGTGAGTGGGAAAGCTTTCAAAAACACAACCTCACACAAAACTTTAATAGTTAGTAGCTCACCCCAACCAAACATTAACTGTTTATCACAGTCAGTTGTATCAGAGTTCCCCATCAGTTCCATGCAGAGTGAACTTGATAGCCAGTAAGGCTACGGTAGCTGCCTCACTGTTATACCCATAGACTTTTTGCCTATTGCTTTTAATCTTATGTATTTTCTTGAGTTTTGCATTGCCTTAAGAAACTCCTTTTTGTATTGCTCTGTAGCTTGACATAAGTGTTCGAACTTTGTATGCTGTATGTTTGAGAGAGTGGGTGAGAGTGTCTCTGTGGAAAAGGAAAACATTAGCTTGTGACTGGCTGAAGAATGCAGACAGATAAAAGACCAAAACAAGAAGAATCAGTGAGAGAACAATGGCAATTGGCCTTCAAGGAAGAACACAGTGATAACACAACAAAGCCCAGAAGACTGGGTGAATTGACAAGGCTATAGAAGATGGGTGAGACATCTATTTTGGGTCTTGTTCTGCATGTCATCCTGGAGCATCGGTTTGTCTGATGAGATGGGTTGGCAGGAGCCTGGCTTCTACTTGTGATCAACTCGGCTAGTCACTAAGTTGATCCGAGTACTGATAAGACTGGTAATGTATACCAGCACAGAACAGAAATTGGGGTATGAATGGGGGAGGGGTGTATTAAGCACTTAATCAATAAACACAGCATCTTGCCTTATGCTCCCTCATAAGGTCTACCTTGTGATTTAAGCAATTGGCAATTTGTATAACAGCATGAGCAGAATTAGGATTTTGAAAAACGAGTGTATATGGTGAGATGCATCATCATACACGTCACAACTCATATTTTTCTCTAGGTAAAATGAAATTAGAAACTTTCCTTATATGTTAGGGGCATGGGACTATATTAATCAGTTGGAGATGGATGGAAAAGCAAATACAGATTTATTGGAATCAACTTAAAAACAGCAGCAAGGCTGTGGAATATGAGCTATATTACCACCAGCAGCTAACAGACCACAGAATTACACGAGAAACGCTAGCTTGATCAGGTGAACATCAAGACTATTAAAGCGTTGAGAGGGTCATTAATACTTATAGAATGAAGAATTTAGAAGGGATCAGGTAGATTATAATGAGCCATGAAGTCAATTGACTACCTCAGCACTGCCTGATTAGAAATGATGCTGCCACTGCTAGGCAGTTGGTTTTAAGCTTTGGGTGGAGCAGGAATCAAAGGTGGGTACAACTGCATCAGTCCATCCCCCCCTGAGATCTGCCCTTGGTAGCTAGCCTTGATATTTTCCCTCCCCTCTTGGGATGGTAGAGCTACCCCTTAGAGAAGGGTGCCAGTCCTGCAGCAGGGGATTCTTCTGGATGCTTACAAAACAAATTTGGAGGAGTTCTACTGCTTAGCCCTGTCACTAGTGGTCTCACTGCTGCCTGGTTACCCTATCATCCGTGCCAGTAGCAGATGCTGAGTAGGGACGCTCATACCGGAGGTCACAGCACAGAGCTCTGTGCAACAATAAAGGGACTCAATTTGGCTTGCAAGACCTTGGATCTTTATTTGAAGCATTGTGTGCTCAGTGCTGCTGGTTGCAGCCATGAGGTGCAGTATGTGCTCAGAAAGATTGCAAAATTCTTCAAGCACATGGAGCTTTATGCTATCACCTTCCAAATCATCCCCGCTGCAACTTCTATTCCAACCTGCAGGAAATCTGCAGGTTGTTACATTCACCACCTGGAGTCACTATCCCCACTCCTTGCTGCTGCGAGGGTCAGCACACTCAGTGCTGTTCCTCACTAGTGGGGAGTTGCTGCTGGGGAATGCCACTCTGCTGCTGTGGCTCCTTGCCACCAGTGAGGAGCACTGCTATGTGCTGCTGCTCCTTGCTTCTGCTGGGGTCACTGCTGCTTCTGTTGTCACTGCTGGGGTTCACTGCTCTTCATGGTCATTGGAAGTCACCACCCCTTGCACCACTAGTGGTCATTCATCCACTGCTCAAGATCACTATGGCTACTGCTTCTCACCAGTGACATAACTAGGGTGGAGGGACCAGGGCAACTGTCCCCGGTGCCAACTTGGTGGGGTGGGGGGAAGGGACATCTGCCACAGCACCTGTACAATCGCAAAGGTGGCAGTGGCAGTGACCCAAAGTTACCACTGCCCCTGTGTGTGTGGTAACTGCCTTAAGTGAGGTGCCCAAGTCCCTAGCCACATCATTATGTCTCCACTCCTTGCCACTACCAGAGATCAGGCTCAGACTTGCTGCTTTTCTTGGGTGGAGCCTGCCTTTGTAGCCTGCTGCCAGAGCCCCTGAGCTGTATGGAGCTCAGTGCTTCACTCCACAGCTGTAGGGCAACAAACTAAAACACCTTTAGTTTGCTGCGCCCCAAGTCATTTAAGATGCATTACACCACCAAATTTGCTACAGCGGCTGGAATTACTGCGCAATACGCTGTTGTGCCAACACAAACGCTATTAAAGTGATGCAAAAGCATTTAACCTGCTTTAAAGTGTCATACATACATGCCCCTCATTTCATCTATACACAGCCAAAGAGAGCAATTTGCAATCCTCTAACATCCCAGGATGCATTGCTTCCAAAATACACCCCCTCCCCCAAAACACATACAGAGCACAGAGAAAATCCAGGTATACTGGCTCCTAGCCATGCCCTTGCTTGCCAGCCCTCTAGTGGCAACACAGAGCTATTCAGGCAAAAATGGTATTAATCCTTCACATGCAACTGCTCACAGCACATTCTAACTTTAACAGGGGACTTCTGCATGGGTCACAGTGGGTGCTACCCCTTGATAACCTTTGCCCAATTTTCTCTTTGAGTGTTTATAGCTTTATATACTTCATTGTTTGACCCCAGCATCCTTTCCTGCCCAGGGGAGGGGGTCAGATTTGATGATCTGGTCAAGTCCCTTCCAACCCTACCTACTATGAAAACATTTTGGAAAGGAGGGCTAGTGAACATAAACAATAGGGTCATTTGGGCCTTTTCATTTAAACAATTTTACCTCAGCACAGCTGAAACAGGCACAAGTAGGTTCCCACACATACTAATGGGGCTATGCAGATAATGGATACACATTTTTGTAACACAGGACATCAAAAATATATGTGGGTTTATTTTGGTCAACTGACAAAAGGATTGTGGAGCTGGAGAGAGGAATCAAGCAGGGACTTTGTTAGAGGACTCACCTCTACCTGACAGACCTGGGTCCTGTGATGTAACCCCCTCTGCTCTAGGCAGTAGCCTATGTGCAGCAGCCAAGGGGTTCAAGCCATGTTGTAAGCCTGACTTATTTTTATTTGATATGGTTTGTTTGTGCCTACTGCTGATATATGTAACCTTCATTTGAAGTGTTCTTTACTTTATTGTGCAGTAGCTGGTCCTTTCAATAACACAGGTTCATGCTAAGATCCAGTGTATTTTAGGGAAGGAATTCCTAAGTCTGGACAATAAGTTTATAACTGAGAGCCCTTGCCACAGTAAGGGTGATCATTAGTCCACGTCCACCCATACTGGACGCACCCCTTGGCTACATACACACATTCAAATAATCTGGAAGAATTCTCCCAGGTTTTTTCTCCTGCTAGAAAAATTTACCACAAGATGCATGAACAGACATTTGATTACTGAGCCCCTGAAGGGCAAAGAGCTTGCAGTGCTGATGCTGCACAACCAGAAGGCCCTCTGCATATATCTTAGCATGCCCTACAGACTCCATGTCTGGGGACAGATGGCAGCAGTGCACAGGGCAGCACTGACTGGCTGACCCAAACTAATCAGTCAGCCTGTGTCTCCCTGCAGCACAATGTGCTATTGTGAAGGGGATGTGCTCTACATTGTCTCCCTTGAGGGAGGTGGGAGTGGAGGATGCGAGCAAAGCACTGTGGGATGCTGGAGGATTATTCAGTGGTTTATATTAGAAGAGAACATTAGAATTAATAAGAAAATTAAATGGAAAAATTAGCTAAGAGAAAAATGTGTTGCTTTATTCAAAGATGGTGTCTTAAGCCACTCAGCTCATTCTCAGTGAACAAGAACCCCAAAAAAATATTACTCAGTATGATAAACTTGGTCAACAGGTCGAACATGTTCTCACAAAAGAGAGCATCTTTGTAGGGAACAGATGTTAGTAGCACAAGCTATGATTTGTATGCTCAGATCCCAAGGAGAGGGCCACACCCTGTGCTAGAGGAAGGCACAAACTATGACTGCTCTAAAGTTAAAGAACCTCTAATAGACTTCTTGATGGAATACAAGTTTAAAAATGATTGTGCCCATTTCTTACAAATTAAGATTACATTAAATAATAAAAAATTAACTGCTAAAAAAAAGAAATAGAAATAAGGCTGTGGAATGAGCTGGTCAGGGATGATATAGACATGATATGTGTATGTTCTACTATAGGTACTTCCCATGTTTCTGGGTTTTGGTAGTTGCTCCTCCCCTCCACTTTTTTGCTACATCAGCATGTTTTGAAGCCTTTCTCGGAGGCATTGGGTGTTGGTTGTAGCCAAGACAGGATTTTGACACGGGTGTGCCAGTGCTTCTACTGAGACATAAAGCCAGAGGTTCCTTACTAGAGAGTCTTGCTCCTCTGCTCAGGATCAGAACAAACATCCATCTGGAGTCAGAGGAATTTAACCCCACAGTCAGATTGGTAAGGCCTGTGGGAGGGGCGTTACTTTCCTCTAGCACGGGGTGTGGACCCTTCCCTGGGATATGAGCATATATTAACAATGCTTTACAGAAGCAGGATGCTGGCTGCTGTGGCCTCCCTACTTTATGTGTGGTGGGTTAGGGTGTCAGGTCTTGTGTTGAATATGTAGCTTTGCCAAAAGAGAAGGCCATGGAGTTGTGTAAGATGGTTTGGATAGGGATGATCCTGCCTCTGGCAGTGGGCTTGAACTAGATGACTTCTGGAGGTCCCTCTCTGGCCACTTCTCCATGAAACTAGCAGAAAGTGTAACATTAGTGCCGTATATGGATTCTGTTATGATGAGGTAATGTTATTGCATTGCTTTAGCAAAAGCTGGAACTGAACTCCTCTACTAGGCAGCCCTTAACTAAACAGGTCAAACCCGCGGCATAAAATCTGAATGCTTTTGCATTTCGCAGCTGAGGGGGGAACCAAGACGGGGCTCCAGTAGCCAGGACTGGAGAGGGGGCAATGCTGAGCCGTGCCTGATTCCCAGTCTCCAGTCAAACCTGCCCCCACTCCCTTCGAGTCTGTGAGTCTTAACAATCATCCCTATTTTCATGGCAACAGCTGGTGCGACTGACACAGGCAGCGGCCGCGCGGCTTTTAGTTTGGGGCTGGAGGAGCAGCACTGCCCCACATTGGTGACGCTGACGCTGCGTTGTGCTGGGGGCGGGGCGCACCCCCACGGCTGACTTGAGACTCATGAAGACCCGCCCGAGGCCCCACCCACACCCCTCCCGAGGAGCCACTCAGCACCGCGGGAGCCTCCCCACCCCCACACCGCTCGCCTTGGCCCCGCCCAGAGGCGATCCGGCCCGGTGGGGGCGGGTTTCTTCCGCCGGAAACTGCTCTCGCGCGGCTTTGCAGCCAGTAGGGCCCGAGCGGGGGGACGGTTTCATGCGGTCCTAGAGACTAGGCAGTTCCGGCGGCGCCACCTCCCCGCCCCCGCTCGGGCGGCAGGTGGAGGAGAACACTCCGCGCTCGGGGGGCGGGAAGCGGCGCTGGAGCCGGAGCCGCCGCAGCCAGGTGAGGAGACGCTCGCGGTCCCGGGTGGCAGTCCTCCCCGGCTCCTTGCCGCATCCCCTTCCCGCGCTGCAAGACCTGAGGCGCTGGCCGCCCCCCGCGAGGGAGTGTAGGGCAGCGTTGTCTGAGGCGGGAAGGTTTGCCTCATCGCTGCCCCGGCCCCGCAGCTGGAGGAGTCCACGGAGCCTCCTCCCTCTCTCCCTTCAGGGGGTCATCACCCGCGTTGTGGAGCCTCCGAGATGCGCTGCGAGCCCGCTCGGACCTGCAGCCTCGGCCGGGTAGATGAAAGTGTCCCTCCCTCTCGTGTCGGCTTCCCAGCCCCCGACAGAGCCGCTGTGTGCAGCGTCGCCCGCCCGGAGGATCGCAGCCTTGGCTGAAACACTGTACTGTTTGCTGGGCGCTGCACTCACTCCCCAAATGTTCATTTTGCAAAGTGTTGTTTGAAGTGTCTGTATCCAGATCTCAGCCTGTCCAGCTTGACCTCGGCTTCTCTGTCAGGGTCGTGCTCAGTGGGGGACTTGTTTGGTGTTGGTGTAAATCATAGACATCAGATAATGAGAGCTGGACAGGACCTCAGGAGGTCATCTAGTTCAACCCCCTGCTCAAGGCAGGACTAGCCCCAACTACTTCATTCCTGCCAAAGTGTTGTCTAGCTGGGTCATAGAAGCCTCCAAGGATGGAGCTTCCACCACCACTCTGGGTAACCTGTTCCAGTGCTTTACTACCCTCCTAGTGAGTAAATTTTTCCTAATAGTATAACCTGAACTTCCCTTGCTGCAACTTGAGACCATTGCTCCTTGTTCTGTCATCTGCCACCACTGAGAACTGTCTAACTCCAAATCTCTATAGGAATAGGTCTGATCTTTACTAGTGGTCGACCCACTCTTTTGCTGCCCAGAGGTTTCGTTCAGCATCACCAGTCTCTTCCAGGAGCGTGTGGGCTTCATGTGTAAATGGTTTATGACTTAAACTTCTTAAGCCTCCATCTGTTCAGGTCTTCAGTTAACAGTTGATGGCACAGGTGATTTTTATCATCTTTTGCCTCTATTGCCAGTAATGAAGTTAGGGTTTGTTTTGGTTTTTTTATGCATCACTTGGTCTGAGACCTGAGAATACAGGAAGAGCATCTGTTGTGCTGCTGGTTATGAGTCTCTGCACATGGTTAAGTATAGTGTTGAGCAATAAAGTCTCTGCACAGGTAGCTGCTTTGAGATGTTTAAGTCGCATGGCATGGGGTGCTGACTTCAAAGTGCTCACTCAGAACCACCCGACTTACAGTAGTACAGGGGCGGGCAATTATTTTGAGCAGAGGGCCACTTACCCAGTTTTGGCAGGCTGTTGAGGGCCTTTGGCAGGTAGCCCCGCCCCTTGACAGGTACCCCACCCCATGACAGGTGCCCCGCCCCCTGGGCACCATCTTGGGACCAACATCCCAGTGTCTTGGGACCAATGTCCCAGGGCCAGCACCGGTGGGGCCCAAAGCAGGGCGCAGACTGGCAGGGGCCCGTGGAGCTGGGCTGGGCTGCACCAGCAGGGAGTGGGGAGCTGGCCCAGCTCCATAGAGCCCCTGCTAGCTGGGACCCTGCACACCTGCCACCCTGCTCTGGGCCCCACTGGCACTGGCCCTGGAACAAAGGTGTGGGTCTTGTGCTCCCACTGCCTTCCTGCCCGCTCACATCCAGTACCCCCGAACCCCGTGGTACAGGCAGGGGGCAGCACACAGCCCCGATCCCTTGCTTGCCAGCAGGGAAGAAGCTCATGCTGAGCGTAGGGAAAAGTGGCCCCTCACCTGCCCCATGGTTGGCTCCCCGCATTGCAGGCACTTGCAGCCCGCGCGGCGTTGTCCAGAGCAGGCACAGGCAGCCCCAGGCAGGCTGCATGAGCGGCTGCAGCATGGGGCGCTGGCCATGGGGTGGGCAAGGGGATACTTTCCCCACATTCAGCACCAGCTTGTAACCTGGTCCCGCTACCAGCCTGGCAGTGGGGATGGGTTACAAGGTGGTGCTGAGTGCGGAGGGGAGGGGGGGGAGGAAGCAGCCCCGCCCCACGCTGCAGCCTGCCTGGGGCTGCCTGTGCCTGCTCCAGACAGCCCTGTGCGGGCTGCAAGTTCCTGCAACTCAGGGAGCTGGCCACGGGGTGAGCAAGTAACCGCTTTTCTCCACG
This sequence comes from Crocodylus porosus, assembly GCF_001723895.1. NCBI lineage: Eukaryota > Metazoa > Chordata > Crocodylia > Crocodylidae > Crocodylus > Crocodylus porosus. The sequence continues at coordinate 202,665,602 of NW_017728886.1, read as the reverse complement.
CAGGGAAGGAGCCCAGGGAAAATCTGAGCGTGGGGTGGGGGGGAAGCGGCCCTGCCCCATGCCTGGTGCCCCATGCTGCAGGTGCTCACAGCCCACATGGGGCTGTCCAGAGCAGGCACAGGCAGCCCCACATGGGCTGCAAGCAGCTGCAGTGTGGGGCACCAGGCATGGGTGGGGAGGAGCCGTTTCCCTGCCCCCCCCCGCGCTCCTTCATTGCCTGGGGTCCCCCCCTCGCCACTTACCTCAGCTTCCCAAGCTGGGGCAGCCATGTTCTCCCAGTTCAGAAACCCCAGCTGGACCTTCTGGGTGGGGGGCAGGGCTGGGCGGGCCCTGCTGTTTTTGGAACACGCTGGGCTTCCCTTGGGTCCTACTGCTCTTGGTTCCTGTCATTTTCAACAGGAACCAAGGGCGAGAAATATTAATTTTCCGAAATTTTAGGGGCCCTGCGGGCTGTATTTTGCCCACCCCTGCAGTAGTACATACCCCAGCAGAATATTGTGCTCCTGTGTGGTCCAGAAATTGCCACACAAAACTCAACATTGTACTTAATAGTGCACTGATACTCATGATTTCAATGTTGAGCTTTTCTTGTGTGGAAGCTGACTGGCATCAAAGGTGGAGCAGAATTACGAGAGTAGGTCTTTTTGTTCTACTTGTTGTTCACATAAATCACCCATGTTTTTTCTGGTCATAGGTATGATTAGATCCATCCTATATTTAACATATGCTTATTAATATAGGCACCGTGCCTTGGCCTTTTCTTTAATGGCTGCCTATCAGTATTGATATCTTGTCTTTAATGAATGTGTATTATGCATTTGACTACTTTGAACAGAGCTGAATTACATTTTCCCACGTTCCTTTAACAGCTGAAATGGACTCCAGCTTCCTGTTCCCATTCATTAGCATTTTAGACCAGTTTCCACTTGTCTTCACACCAGGCTATAGGCAGCACAAGTTGCACTGGTAGTGGATTGTGATTTTTTGCTTGCTTGCTTTATTTATTTCTTTCCCCTTCCTCATGGCCTGACAGTTTCATTTTAAAAAGTCGGCTGCAGTTGACCTCAAAATGCTGCATCTCCTAAGAGTAGGAAGCAATATGTTCAACTCTTTGACCTTACTGTTACTGGAAACATCCAGGGTGTTTGTGAAGAACATCTTTCTCTTCCCCCCTTAGGAAGGATGTTTTCAGGGGTTCAGTCATATCACCAGGTTTAAAGTAACCTGATTAAGGAAGGCTGCCAATAAGCAATACAGCATTGCTTCACAGACAGAAAGCTCCCATATATTTATGTTTTGACCTTGGCATTCACTTGGGATGTATGCTGTGAAGCACATCCCATGTGCTTGCTTTTATCTCCCTGTGCTAAACCTAGAAAAGCGGGAGAGCTGCTCTCAAGAATTGTCCCTAGTAGAAGAGGTAGGGGGAATGCTCTCCAAATAGAGACTTCACTACTGCATTTCTGCATTTGGGATGCATTTGCTGATGGGTGGGCAGCATCCCCCAATGTAGGCATACCCTGTGTATATCTTCATGGTGCAATGTGGGCATTGTCCAGTCTTTACACTAGGAAACTGCTGAAATCTTAAAAGACAACCTGTTTTAAGTTAAGTGTGCATGGCATGAACAGTTGTATGCATGAAAGCTGAAAGCACTTCAAAGGCATGAACACATTTGTCAACAGATTCACCAAGTGTACTGTTTACTAGGGCTGTGCGAAGCTTCAGTCCCCGATTCGATTCAGTGGAGATTGGCTCAATTTGGTGGCTGAATCTCTGAGGCCAAATCGAATTAGGGGGCCCTTTTTTGTCTCCGAATCGAATAGAAACCCTCCAAATCGATTTGGACACAGAGGCAACCTTAAATATTTTTTTCTACATATTTCTAGGTACCAGGGGCTTGTGATTGCTGTGATGCTGGGGTGTATGGAGTGTCCCACTGCAGCGCGTGGGGCTCCCCAGCACACTTGGCAGCAGGACCCGGAAGTGGACCAGAAGCACTTCTGGTTCACTTCCATGTCCTCTGGGGAGCAAGCAGGGGATGACTGGTGCCTCCGGTGTCTGGGAGGACACCCGGGGTCTCCCTGTGGCCACTCACTGAGCCGGGGAGGTGTGGGGGGGGGGGGACACCCAGTGCGTGTGCACTCCCTGGCAGACCCGGAAGTGGACCGAAAGTACTTCCAGTCCATGTCCAGGTTCTCTGCTGAGCACACGGAGGGGCCCTCCCCACACTCCTGTGGAATGCTCCATGCACCTCAGCATCGCAGCGACCTCGAGGTAGCAGGCACAACTTGTGATATATAGAAAAAACTTTTAAAGCTGTGTCTATGTCCGAATCGCTGATTCTCCGAATCGGCGTCGACTCTTTAGATTCAGATTTGGCTGAATTGAATTGGGGGATAGCGATCCGAATCAACAAATGGAATCACTATCTCTGATTCGGGCTGAATCCGAATCGAATAGGGCCCGCTTTGCACACCCCTACTGTCTACCTGTGTTGAACTTTGACTGTTGTTCTTAGATCCCCCAATGGGAACATCAATCAGACAAGCTTTGAATTGGAAAAGGAACATGCTTTTCTCTCTCTCTTTTAGTACAAGGGCATACTCTGAGTAGTGCAAGTAGCATCTCATGGCTCCAGTACTGAAACATGTTCTGCCTAGGAGACTGAAAATAAAGAGAATGTGTTGCCTTCAAAACACCCATTATGCAGCAGCCTGACTGCAAAATGACTACATTTTTAATAGTATGAAAGCACTTTCAGTGCTTCGGTCAGTTTTAAATGTCTCCAAATGTTATTTCTAATATTGAAGACAAACTCTTTTGCAGCCTCACCATTGCCTCTGATTAGATTGCAATGTCTGATGCACTTAGGAGCTGGATGTGAAGTTGTCTCAGGTTCAAAGCCCAGAGAGTGCCACTTTCTGCTGGTGGTGGTCAGGACAGACCAAGACTTCTTTGAGCAGAAAGCAAGACTTTAGTTTTGTGGGAATACCTGATTAAAGTTACAAAAGATCTTGATATTCCCTTGGACAATGGAGAACAGCCTTCTGGGGTTTAGAGTTGGGTGATAGAAGTCTACCACTTCTGTGGTTTGGTAGTGAAGATGAGGAAAGGCAGTAGAAGGGAGAGGAATGTCTTTTTTGGAATCTAAAAGCCTAACTGGATGTAAGCCAGTGTTTTGTAAGTAGCACTCATGAAACAAGTAATTGCATTACAGAGGTTACACATCATTTTATGTATAAGTACAAATACAATTTTGCAAGGCTGACTTGTGGAAACAGGATTTTTATCTAAGCTCATGAGGAATTTGTTTTCAAAAAGTTCTGAGCATTTGAAAGAGAGGTATTTTAAGGGAAAGTAGAGTTTAATTCTCAGTGGACTTTATAATAGTGTGTGTGTGTTTAAAGGGAAAAGAACTTAACCCTGTGTGGACTTTGAACGTGTGTGCATACACACACAATTTATGTGGCTATAAGAAAGAAGAGCTTAATTCTAAGTAGACTTTAAACATGTATGTATGTATGTTTGTTTAAAGTCCACTCAGAATTAAGCTCTTCTTTCTTATAGCCACAAATTGTCTGTGTGTGTATAAATTCAAAGTCCACATAGAGTTAAGCTCTCTTCTCCCTTGCAATATCTCTCTTTCAATATGTATTTACATAAAACAAAACCTTTTCATGCCACCACAACCTAGCCTGATACAAAACAGGATTTAGGGAAGACCATTAGAGAAGTCCAAGGATAAGTTCAGGAACTCTGTCCCCCATTTTGGAGCTTCCCATTCCCTTCTGCTAAGATGATGATCTATCTGTAACTGCAACCATGATTCTATTGGCAAAAATTAGGTGTGCACAGATAGAGATTTTGGGGGCTGATACCTATAGCCATAAGGAGGCATATCGGCTGATACCTGTCCGACTTCCAATATGCACCCCTGCACATTGAAGAGCTGCATTCAGCTGGTAAGTCTGTTGTGGTGGAAGGGGAGAGGGAAGGGGCCTGGTGGGGGAGGGGCAGATTAAGACCCTTGCTGGGAGGGAGGGTGTAGGGCTGGGGCAGGTGCTGCCCAGGGCTCTTCCTGGTAGGGGCTAGGTCGGACTGTGCTTGGACTGGGTGGCGGCGCTGAAAGGGGGCTAAGGGACAGGGCTGCAGCGACCCCAACATTTGTCATAGCCCCTGCTCCCAGCACAGCACAGGCCCAACCACTCATGCGCAGGGAAGAGCCCAGCACAGCTCCATCCTGCAGCTGCAACCCACCCCACCTATGCCCCACAAAGATCCAGGGACACACCCCAGTGCCCTCCTGGGGTGCACGCAGTGGCAGGAGTCACCACCCCTCCCTGTGCCTCCTGGATGAGCTATGATTCTGTCCTGCACCCCACCCCACTGGCTGGGCAGTGTGTGCCCCAGCACCAGCCCCACTCCCTCACTGCAAAGGGCCTTGATTTGACCCCCCCCCATGACGCTTCCTTCCCCCATCCCCTTCTACCACAACAGACTTACCAGCTGGGCTCAGCTCTCCAAGCTGCTAGGCTATGCTCCTTGCCGCCTATGTGATTTGCTGAGCTGTGACTGCGTGCATGCATGGACGTTTATTGGCCAAATTACCTGCCACATCAGGCTGATTTCCGATATAGTCAATGTTTTTTATATAAGTGCTGATCTGATATCAGACCAGTGTTTTGGTGCACCTCTAGCAAAACTGTTCTTCAGTGCTGGAGTCTAAATTGCTGCTTTTTGAGATGTGCCATCTTTCTGATGAACTAGACTTCTTAGTTGTGAATGGTGATGAGTCTTGTGAAATAGCTGTGCTTTTACCTGTTTAAGAGCATGTGTAGATGAAACGGGGGTTTGCTTCACCCTAAATTGAAGCGGTGGGTTTTTAAAAACACTGCTTCAACTTGGTGAAGTAAACCCCTATGTTGTGTAAACCCCGTGTCCTACCTGCTTCTTTGCAGGAGAGGAGGGCAAGCTGCTGGTGGGCGGAGTGGTCCCTGAGCTGCGGGGGGGTGGGGAGAGAGGGGAGCTGGTACTTCCCTCCGTGGCAATGGTGGTTCCCCCCTCCCCCCCGGCAGCACCCAACTTGGGGAGTCCCAGGGGACACTAGCCGCGGAGGGAAGAACTAGGTTCACGCACAGCTCAGGCAGGCAGGCTTGGATTGTGGGGGGTTAGGCTCATGACTTCTTTTTTTTTCTTTGGTGGAGCTTGCCTTCCCAGGCTGCCTGCAGAGGCCTTGAGCCGCACAGAGCCTGGTGCTTCAGTCTGCAGCTGGAAGTAATGCGCAATACACCACTGCACACAAACACCAACACCATTAAAGCGGTGCAAAAGCATTTAACCCATTTTAAAGTGTCGTGCACACATACCCTAAAACGTTGCACTTGCTATTCTACGTATTTTTGTAGATGCTTAGTGCATTACAAATGGAGTTTTAATCTTGCTCAGTGAGAAGAAAATTATCCTTCGCTCTTTCCTACCAGCAGTGTGTGTGTTTGCTTTGCATTCAGTTGTCTTTATACTGGCTGAAGAACCCTGAGAGAGTGCGTAAGTTTTCCTGTTTTTTTGGAAACATCCTAGAGGATAGCTTTGGGTAAATGCTTTTGCTCAAGGGTACTTTCATGAAAGCTTCTGTGGTGTTCCACTTTTCCATTCTCCAGAACTTCTCCATACTTCTTATGGAGTATTTTTACGGAGAAGATTTGTGTGGAGGCACTGCTTCAATGTCCTTAGTTTGCGGAAAGGATCCCTTTTGTCTCCACGTTGTGCCTAACTGCTGACCTTTACTAGGAGCAACAAGTGCCATAACCAAGCCTTGATAAGTAGTGGGATGATGTAGATCATTGCTAATTGACTGTACCTTCATTGAGGTAGAACTAAAATAATGGTGGTATGGGAGGGGACGGGGAACAATTGAATGTAGGGTTTGCCATTTGCTGTCCAGGATGGCAGATTTGAGTTACTGCATGATTTCTTGACAGTTGTCTTTTGCCCATCGTTTCTGGTTATGAGGTTAAGATCTACTACCTACCCGCCTGCAAATCCTTGAAACATGAACACTGGTTCCACGGTTCATCTTTTTCTGTAAATGTGAGGTAGGCTAATCAGTGTGCTATATCACAAATCACCTTGATTAATGGAACCTAAAGCTAAAACAGAAAAGGAGGTTTACTCATTTGGTGGTATGTCTCACAAATAGTGCTGTGTGACTTGTATTTGGCTCTCTTTAGGTTTCCAGATAGACCTAAATGTACTGACATGGCTTGTGACCTACCCAGCTTGGATACCTCCTGTCTCTTACTGTTATATTGCTGTGATGGTGGTAAGTGGACACCTCCTGCTCAAAATTTAAGCATTTGGTAACAGTTCATATGATTGGGGCATTGGTTTACTATGAAATTTTTAGAAAAATGTCCAAATGTTTTTTTGTGAGGTGGTGTTCATTTATAGAAACTTAGGCCAGAGTGTTTCTTGTTGTTTCCACTAGATTTTTCTTAAAGGAACTTAAAAATTAACATACTGTACTATGTTCTGTAATTTTTTTTTAAAGTATCCTGTGTCAAGTGATTCAAGTGGACAACATCCCTTGCTACTCTGGCAGTCTCACTCCAGACTAGGGGGTTGCAATAGTTTAGGAACTCTTCATAAAGCTTAATAAAGAAAAGGAAATTATTTCAGATAAACTTTTATTAGTTCTTGAAACCATTTCTGTTTTGCTTTCTACAAGCACAGGTGGAAGATGAAATCAAATTTTTCTCTTACTTGGCAAGATGGTAAAGGTACTTTTTCTTTTTCTATTGTAGATTATGAAGCTGTCATGCCCTAAGGATACAATAACTTATTTTGTTTTTCTCTCTTTTAAACAGGAGATGATAAGTGGAAATGAATCCTGTACTGCAGGGCAGATCCCTATGTCCTACTTAACCTGCCTGGCTTACGTATTGGAAGAATGGACTGGTGTGGAGTACATTGAGGACTATCTGAATTACGTGGCCTATCTTTTATGGCTGTTTACACCACTCATAATAGTTTTTCTACTTCCTGGAATTATTCTCCTCTTCCTCTACTTCTCTATTATTTTTCTTTATATTTATAAGAGGAAGAAAGAGTTAAAGGAGGCTTATTCCAATGACTTCTGGGATGGTGCAAAGAAAATGCTAGCAGTTATATGGTATGGACATGCAAGGATATGGCATGGTAAGCAAGATAGAGCTTTCTGTGGGAAGTACTGAAACCTTTGTCACTAGTAACTTAACATGATACCATGTTCAGCTTTCAGCGTTCTCCACCTTCTCTCTTTCCTTGACGATTCCATGCCACTCTGTGTATGTACTTACACTACTATCCCTTTTTATTTTGCACCTAAAACATGTCACTTCTATCTTTTTCAAATTAATCTTCTTCCATCAGGTGCAACAGAGTGGGAGATTCAGATTGCCCTCGCTTCAGAACCAGACATCTTAATGAAATTTTAAAAATTAATTTTCCTCATTGGTCTGGTTTTTCAAGGATGCTGAACATTCCAGCTCCAACTGACATTGATTTTTATTATCGGATATTTCAGTGTTTTAGACCAAAATAAAATGCTCATTACAGTTTTTTCCCATTTGTTACTGAGAATTAGATGTTGTTTCTCTTGAAGTTAATTAATTAGGCCAAACTAGTTATGTGGTTTTCCAGATTGCACATCAAAAAAAATATTAAAAGCAGCATCCAAGTCCAGTCCTTTCCCTTCAATTCCCTTTCCTACCTTAACTTGTCATGTTATAGACCTTACTTCAGAGCCTCACTATTTCTCCCTCAGTTCTAACATTCTTCTAGTATAACAGACAACTGTCTGTCAAAATATTTTAAGGGCTCTAATCTACCTTTACAAGTACGTCTTCTAGAAAGATGATCTGAGGAAACAATCTAGCCTTTATTTCTATGAAAATGTTGTATATTTCTAAGCCTTGTTTTTACCACTGTCTAGATTCAACCAAAGATAAGAAAGTTTAAGGAACAATTTACATAAAGGTCAAAAGTCATTGTTGTTTTTTCTCTGCCATTCACCAGTCTTGGTTTTCTATAACTCTTCCTTGCTAATCTTTCCAGGGTGGATTTGATTTAAATCAACTTGATTAAAATAATGATTTAAATGGAAGCTTTGATTTAATCATTATTTTATGCAGAAATTGCATTCTTGTTGTTTTGATAGCCTTCATTCATTTAACTTCTTGAAACTATGCAGTTTTAGAGAAGGGTAAGGGCTTGACTGTGTACACACAACTCTGAGACAATAGGGCTGGTAGGTGGGTAATCAGGTCTCTTATCGCTCATCTCCATATACTGCTGTTAACGGGGATGTTATCTCTGGATGCAACAAACTCTCCTAAAGAAGGGAGTTTGTGTATGCCTAAAGAAGGGAGCTTGTGCCCAAAAGTTTGCAAAGAACAATTTTTCCAACTATTTAGTTGGTCTAATAAAAGACATCACATCTACCCAAAGAACTTTGTCTGCCTATGATCTCTGGACACAAATCCAGTTTGAAAACTGAAACTAAGCATCACAGAGATACTTAATGGGATCTTCTAGACTGAGCCCCAAGTCCCATTGGGTAGAGTGGTTTTCTTTAATCTTTACTAATCTATAGAGGAGCTTCTGGGAACCCCATAAGATTGGGCCCCTAATATAGTCCATGGCCTATTGTGACCTTTTTATAAAACTTCTAAAAATGTTACATGAATATATTGTCTCAAATAGTATATACTTAGAAGTTATAATTCTTATTCCATGATGCTATCTTTGAGCTTTAACATATCTTCAATTAAAACTATTTTATATATTTTTTTAAAAAAGCATCCTAACAAAAAATAAAACATACGATTAAAAAAACTGAAGAATTTAAAAAAAAATTAATTCTGGTGTCCTCTCTTTCTGCAGATGTACTTTTGTTATTTCAGAGTGCAACTGTATTGCACCTTCTTTTCAGTTACATAATAGAGCATTTTCCTGTTTCCGTTTTTATCTGAGAGGTATCATGAAAGTAATAAATTATTGGTGTATGATATTTTGTATCTTAAACTTAGGACAGTAGAAAAGTTTCTGAAACAACAAAAGTGTTGTCTTCAGTTGGTGTCCTTATTACTATTTTATCTTTGAGAATTCATCTTCAAATGGACAAGATCAGTAGGGCAACCCCCCCCTCCGATTTTCATTATTTTGCTGTGATGTGTTGCAGTTCCCTACAATTTGGGTAAAGAAAGGAGGCAGAAGTATAGGTACACTGAAAGAGAGCATGAAGACTGGAAGATATATTGTTAGGAATAACAGAAGCAGCAATTGGAAAAATAAAAGGAGAGTATAAAGTTATAGTTGTGTACTATATGCATTTAATGCAAAACAGCAAACAAAAACATCAGATGATGTTGATCAATAATAGAGGCAAGATGTATGTGCTGTTGTGCTGGAACATATTTCAATAAAGTATTTGTCTTAAAGTTAAGGTTTTAGTATATATTTGTGGCAGGGAGTGATAATCTCCCTAAAAACTCTTTCCTTAAGGACAGATAGACTTTTTGTAACCTTTTTTAAAGAATGAAACTGAAGTTGAAGTTGGTGGTATCAAATTAGCTTTCTAGATCCCTGTTGACATCAAATAGTTGGTCTTGGTAATTCAACCTCCTTACTTCAAAGTATGATCTAACCACCACATTCACTTTTCTCATCTGTTTTGTCTGTCTCTTATATTCATTTCTTCATTATGCTTCAGTTTAAGTATACATCATTGAAGAAAGGAAATGCAAGATAAAATGATACAGTGGTTGAAGATAGGGAGGTTGCTTTTTTGTTACTATTATAAGCTTTCCACTAAGCGAAATGCTTTCTTGTTCTTCCAGTGAGAAATCTGATTCAGAGCAAACAGTTAATTGCTTTGAACTCAGTCTTTGGCTTCTCCAAAGTTGCCAACTATTGAACTATTGCCAACTCTTGTTACTCAGTTTATTTGTAAATTGCTAATCTCCCTCATGAAGAGGAGGGTTTAAGTTATTTAAACAGTGATGCTATTATACCTTAAACTCCTGACAGGTTATGAAGTTCATGGTTTAGAAAAAATCCCAGAAGGACGTGGGCTTCTTATTTATTATCATGGAGCGACTCCTGTAGACTATTTCTACTTTGTAGCTAAACTTCTTCTAGTGAAGAATAGAAGCTGCTATTCGGTAGCCGATCACTTCGTCTTTAAAATACCAGGTAACTTCATTTCACAAGTAGTGAATATATAGCTTTTAATTGTCACCAAACAAGTATCTTTACAATCATTCTATAATATCACCAAACTACATTAGCACAAATATTGTCACCAGGTCTATCAAAAGTCCTGGCTTTTTTGAATGGGTTCTCTCTCGTGTGTTTGTGAACCTACCTAGTGTCAAGCTGTAATGGTTTGTTGCTTTTCAAAGGATCCAGTGGACAGAAGTGGCTGGTGGCAGTCCTATCTTGTCTGCCTCATCCTGTCTAAAAGCAAAACAGGAGAGCAAAAGATTAAGTAGCTGTATCTTGATTTTAATTAAAACCAGCAGCTCCTATGTGTCTTCTCCATCTGAGAGTGGTTGAGGTGACTAACTTGGGTGGCTGTGGATATGTGACATGTGTTGCAGAGATTATGCCCTTCAAGTTACTGGAGACAACAATGTTTGAGTTCTCTTCATGACCAAATGTATGCGGAGCATCTGGGCCTCAATCCAAGAATACATTTACAAGTGGGTAGAATGGCATAGTAATTGAGGTGAGGTTCTTTGTGGATAAATATAAGTAAATATGGTACTTACATTAAAAGGAGATTAATACGGGAATCTCATCTAGGCAAGTAGCTGGCTTTGAAAAACAGATGAGGAATGTAACATTTATCTGAATGCCAGCAAATGGGCCAGAAGAGCTAATATTTTTTGCCTTGTTCTGCAGTAAAGAAAAAATGTCTGTATGCGACATCTTTTTGCTTCCTATTTTTTGGTTGTATTCAACATGACCTATTTAAATACTGCATTTACTCACATACCACACACACTTTTAGCCCCAGAATTAGCCCTCTGAAATTGTGTTGTATGTTGTGGGTGTGTGAGCTGATTTTTCTTTTGCTTGAAATAGTATGAAAAAGTATGAAAACTCTAGAAAATGGTTCCTGCTTCTTTTCTCTTTATCCTCGTTCACCCCCTCCCCAATCTGTGGAGGGAAGTGGGGCCCTGTCTTAGTGAGCAGCTACAGTTCTAAACTTTTCACAGCTGAATTGGAGCAGGGACCAAGCCTTATTTTCATGACTTGCCCTTTTCTGTTCAGGCAAACACAGCCAATTCGGTGGTGATAAGGTTAAAACTGTAGCTTTTGCCTGAGCAGGAAAGAGAAGGTGAGTGCACAGTTGTGCCCTGCTCCAAGCAGCCATAGCTCCTAAAAGAATTTTTTTTGGGTGGGCAGAGTAAAGGAAAAAAACAAGACATCTGTCTTATAGGGAGTTGTATAGTACATGAAAAAATAACATTCTGTAATTTCCTGTTTAACAAGATCAAACCTCTTCAGGTCCAACACAGATTACAAATACTGTGTAAACCATTAATTTGGAGGGATAACATCCTAAATCCAAAGAACTCAGGCTTTTTTGTTTTTTTTGAGGGGGGGCGTAGAAACTTCCATAACAGTTGAGTTATGCTGTTAAGATAAAGCAACCTTAAATCAGCCAAGTTTTATATTCTGAGGATAGTTCTGTCTTATACTGCTCATTTATCCCAATGACTTTCTTGCTACAACATGCAGTATTTGTTAATTCTAAGCAAAGTTAAAGTTTACTGCACTTAAATCCATTTGGTTTAATAAAGTCCTTGAGAGAACTGAGCCATACCAATACACCTTTGCATTTTGACTGTATCTTTGGAGACTTTGAGTCACATTAGGAAATGTCACAGAACCTTGCCTTTGTATTTCCAGAAAGCCTGCCTCTATTTACTATTAATAACTACAGATTTTTTAAAAAAAAGGTAAATATGGTATTGAGGCACACGGGATGCAAAGACATGCACCTTGTTTTGGGAGAATATTATGAAGAAATTTTTTTCAAGGGTCCTAGCTTGGTCCTGATTGCAGAAGCATAGTACACTCTGCAGTGTCAGCAAAAGCTATTTTTACCATTTTAAAAACCACCGCCAAATTGGCAGCAGGTTTTGGCGGTTCAGCTGCCATCTATTCTTCTACTCCAGCACATAAAATTAACTTCTCCATTTAAGACATGCCCCAATTTTGTAAGTCTGATTTTTTTGTTTGTTTGTTGTACATTTGTTTGGGGGAAAAGATGCATGTGATATGCAAGTAAATACTGTAGTTCATGGTGGTGTGGTTTTTTTTTGGATAGACAGGTGTGCTTAAATTATTTGAAATTCAATAATGATATGAGCCAAAAGTGTTGTCTTTTCAATTTTAAAATATTTCAGCTGCCAGACTGAATTTTAAGTAAAGCTACATTAGATTGACCAGGGTTTGGTGCTTTTGTCTTGGGTGTTTTTTTCCCCCTTGTGATAAATTACTACAAAAGTAAGGTTGATAGATCCTATTTCCCAAGAGGTTTGGAACTGAGAGAGCCATTTTTTAGTTCAGTTTTTCCCTTTGTCCATATTGACTACTTTTTACATATGCTAAAGAAAAAACTGTATCTAGTGAGTGGATTTAGCCATAATCCTGTCACACTTTGATGTGAAGGAGGATGTGCTGCTGCTGCTGTATCTCTTCATTGGAGCTGTAAAACCTGTTCCAAGATATTACAACATTGGCAAGTTGTTGTGTGAAGTTGGGGTGGGGAGAGGGGGAGGAAGAATGTCAAATTTGTTAATAGTTATTGTGAAGTAGCACCTGACTTGATTTGGTGTAATATAGCGAGCCAATTGTGGGGGGGAAACCCATGAAATTAAAGTTGTTTAGCTGCTTCTGAAAATCAGGTTCCTTTAGGCCAGGGGTACTGTAACTGGGGATACATGAGAAAGCCCTAGGAGGTGCGGGTGGGCAGGAACAGAGTGCCACCATGCACCATCCCATGTAGGTATTACCTGCCCGGCCAGATGCAGGGAGTTGGGGAAAGTTGCGTGTGGCAGCTGCTGCCTCTCCATGTCTAGCTGCCTGGGGTCCACTGACACACAAAGGTTGAAACCCCCTGCTTTAGGATCCATAAGTATCCAGAATCACTAGTCAGTTTTGAAAACTCTGGCTATTATGTTTTGTTTCAGGACTATGCAATCAATAGTGTTTTATTATTATGTACATTACAGGTTTCAAACTGTTACTTGAAGTTTTTGGTGTTATGCATGGACCACAGGAAAGATGTGTTAAAGTCCTGAAGAATGGTAATTTGGTGGCCATCTCACCAGGTGGAGTTCGAGAAGCCCTCTTCAGTGATGAAACATATGTTCTCATGTGGGGTAATCGTAGAGGCTTTGCTCAGGTGGCTATTGATGCAAAAGCGGTGAGTGTGCATGGAGGATCACAAAACAGAAGCAAGGAATGTAAAATGTTATGACTTTCTTTGAGAGACCTGTGCTGAGCAAAATGGTGCTATTTACAAGGTTATAAAAGGATTGTAAAATATACTTTTCCCTCAGCTATTTATAACTAAAATGTAACATTCTCTGTCTTTCCCTTGCTTGGCTTTTGATCAGAGGGATGCAGAATATAACTCAAACTGATATTTGTAGACCAATATGTAAATGAGGTGTGCAGGCAACTTAGATTGGGAGTACAAGCACACTACCAACTTCTGCAATCTAGCTACATCAGGAACAGGATAAAGGTGCCATTTCTGATTGACAGCTGTACAGACAGAAGCCAGTAGTGTAGACATAACCACACATGCAAAATGCATCTTGGCGGTTAGTGTTGTTTTGCATGCATGCACGAACACACGCACACTGCAGCTTTGCCAATATAGCTTTAATCATGTTAGCACTGCTCTAACACTGCAGAGGTAGAGGAACTGCTTGAGGAGCTGAGAGAGGAACACAACTAAAATGCTTACAGTACAGAAATGTAATAAAGAGGTAAATGCCTCCCAACCCAGTATTTATCCCTGTGATATTATAGATTATGAATGTATTTTATTATTAGATTTATTTTCCCATGTTTTGTGTGTGTGTGTGTGTATATACACACTTGAAAAAAAATTCTGTTCCTTTACAAACATTCAGATTATTCAGAAGCACAATTTATGCAAAGTGTAAGAATAATTACAGCAAAACTGTACCCCAAAATTAAAACATTTTTTTGAAGTAGAAAAATACGCAGTTTATTGATGTGGGGTCATCCATCAAGTGTTATCAGGCTGATTATAATTATTTGTAGGATCAACACAGTGCTAGATAAATGTTTGTCCAAATTGTAACTGTTTAAATTATTCCTTGGGGGCAGTGCCTTTTCTCCCTACATTCGTGTAGCATTTTGATATATTATTTCATTGGACCAGGACAGACTAGGCTTTTTCCCAGGAAGTGGGTGAAGCCTGTTCAGTGGGGTGGCTTATTTGGTACTTCTGTGCTCCTCAAAGTCAGTGTTTTATGGACAGAAGGGTATGTTATCAACTTAATGTCAGCAAGGTGAGGGAGCAATTTGAAAAGAACCAATCGGATCTTCCTAGCAAAAGTGAGAAAAGGATCAGTGTCTTGCAGCAGAGTTGTTAAACGAAGTCCTCAAAACTACCTCATGTTTTATACTCCTAAAACAAGCCAGAGGCGGTCTAGCTCTCTAGCTGATAAGCTTGTATGTAGCAGTCCATCTCTTTTTGGGCTGTATGGATTTAGGAGTGACTGGATTTCAAAACTAACAGATGAAGGTTGAGGCTGAGCAGTATATGTGCTTATACATAAGAAGAGATTTCCACCCCAGCCCTCATCAGTTAAGCACCTTCTTGATCTGCAGGCGTTTTTTAAGTCAGTTTGGTGTTCCAAAGCAAGCTGAGCCATCTTCTAAATCTTAAAAATTAAACTACGTTATGGTAATGTATTTAAATGTTCAAGTAAAAAAATATTAACAATACAGTAAATGTAAAATCTTAAATGTTTCCTTCTTGCATATCCTGTGATAGTCTATAATGTGAGCACATAATGCATCATCTGTAACTTGGGTATATGTATCTAACTTCTTGCTACACATGACTTCCGTAAGCTTACACAAAGGCCATGTCGAGACTGCAAATCTGCGATGCTGATTGTAAGCTGCTGTGGGTAGCTTCTAGGCAGTTCACAGCCAAACATGTTTGGTCATGCCAGCAGAGCTGGCAACTTCTCCTTTTGCTGCTGGCTTTCATAGATTTCATAGACATCAGGGCTGGAAGGGACCTCGGGAGATCATCGAGTCCAGCCCCCTGCCCAAAGGGCAGGAAGTCAGCTGGGGT
>NW_017728886.1:202641393-202650191 GCF_001723895.1 Crocodylus porosus | reverse complement strand
CTGAGGGGGTGTCTGGGGGGCTTCGGGGGAGTGGGAGCGCAGCGGGCTTCACCTGCGCGTCTCTCACCGCTCCGGAGCCTGACTAAGGACCCACTGTTTAGGTCCCTTGCCTGTTGCTGCAGCAGAGCTAGTAGGTAACAGGAGGCTACCCAGGGCTTGTTAGAAATGCAAAATAAGCAAACAAAGTTAAACTCTTGATTCCTCCTGGCAGCTGCCTGACCCCGGGTACCCCAGGCTCCAGGCAGCCTGCTCCCTACAGGTACAGCCCCTGAGGCTGTTTTCATTGTTTTATTTCCTCCCCCCACTTCCTTCACTGGTCCATGTGGCTGGCTGTTCCTCATTCACCATACATGTGTTAGCTCCCTTTCTGGGAGGCTCACTGCATCCCAGGCCCTGGATTCTCAGCCTTCCCTGAGTCGTTGCAAGTCTGGGTGGGCGAGGGGAAGTGCTCTCAGGGTGTGGGGCTGTTCAGGCTGCCCCACAGCCATAGTAACAGTCTGGCCCTGTTACCTGGTCAGTAGTGTTATCAAATTTGCCATGCTGCTCTGCATGGTCCCTAGCTGGAAGCTATGTAGCTGCATCTGCCAAGCATCAAGGCCAGGCTAATTAACACTGTGGTGTCAAATAGTCTATCATGTTACATCCGTGGTCTCCAACCTTTTTATGGTGAGGATCACATTTGAAAGCAAAGGGCACCGAAAGATCTACCATGTCCCCCCCTACCCCCCAAGCCTGCCTCTGGGCCGGCGAGGGGCTGAGGCTTAGCTGGGGAAAAAATGAGAAATAACAGTTTGAGTTTATAAGGAGGCTGCTGCTGCAGGCTGCCTGTTGTGCCTAGAGCACAAGTGGTGGGGAGGGCATGGGCCCCTGAGGTCTCAACTGGGCTACACCCAGCAGCAGGAGCCCCCCCCCCCCCAACACGCTTCTAGGTGGCAGAATCCCAGACCTGCCTGGGCTGGAGCCTGATTTCTTTGGCTGCCGGGCAGGTGCAGCTCAGCCCAGCAGTGGCAGAGAATTGGGGTCAGACCCCCGTCTGGGACTCTGCCACTGGAGCACACTGGGGGGGCTCCTGCCTCTGGGGACGGCCCAGCAGGTGCCCTGGGGGCCTGTGGCCCACCCCACCTGTCCTCCGGGTGCAGCAGGCAGTCCAAAGCAACAGCCGCCTCACCCCAGAGCATAGGGAGCAAGGCATGGGCCTCCAGAGTACAGGTTGCGGGGGCCCAGGCCCCTGAGGGCTCTGCCAC
Organism: Crocodylus porosus; assembly: GCF_001723895.1. Lineage (NCBI taxonomy): Eukaryota > Metazoa > Chordata > Crocodylia > Crocodylidae > Crocodylus > Crocodylus porosus. The sequence goes on along the minus strand of NW_017728886.1, from coordinate 202,648,947 downwards.
CCAGGTACATGTGCAGGGGGGAGAGGGGGCTGCTGCCACTAGGTACAGCCCGCCAGAGGCCTCAGTGGGGCCTGTGCCCCCTCCCACTTGTGCCTGGGCAGGCAGCTCCCAGCAGCAGCTGTTTTCTACTGGAGCAGAGGTGGTGGGGCACAGGCCCCAGGAGCCCCTGCTGGGCTGTGCCCAACGGCAGGAGCGCCCTCCCATGAGCTCCTGGGCAGCGGAGAGTCCCAATCCAGCTGCAGTAGGGCTTGAGACATAGCAGCAGCCTCCTCTGCTGCCTCTGCCCATGTAGAGATGGGGAGGGAGCCCCCCCCCACTTCCCCTGGAGGAGCGCCCCCCTGGGGTTCTACTCCTCCCACCACCTGGGAGGCCCTACTTACCTTCCCCCTGCTCCTGGCTGAGCCACAAGTCAGTCTCTCACTGTGGGGGCCTCGATCTGGCCCCTGCCTCTTCCCTTCCACACTGCTGGGGCTGGGGGCAGTGGATCTATGCATCCACGCATGCCCAGGTGTCCCTTCTGCCCAAGATTGACTTGAAGGCTCCGGGATCGACCAGTCAGTTCTGAGCTCCAGGTTGGTGAGCGCTGTGTTATATGGACACTGAAGCTAGGAAGCTGTTGTTGTGGAGCTATATGATACTGGAAGGTGCCACTGCATGACAAATTAAAGTTTTGTGGTCTTGGTATGGCCTGTTTTTAAAGGTTCAGTATGTAAAACATACTGCATAATCTGCATTGCTTTTAAGTACTTTGATAATTTTGTTGCTGCATATATTTTCACGCTGTTGGTCCACTGATCAGTGGTGTCCTGGAAAGAGCCAATTGGTCACATCAGCTACGAGCATCCTTCCTATGTTTCCTATGCTAAATAAAATTAAAAGATAGCTTTCTATACTTTCTTAGTATTACTCTTCCATATGAATAGTTCCTGCAGTTTCTAAAGCACTGCTGTGCTGTTGTGGCTAAGATAAGATGAGTACAGCTGCAAGAATGTGGACCACATTGCAAAGAGAACTAAGACTCAATTCTGTACCATGCAGTTCTATAGGCTACTTCTTTCTTTTGTAGTTTTATATACTTCTAATCTATAGATCATAATTATAATATATTAAGTTATTTCTCAAAGAAATAAGTAGTTGTTTTTTCTTTTTTTTCCTTACTGAAATTCCTAATTTATATTTTTCTGCAAGCTTGCTTTACAAAATTCACTAGTATCTTAATGCATTACTGGAATAACTTTCGTTTAAAACATTGCAAAACAGTATTCTTGCATTTACTTTTGTTTGTTCACTGACCTCCTGAATCACTTTGCCTACTGTGGTTTCCTGTAAATGACTTCTATAGATTCCATCTTGCAAGTTATATACTAAACTACTCTTACAAAATTTTTTTGCATACTTATATAATTGCATAAATGTAATACATAGTAAAGGGCTACAACATGGCCTGAAATTGCCTTTTTTTCTTTCAAAACTACTCAGCATATCTCAGAAAGCCACCCACACATTTTTCCAGATGGAATACTGAAGGTGGGAGGCTATTTTTCTTTTTTTTTTAAATTAAAATACAGCTTATATAGGAATCTTTCATTAGTTTGGACTTCTGCATTTGTGTAGTGTTGTTGCCTGAGGGTTAGCGTCTCATTGCATATGGCATAGAACAAATACTGAGTAATTGAAGAGTCCTCCCCTACTACATTCTGGTACAAGGCAAGACAGAATCATAGAAAAGTAGGCTTGTAGGAACTTCAGAAAGATCATCTAGTCCAATGCTCTGCTGAAGGCAGGATCATCTTCAACTAAAGTATTCTGTTCCAGGGTTTTTCCGATCTGCTCACAGCCTTTCTGGTAGGCCTGTGTGAAATGGCTAGCATTTGCTTTGGATTTGGCCGATTTCAGTGGACAGTGATTCAATTCAGTGATTCAAATCAGTGTCCCACATTGATTCAGCCAAATCTGATTCAGAGATCTGACCACTGCCAAATCTCTGAATCAGACAGACTCCATCCCCTGCCCGCTCTCCCAGCCCTGTCAATGGCTGCCCTGCCTGGCCCCAGCATCTCAGCTTTTTTTTTAAAAAAGCCCTGAACTCACCGGCTACTGCTGGGCAGGGCGGCAGTCCCTGCTGCTCCACACTGCCTTGCGCTCTGTGGAGGGGCTCTGCCTTGAGTTCCCAGAGGCCCCGACAGCAGCTGCAGCAGCCAGTGAATGCGAGGCTCCTTTAAAAAAAAAACAAGAAGCTCCAGGATCCTGGGGCTGGGGAGGGCAGCCATTGACATGGATGGGAGAGTGGGTGGGGGGGAGGCTGGGGGCACTTGGGGGCTGGAGGAGCAAGCAGAGGATGGGGTCTGGCGGGGATCCCCCCCATGGTCCTTTGCCCCCACTCCCTTCCCCCCCACTTACCAGCACAGAGTCAGGGTCTAGCTCCCTGCGGCGGCAAGTGGGGACTGCCTGAATCTCCAAAGCTCTCCGAATCTTTTCCAAACGTAGTCAGAGAGCTTTGAAACGATTCAGACCTTTTTACTGGTCTTCAGATTCTGAGATTCGGGCCGATCTTCTCCAAATTGAATCGGCACCCGAAGCTTTGCATAGCCCTACTTTTTGGGTAGCCTGTTTCAGTGTTTAACCCATCTCACAGAAAGTTCTTAATATCCAACCTACATTTCCTAGCTATATTGGTTTTCCCTCATAAATCCTGTTGTTGTTTTTTGTTGCTCTCCAATGGACTCTCTGTAATCTCCCTATATATTTCTTAAAGGTTGGTACGTAAAACTGAACCACAGCATTTTTCATATCAGGCCTTACAAGTGCCAAATAGAGCAGGACAGTCACTTAAAGGTGTGGGTAAAGGGGGAGTCTCTCGATCCACTATTTTCTTTTTAATGAAAATATTACATTTAAAAGAGCTGTCAACTCCATAGGCTGTTGATACCCTGCTTTTTCGTTCTGCATTCTAGAATTTTTGTGTAGTTTGTATTGCAAACAGACTCTGCTAAAAAAAAAACCAAAAACTTTCTTTAAGAAATGCAGGGTAAAGATATCATTTTGGAAGTTTAAATAGACTTTATTTTAAAAGTATACATTATGATTTCTTTTTATTGTTTTTTTCTGATATTTGAGACTAAATGCCCAGTTTCATACAAGTTTGTTTTGCAGTATTTGCAGTGATTTACCTGTGATATTTTGCAGTACTCTATGGCAGGATCCAGACATGCTGGCATGTGTAGTTTGTGGTGCTGCAAACCTCTTTGTCGTTCCACAGACTGCACGAGTTGCACATCAATACTGGGATTTTTTGGTAGTAAAAAACAAACTCAGAAAGAAAATGGTGCAAACCATACCAAGTGGTGAGTGCCAGGTCAAATGGAGAGATGGGGGAGCAGGCAGCTCAGGACTGCCTGCTCTCCTGTCTCCATGCACTGTGGAGCCCCTGTGCTGAGGCACCCTGCATTCCAGACAGCCTTGGGCTGGCTGCTCCCATCTCCATCTGCCTCGCCCCTGTCTCAAGGCATCCAGCACCCCAGCCAGGTGGGGAGCAGCTGGTTGAGGCTCTGCAGGACGTGCCAGGCAGGGGCAGTCGTGCAGGACGTGCCAGGCAGGGGCAGTCGTGCAGGACGTGCCAGGCAGGGGCAGTCGTGCAGGACGTGCCAAGGGAGGAGCAGCTAGCCTGCCTCCTCCCCTATCTCCATGTGCCACTCCCCAGCAGGCTGGGGCACAGGGTGCCTCAGTGCAGCACATGGCAAGCCCCTTATTGAGGCACCCTGTGCCCCTGCCATCCACTGTAGTACGTGGAGCAGCAGGACAATGCACACAGGCAAAAGCGTACACTGGGGCACAAAGTAACAGCACCAATTTGTGGCGCTACTTTGTGTGCTGCTGTAAAAGCAGGCCCCTGCTCACGTGGACCCACCCTATTTGTTTATCCAAGTTTGTCATTTGCTAATTTATCTATCATATAAAAAGAAAAGCATAAATGAAGATTGCAAGTCAGAGAGCAAGAATCCACTGGAACAAACGATACACAAACATTTATTTATTTATTTATTTATTTATTTATTTTCCCCTTCTCTAAATAAATGTTAGAGTTGTTCTGGTACTTATGGTGTGGTTCTGTGATGAGCATATTGTGTAATTTGGGGTTAACTAGCGCCCAGTAAATACAAACTTCTGTGAAATAAACACCCTCTTGTCACTTACTGTAGCATTGCCAATACTAAAAACCTGTGGTTACCAAAAAAAACCAACACAAAATCCTCCCACCTGGGAGCAGCCAGACAAGCCATGCGCAATGGTGGGAGCTACCTCCCACACACAATGAGCCATGCTTCTGTTCCATACCTGCCTTGGCTCCGGCTGGGCAGCAGCTGCCCCAGCCCCATACCTTCCCTCACTGCAGCGGCCTTGATCTAAGCCCCCACCCTTCCTTCTTCCCCTTTCACCACACCAGATTTACCAGTTGCACACAGCTCTCCACACTGCTGGGCTGTGTGGGTCACTGCCTACATGCTGCGCTGCGGCTGCACGCATGCACGGGTATTTATTGGACAAAATCAGCTTCATCGGTTCAATTTCTGATGCAGAAAATTTTCTTTATATCTTTGCATATCCGATCATGGACTGATGCATCAGTGCACCTCTAGTTTGAGACAACATTGGTGTCAAAGAGCAGAGATCTTTTGGAGGGGAGGAGGGGTTGAAACTGGACACAGTACACCAGATGTGGCCCCACCAGTGCCTATTAGAGGGAAAGAATCATTTCTCTTTATCTGCTGGCAGTGCTTCTACTAATGCAGCCCAGTATGCTGTTAGCCTTCTTCACAGCAAGGGCACACAGTTGGTTTCTCTGCACCTCTTAATAATAATGGGTGTAGCAACCATTAATCATATTTAGTATGAGTACTCATTAAAAACCTGGAGAACTACTTAACTAAATAGTTGCATGCATGCGTATGTACTTAATCAAAAGAGCTTAAATGCCTCTAAGATTTTAAAGTAACACAGAATTTTAAGAATACAGACAGACAAATATAGTTGTGTCTGCCAGTTTGGGCTTTTTGTGTCACAGCAGAACAACTTCTGAAACTTTGAGTTGGGCTCTGACTGTGAGCTACCTGCCTAAAGTATTTCATTCTGAAGTAAGCTTTACACAGTGTGTTTAAAAAATAAAAAGACTATAAAAAATAAGACTTCTCTATTTATTGAATTTTTATCTTTGTTTTCTCTCCTAGCCCATCATTCCTATGTTTACACAAAATGTTCGGGAAGGAATTAGGACATTAGGAAGAATAAGTAAGATATTTTACTATTTTCTAACTTTTTTGACTTTCTGTGCATGTGTTCAACTTTACCTCAGTGATAATACTTCCTTTTAAATCTGTGTTTAGATTTGTTTTATATTTTTTATTTCTGATCAGGTGCTATTTAGCGGTTCAACTTTGAGTTTAGAATGTGTTTTCAGATCTGACTGGCATTACTATATCAGATGATCTGTCGTCATTAATAGAATAATTTAGGATTTTAGATGGAATTGGGAGGGAGACTTACTACTAAGTGTGCATGTAGAATAATAAGGTTAGAGTAATACTTCTTGTTTTACATGTTTATAAAACCTATTATGGGTTCTTTTCTCCCTGTTGGGAGGTAGGCCAGACTTCTTGTTCATTGAGGGTTTTTTTTGTTTTTAATACTACCTACATTTTTAAAAGCCCTTGCACAGTTTGTTGAAATTTGCCAGAGACGCATGTGGAGCTGGACTGGGAAGTGCCTGGGGTAAGAGGAGACGCTTCTAATTAATGCAGGCAGGAGCCCTTCTTCTGCTGCAGTGGCTTCCCAGTCTGGCTCTGTATTTTGTCTCTTGGAAACATGGTTCACAGGGCAGTTTCACCTGGCCTGTGGCACCAGTGCCTTGGCACCTGTGAAAATATCTTCAGGGGTTCTAATTGAGTGTGCTCAAATGTTTTCTGCAGAAGGTTGCTCTTTATTTCTCCTCAGACCTCACAACCAGTTCCAAACCACACAGTACTGGAAGATTTCAGTCTGAGCCATCTGTTTTTTGAGGACTTTGATGTAACTCTAACTATGTCTTTGAGTAATCAGCATAGGTTGCATCAGCTACACTTTTCCTCCAGGTTTCCTACACCTGCCCTGTGCAGCACATTCTATCTCAACCATGGCGTGTTCTTTTGCTTCACAACCTTACATGGCAAAAAAACACTACCATTCTCTTGATGTTTTCTGTCTCTGTGGCTGGAAGTGATATGCAGTGCAGGGAAATTGCAAGCGTCAAATACAGATGTAGGAAGTGTTCACATATGCTTTAGATGCTACAAAAATAAACATATAGACTTTATGTGATACACAAGTGCTGTATTACCTCAGGAACTAATCCTCATTCTTCATAGATTAGAACAGTTTTGGTATAATATCTTTCATGTTTGCACCCCTCAGTAGAATGAATATAAATCCTAAGGAAATTTAGTTACCTCATTACTGGTGTATGTTCTTATCTTCTGACTCTACAAATTAGTCCCTTTAATTATCTTGGAACTATATTAGTCCTTATGCTGTGTACACCAGACTAACTTCTTGAACACAAAAAATGGTGACATAACTAAGTTCTGGTCCAGTGTCACAGGTCTAGTTCTAGTGGAACTTTGAGAGACTTTAGGTGCCACATTGATCTCTAACACTTACAAGTGCTGTTAAAACTCAAGCAGTTTGCAGTGCTGAGAGAGTACTTCACGTGTGCAGAAACTGGTTTTTTTTTTGTTTTTTTTCTCGTTTTAAAGCAAAGGGTATCTCCTTGACGCAACCTAACCTTAATAAGTTACTACGTCCCAAAGATTTACAGCTCTTGCAAGTGAACATATGACAGGTCCCTCCATTCTGGTGGCATTAGTAAGGCTTAGTTTGGTAGGATTTTTCTCTTCAAAGGCTGTTCCCAGTCTCTAGGCAAGTAACAGGATGAGGACCATGTCTTAACAGGAGAGAAGGAAAAAGACACTCTCTTGAGTATCTTGGGAGAAGGATTATTTTCTTGCTTGCCCTTTCCTTCTACATCCCCAGCAGGATTTTGAAGGGGCTGTCCACATACCTGAACTGCAACTGACCTGGGCTAAGTACAGACAGCCAAAAAGTCTGAGGCTGAATTGATTCAAGCTTCGCAGGTTAGTCTAAGCTGTGTAGATTGAATCAAGAAGCAACTGAATAGACATTTGCTTTTGATTTTGGAAGTGCAGCCATATGCCTGCAGTGGCCCAGGCCAGAAGCCAGAAACAAGCCTCCCTACTTGGCTGGAGCAGACCAAGGCTAGCCCATCCATCCTTTTAAAGGGGCTTTTTGGGGAGGTGCAAAGCATTCTAGGATGGTGAGGGACTGAGTTAATTTGAATCTGGAGGGGATCTGGGGCAGAAGTTCAGTAAACCCATTTAATCTAAATCAGTTAAGTCTGATATTACATCGGGGTGGGCAGTTATTTTGGGCGGAGGGCTGCCTACTGAGTTTTGGCAAGCCATTGAGGGCCGCTTGACAGGCAGCCAGGGGCAGATGAATATTCAT
>NW_017728886.1:202630202-202641293 GCF_001723895.1 Crocodylus porosus | reverse complement strand
ATCCAGGTTTATTTTAAACTGGTTTGGACCATTTTGAAAGTGGCTTATGTTCAGTGAACTTGTGTTGTGTTACAGATTTGAACTGGATTCTGTTGACTTATATTAGTGTAATTTCTGTCCCTAGCCCTGGAATGGTTCTCCTTATATCTGCTGTGGTAACCTCTAAGGGTGTTTCCACATGACCCAAAGTAGCGTCATGTAGAAATACCTGAATAAGATACCACTCCGAATAAGATTGCTGCTATGCAACTTTCAGCAACCAAGCTATGATTAGGGCTAAGTAGCCCAGGCATATAGCACTATACTACTGCTGCCAGTACAAGAACTAGTTCAGGTATGTCTTTGTAGCATTGCATTGTACTTTAACGAATTCTAGATTTATTTCCTATAGTCTCTCACTGTTGTTGGGAGAAAGGAATCCTAAGAATTTACTTCCAAGGATTATAGCCAGAGGTAAATTGATATTCTTTCTAAGAGATGATCAAGGCTAGAATAACTCTTCAAGAAGCAGTTTGAGAACCTGGATGCTTTATGGGGCTGGGTTACTTTTAGAATGTAATTTATTTATATTGTCTCTCAAAACTTGTTTTCTTTTTTTCTTTAAATAAACTGAAAAACAGAGTTATTTAGACGGATGTATGAATATTTTCGGTTGCCATTTGTTCCTCTATATGGAGGGTTTCCAGTCAAATATCGTACATATATTGGAGATCCTATCCCATATGATCCAAATCTAAATGCTGCAGAATTAGCTGAAAAGGTAAGGGTTGGTTTTTGTTTGTTTGTTGTATCAAAATAGTCAATGTCTAAATATAGCGGAAGCATACTTTTCAAGATGGTGATCTTTACCTTTGGGTATTACACAGAGCAGTCAGGCATGTTAACACTTAAGTTGTTGAAATTAATAATTGATTTCTGCATCATTCAACACTCATGATGTAAATTTGGCACCAAAATAAGTTCTAGGTCTCTTGAAATAGCATGTAGTATTTGTGTGCATCAAAATATCAGCTCTTCTTAGATTCCAAAACCAGGTCTAGTCAGATGATCTGTGGTGGGCTGGTCAAAGTCATCCTAAGAGATGTTTCCTTGTCTTGCATAAAAGAACCCCCAGCCTTTCCTCAAGAAAAACAAAACCCCTCATCTTCAAAACCAAAATTATGGGAGTTGTCATGGAGATATCAGGGAGTAAAATAAAATTATTAAAGCAAAGTAAAAGTGGTCTATCCACCTCCCATAGCCTCTACATACTGTTTTTGATTTTCAACTTTTTACCTACAAGTCTTAACAGTCTTAATGTCTAGAATACGTAGACTAGCTTGGTAGCTTTATGGTCACGTGATTATGATGTAACCTTCTTGAGGAAGTGTGGGCAAAACTTGTTAAGTGGTCCTCACCAAAACTCGTTAAGTGGTCCTCCAGCTGACATAATTCCCCACCCCTGTTCTTGATACAGAGGCATCAAAATTCAGAGGCAATTGATGGATCAGCAGGTATGAATGATGCAGTCATCTGATTACTCCTCTGCAATTGCTGAAATTCATTAAATATGTGCACTAATAAAGCAAACATTCTGAAAGAAGATCCCTCATCTCCTTAAAATATTTGGACTCTGCCAGTATCAAATCAGTTGCATCCCATTAGGCAGTTCACCATCTCTGAATACAGCTATTCAAAATGACATACCATATTTCTTCATGTATAACATGCCTCTGAATAAAATGGGCACCTTGGTTTTTGAAGTGCAGAATGAAGAAGAAAAAGTCTTTCCTTGAAAATGCTGGTAAGTGTGGTACATTCCCAGAGAAAACACAAGCAGCTGCAGGTATGGGGTACAAAATATTGTGGCTCCTCTGTTTAATTCCCTAGCTGCAGAGTGCTGAAGGTGTTGCTGGTTGAGCCAGTGTTATTGAATCTTCAAGCAGAGCTGGTGGGCAGTGATTTAGCACCTGCCAGATTAGCTGAGGGCCCAGTCTCAGGAACCTGGGCTCTGGCACCCAGGGCTTGGCTCAACTTCAGAAATACAGCACAAGGAAAGAAGACATGTCCACCAACAGCTAGGGAGCCCCCTATGCAATGTTACTTTCTCTTAAGAGGTTCGTGCAATAGAAGCTGCTTTTACCATATTTTCTCACATGTATCCCAATTTTCAACAGCTGATTTTTTTATTTTAGTTTATTTTTTTAAATTTTTTTTTGGTTACAGGGGGGAGGGAATGTAACCTCTAAGCTGTTTCATAAAAGATGGGCACTGACTGTCACCATTTGCTTTGGCTCAACCATGGTTTTGAATGACATTGGTCATCATTGCTATGTTTTCTATGAACTCAGTGCTGTAAGGGTGTGTTAAGTGAAATCTGATGCCTGTCAGATTAGAACCTCCCCCTCCCCCCAAACTGGGAGACTTTCCCATAAAGCTGCCTAACTTGTAAATCCCAAAGTGGCTTAGGCATGAAAGGTACCAAGAAATTCCACCCTGGTAGGGTGCTGGTAGTTCTGGGCATGGGCAGTGACAAAACTCAGGTCACCTGGAAGTTTTACTTGTGAAAACCTGGGCACTTGGTTTACTTGACAATTGTTTGTCTCCGAGCACCAAAATTGGTTCTCCGTGTATCATATTCTGGGATGTGGACAGTTAAGGGCATGAGCAAATATACCTGCTCTTGTCTTTAAGAGGGGAAAGGGAGCTGCTGCATGGGAGCACACATCAGCTATATAACTACTGAGCATGCGACTTCCATAGCTATACAAGTTAGCTAGATTGCCCTGACTTTGACCCTGGATGAAATGGGGATAAAATTGCAATAGTTTTGCTACACTTACCACTACAGAAGCAGGCATAGGCATAGTTACATCTTAAAGGTTTATCCTGGAATCCTCTTGTATCAATACAATTGTTAAAAAGCACTTAGGTATTTAGGAATGAGGACTTGCTAGAGGTGGTATCTTTTATTAGAGAATTTTTTTGCAGAAATCTAATTGGTCTATTTCACTGCTCTTTTATATAAAAGATACAAGTCTGGGGATTTTTTTGCTTGTTTGTTTTTGACCCATACACCCCACTCCCTTGGGGTTTCAAAGTCTTTTGAAAGATGAACTATGATTCCAGATATTACTGTGTTCATACTTGTGCAAGAAAAAGAAAGCAACTAACTTCTACATTTTTCCTCCTCTTTTAACAGGCCAAGAATGCAATCCAGTCATTAATAGACAAGCATCAGAAAATACCAGGAAATATATTTAGGGCTTTAAGGGAACGATTTGAGACACAAGTGAAAGAAGATTGAGGTCATTTGTGTAACAAAGTAGACATGTATTTTCAAACTATGTTTGTAACTTGTAATTCTTATTGAAAAGTGATCTTCTAAAACTTAATTAGGAAATGGACATTCTGTATGACATTCTTCTTTTTAAATGTAAATATTTTCTGTATAATTTTGAGAGACAAGCAATATTTCCTCTCCCTCCTTCCCCTACCATCCCCCTAAGATGATTAGTAGGGGCCCAAACCTGCATTCTAAATCAGGTAAAAAAAATAAATAGCCATTCATTTTAATCTGGGGTTCTATCTTGAAAGTACCTTTCTGAAATAATGTTGCACTTTTCCATGTTCATGCTCTTGCTCAGTCCCATCTTAAGTTTGTACTTAATGTTGTCTTAACTGCCAGGCCTACAAGTTCATCCTGGGTTCTAATATTCAGATTTGAGTCTTTCCATCTCGAGCATCATAACTAGTAATAGAGGTTTGGTGGTTAACTTAAGCCCTGAATTACACCACGCTTTTGTTCAAGTCAAACCTTTAATACTTATGTGGGATCATGGGGCATAATTTTAAGACCCTGACATTTCATGAATGAACTGGGACCCTGGTAAGCATGCTGTTAGAAGCGCTCTAAATAAGGTTGTGCACAGATGAAGTGCCTAAAAATGACTGAAGTACTTTAAAAATGACCCTCAACAAATGAAGGACATCTTTTGAAATTGTTTTCTTTTGATGTACTTCCTGAAGCAGCTGCATGGGTCAGTAGTTCTCTGGCATTCCACAGTGCTCCAACCCTTTGTCCCCTTGGGAAAGGAGGGAAGTGGGATGGTCAGCTAATAAGTACTTCCCTGTGTGTGTGGTTGTACTTAGGAACCGCCAGAATCTGGGGGCTCCTCTAGACATGTAGGGAGCCATGTACGACATGCTGGAAATCCAGTGCATCAGAGCAGATAGTCTGCTGGAGCATGGAAATAAATGCATGTGACTCTCGTGTCACATGCATCAGTGTTCCCATACTGAGAAATGGTAGCAGGGGGCTTTGAGCTAAAGCTTGTTCAATGAGCTTTAGCTTAATTAGTGAGCTGCACTAATTAAAAGTGCCTGAACATCAAATGTATCAGCATCCCACAAGCTGAAAAATAGTGGCAGGCACTTTAAAGTGCCACCTTGCACCTCCCAGAACACATGTAAAAAAGCCCTGGAGCCTGAGAGACATGAAGGAATTCTTGCCCCCAGCATCCTAACTGGAAAAAAGCGCTGCTGTGTGCATTCAACACCAAGATACAGGCGTTGGGGTGAGGGGCATTCACCTTCATTTTGGCAAATTTGAAACACTCCAGGATTTAGAATGCTTCAGATGTACATCTGCCTGTAGCTTCATCTAGTTTGACCTGTATAACATTTTAGTACTGGTTGTAATGCTAGAGATGAAAAAGTATCCAGCTTTATTGGAGTCAGAAGAGTTTATGGGCTGGAAGCTTATTAGAAACTGACAAATTTGTTGTGGAAACCAGTCAGATTAGGATGAATATGAAACTTTGCAATGTTGCTATTTTTTTACATTATCATTATTTAGGATAGAACCACACACACTTTCCCCCTCTCCTCCACCCAAGTAATCACTGTAGGTCTAGAACTTTGGCAATGATCTACTAACCGGTTTTTTTGGGGGGGAGGGGGTGGAATGAACCAAACTCCTAATCATTCAAAAAGAAGAATGAGTTCTATTTAATATTATGACTTAAAATCCAAATCAAAGACCACAAGAAGTCCTCTTTTAAATACATAGAGAGCAAAAAGAAGGCACTTGGTAACACGGGGTCCCTGCAGGACATGCTTGGCAGTCTGGTGGTTGCACCAGATGATAAAGCTGACCTCTTTAACAAATTCTTTGCCTCCATATTTCTGAGCAAGGACCACAACATACTCCCACTGGCATCCCAGACGAACTCAGGAGAGGCACAGCCAGGCCCAGAGTCAGAGAGGACCTGGTCAGGGAACTTTTGGTGGGACTGGATGTCTTCAAATCAGCAGGTCCAGATGATCTCCACCTAAGGGTGCTGAGGGACTTAGCAGAGGCCATTGCGGGACCCCTGGCACAGCTCTACGAGCACTCATGGTGCTCTGGTGAGGTGCCAGAGGATTGGAAAAGGGCCAATGTGGTCCCCATTTTCAAAAAAGGGAGGAGGGAGGACCCAGGAAACTATAGGCCCATTAGTCTTACCTCAGTCCTAGGGAAACTCTGAGAAAACTATCCAAAAACACATCTATGAGGGGCCAGCAGGGGAGATTATGCTTAGGGGCAACCAACTTGGGTTCATTAGGGGCAGGTCCTGTAAGACCAACCTGGTTGCCTTCTATGACCAGATCACAAAATCCTTGGACGCAGGTGTTGCCGTGGACCTTGTGTTTCTGGACTTTAGGAAAGCCTTTGACACTGTCTCTCACCCCATTGTCATCAAAAAATTAGGCGACTGTGGCGTCGATGCCTACACGGTCAAATAGGTCACCAACTGGCTGGAGGGCTGCACCCAGAAAGTGGTGGTGGACGGGTTGTTTTCGACCTGGAGGGATGTGGGCAGTGGGGTCCCCCAAGGCTCAGTCTTTGGGCCCGCACTGTTCAACATCTTCATCAGTGACTTGGAAGAGGGTGTGAAAAGCACCTCGTTCAAGGTCGTGGATGACACTAAGACATGGGGAGAAGTGGGCATGTTAGAAGGGAGGGACAGGCTACAACTAGACCTGGACAGGTTACAGGGGTGGGCAGATAAGATTAGGATGGGATTCAATACTGACAAGTGCAAGGTATTGCGCTTGGGGAGGAAGAGCCAGCAGCATAGCTACAAGCTGGGGAACTCCCTTGTCAGCACAGAGGCAGAAAAGGGTCTTGGTGTCATTATCAATTCCAAGATGAACATGGGCCACCAATCTGGGGAGACAGGAAGGCTAACTGCACCTTGTCATGCATCCACAGATGCATTCACGAGCAGGTCCAAGGAGGTGATACTCCTCCTCTATGTGACACTGGTCAGGCTGCAGTTTGAGTACTGCATCCAGTTCTGGGCACCACGCTTCAGGAGGGAAGTGGACAACATGGAGAGGGTCCAGAGGAGGGCCACTCGCATGGTCAGAGGGTAGCAGGAGAGGCTACAGGACTTGAACCTGTTCAGCCTCCACAAGAGAAAGCTGAGAGGAGATCTGGTGGCCGTCTAAAAACTTACCAAGAGGGACCAGCGGGGAGCGGGAGAGACTCTGTTCCCCCGAGCACTACCAGGAGTAATGAGGAATAATGGCCATAAGTTGACGGAGAGTAGATTCAGGCTAGATATCAGGAGGCACTACTTCACAGTCAGGGCAGCTAGGATCTGGAACCAACTTTCGAGGGAAGTGGTGCTTGCTCCTACCCTGGGGGTCTTCAAAAGGAGGCTGGATAGACACTTTGCTGGGGTCGTTTGACCCCAGTACTCTTTCCTGCCCATGGCAGGAGGTCAGACTTGATGATCTGCTCAGGTCCCTTCCGACCCTACCAATTATGAGACTGAAAATATTGATTATGTTACAAAACAGAATGCAACTCCTAACATTCCATTTTCAGAGTTCTACCACCTTTAACAGAATAAGCATTCCCAAAGAGCTTTTGTAATTTTTTTTGTATATTTGTATTTTCCTGAACCATTTTATGTAGAAAGCCAACTACATTTTATACAATAGACTAGCTATATTACAGTTTTTGTCTCCACCCCATAGACTTTCCTCAGGTAAGTCATAATTATCAATTAAAGGGATTGATTAAGGAGTTGCAGGTTTGGGCTCTTTTATACATTGGTAATAAGCTATAGTCTTTAACTCTGATATGCATAGCTGACTAATGCATGGATTGTCCACATAGCAAAGATGTTAAATAGCCAGTTTAAAATTAACATCTAGGAATGTTGTTTCATTGCTGAAAAAGTACATATCACTTGAGCAAAACAAGAAGTTTTGAAAGATTTTTATTTTGTAATGTCCTTGCAGTGTCTCTGACGTTTTTAATGAAATTTTAAATAGTCAAAAAGGAACTGTGTTTAAGTTAACCAAGCTGTAGTTGTTCACTTGTGCAAATACTTATACACATTATTGTATGTGTATGAGTTATTCCCAGTTAAATCAATAAGATTGCATAAAGTGCATGTTTTCAGTGCCTTAAATTAAGAGTACAAGCATTGTTAGGGAATTTGTGTAAGATAAGATCTGCCAAAACAGGTTCGCTATTTGTACAAATATAGTTGCATCTGATTTTAATATTAAAAATATTTAGCTAAAATGTTTTAGCTGGAAGAAAATCATGTAGTTTGAAAACAAGCCTTTTTAAAATTCCACCATCTTTAAATTGATTTGTCATCTGCTTGATACCTTACAGGGATACCACCATACTATATGAATGTATTTAATAATATTTTTCTGTGTTAACTTATTGGACTACTTCAGTAGACAATTTTGAGTAATAAGGTTATTTTATTTTTGCATTTTTCTCAAGGTGGACAATAAAAACCGACTAGTTGGTTTATAGTCACTATGGCCGCTGACAGATGTGAAAAAAAGGCTTTACCAGAACAGGGAGTTGGACCCAGCTCCCTTGCATCTGTATAGATTGGGTCCTTCAACAGGCCTTTTTGGCACTTTTATCTAAAGCTGATTCAGTCAGCTACTAAATAAAAGCCAAAAAGCCCTGCCGAAGCATGCTATCTATACAGACATTGAGCAAGCCAGCTTTAACTAAAGTAATGCCTCTTGTCGACATGTGTTGCGCTTGGTGTGGGGGCATGCCAACTTAAAGTGCTGGGTGTTTTCCTTTTGCCTGTTTTTTGTTTGTCTGTAAGCTGCCATTCTTTTGAGGATTTCATGCACTAGAATAGTACTTCAACATTTAAGTTGCACGAAAGACATGGGAAAACTTAAATTCCACTTGAATTAAAAAAAAAAAAAAATTTATACCATACTTAGATTTTGCAAAACTAACTTCTAATAAACTTGGGGCCAAAGTTGACCTGACTGTCTCTTTAATATAAAGTATTGGAATGTGAGTATCGAAAATGAAGTGCAGTATTGGTACTCCTTAAATGTTAAATATACTTTTTTGTATAGCTTTTTCATAATTATTTCTATATTTATGGTGTATGTACTGTATAGAAAATAATTACAGAAAAATAAAATGGGACTACAACAAGACAGGCTTCTGAAATTGTTTTGTGTTGAGTTATAGGAATTAAATCTGAGAATACATTTGGCCTGCCTCCTTGAAACTACTAATGTTTCTGAGAAGCATGTGGCATCTCTAGGAGGAGGAACCTTTAGGTGTTAGGGAAGAAAAAAAATAGAATACAAAGAATAATTACTCTGGCAGTCGGGAAGGATTCAGGGAGAGAATAAGACAAAATTAAAAGAATGGATGGAAAGGAACAGCAGCAGTTGTTCTGAGGCATAGATGGAAGGAACCTAGACTCATGAAGGCATGGCCAATCTGTTAGAAAGGGGAACCCAACAGACCCTTCAACTACCCCTGTCTGACAAGGCTTCTCTTTAGGTGATGATAAGGCTATTTTCCAGGAGTTGCTAATGTATTGTGTACTGAGAACAACTTAATAAGAGAATGATCAGTTGCCAGTAGATTGTATGACTAACTCCAAACAGCAAATGGACAATTTACAATAACGTGAAGACAGTTATTTTAAATTTCATCCCACTTTTTTATGCCCTCTTTCTCAAGCATGGTACATAAATGTGTATATCGCTTAGTCACATTAAGGGAATTTAGCACTTAATCAATGTGACAGATCCCAAACATGTTACTGGCTTATTTATTGGCTCTGCTACTCATCCAATAGTTAGGGACCTACCCAAATGGAGGGGGCAGGCAGTTGATTTTGCAGGCAGATCACCGCGTCAACCGCTTTTTTTGTGGGCTTTATTGAGGCAGGGCCCCCACCACTGAGGGGCGCCAGCAGTCCAGCCCCTCCCTGCAAATTAGCAGATGTCTCAAAAACCACAGCTTAATTACCTGGATTAAGCCCACAGAAGCCATTAATGGAAACATTAAGCAATCTAAGTATTTAATTAAACTAAACTGAAATGTCTTACGAAATTAGACATTAGCTATACACAACATGAGTTGTAACTAGTGCCATGACTATACTAAATGATGTTGTAAAAGAGGTGTACTCAGTGCTCACTTTGAGACAGGTAATTATGCTAGATGTTAAACACTAGCATGAAGCATACAGCAGCAGGTGCTACTTACGTTGTCTGTGAGGTGAACGCTTGTCTGTATGCTGAGGTGGCGTGCGCAGCATCCATTGAGTTTGTTGGAATAAGGCAGCCTTTTGCCAGGGAGTACAGATACAGAAAGTAGTCACAGAGTACCAAAACACAGGCACAGGCATCTGGCACTCTTTGACAAAGTTCACGTAAGCAGCACATTCCTTGTTGTGCTCTTTTCCCCCAATCTAGGGATTGATTTCAGTAGCTGAGGGCCACAACTCAGAGCAGGCACTT
Source organism: Crocodylus porosus (assembly GCF_001723895.1). NCBI lineage: Eukaryota > Metazoa > Chordata > Crocodylia > Crocodylidae > Crocodylus > Crocodylus porosus. Next base: position 202,631,501 of record NW_017728886.1, on the reverse strand, counting down.
GCCTAGAGTCCAAAATCCAAAATAGGACTAAGGAAGGAGTCGGCTGGTTGTCTAAAATACAGTGGCAGTGAGAGGTTGTACCTGTAGTACTGGTTCAGCTTCAGAGCTTTTGCCTGAAACCACTCCCTTCTCTGCTGGTTTTCATGTTGACAACTTGACAGTTCTTGTGATGCCGTGTCTTTGACCCAATTTATCAAATCCATTGGCTTGTTGTGTGCATGGTGGATCACAGTGTGCCGGCCTTCAAACCACCTTAGAAGCTCCATGAACTGGTTAGCAATTTCCCCCACAAACTTCACTTGATCTTAAACATCTTCCTGTGCCAGGGGATTGTAAAGCTTAAGTATGCACTGTGCCGGGTGTGATTTTTCAACTCCTTGCTCACAAACTGCTAGTGTTACTGCATGTGCTTAATATAATTTCAGACTACTTTGAACCACGAATTCCACCTTGTGAGCACAGGCTCTGGTGACAGTGACACAGTTGAATATAAGTCCCCACTTTGACTAGTGAGGGGCTACCCATACTGGAGCTTATGTCCAGGACCATCCTTGAAGGCTTTTTTGAAGGAGGACACCAGGCTATCCACATCAGGGAACTGCATGCACCAGATGCCACTTAATAAAGACAAACTGTGCATTGCAGATGATACGAACTGCATTGGGCAGAATTCCTTGGAGCATATCAAGGAAAACCTGGCACGTGTGCATGGCATTGTCAAACAGAAATGCTGAGATCTTGTTCAATTCTAAGCCAAAGCTGACAATTGCCAATTGCCTTCACTACAGCCTGAGCCATGGTAGCAGAAATTGACAGACATGAGGGGGCCCAGCTCGGTTTGAAACACAGGTAAATCCCAGTCTGTCCAGCTCCCAAGTACAAGTAAAATTTGCAGCCCATAGTTATCTTGAGGGTTCGTGGCTTCATCAGCCACCATGGAGAAGGATTCATAAACTGTCAATGCAGACTTTGTGGACTGCACATATGAAGCAATCACTAGGGGGAGATAGTCTTTCATAGATTTCATAGACATTAGGCCTGGAAAGTACCTTGAAAGATAGTTTCATAGTTACTAGGGTTGGAAGGGACCTGAGCAGATCAACAAATCTGACCCCCTGTCATGGCAGGAAAGAGTACTGGGTCAAACGATCCCAGCAAGGTGATTGTCTAGCTTAAAGACCCCCAGGGTAGGAGCCAGCACCACTTTGCTTGGAAGTTGGTTCCAGATCCTAGCCGCCCTGACAGTGAAGTAGCGCCTCCTGATATCTAGCCTGAATCTACCCTCTGCCAGCTTGTGAC
>NW_017728886.1:202624185-202625800 GCF_001723895.1 Crocodylus porosus | reverse complement strand
ACCTCGTCATTCCTTGGGGCACTCTGGTGAACAAATGTTCCCCCAGATACTGGTGGTCACCCCTGATAAACTTATAGGTGGCCATCAGATCACCCCTGAGCCTGCGCTTTTCCAGGCTAAAGAGTCCCATGGCTCTCAGCCTGTCATCGTAAGATCTGTTTTCCTGACCTCTGAACATGCGCGTGGATCTTCTCTGGACTCTCTCAAGCTTCTCCACATCCTTTTTAAATTGTGGGGCCCAAAACTGGATGCAGCACTGCAGCTGTGGCCTTACCAAGGCCAAGTACAAGGGGAGAATGATGTCCCGGGATTTTCTTGAGAAGCATCTATGGATGCAAACAAGCATTTTGGTCACTTTTCTAGCTGCAGCATCGCATTGCAGGCTCATGTTCATCTTGTGGTCATGATGACCCCCAAGTCTCTTTCTTCTATAGTGCCAGCCAGTGTAGCACTGTCCAGCCTATAAGAATGCGGCAGGTTTTTCCTCTCAAGGTGGAGAACCTTGCATTTTTCAGTGTTAAAGTCTTGGGAAAGCTTGTTCACACAAGGAAAACTGCCAGTATTTGGCATGTTTTTGATTCGGGTAGTCCCTTGAATTTGCATGTTCAAGTTTCTCCAATCAAGTTCACTGCCACAAAAGCCTCCACAAGGGAAATACTGTCACTCATCTTGCCAAGCTTCTTTCTCTGGTACTTTTAAAGAGCAAAGAACATGGTCTCCTGTTTCTTGCTCTGATATTCGGCCATTGCAGCAGACTTTTGCTTCATGTGTGCCTTGGACTCTAAGCATCAATCCATACTAGTATTCCTCAACACACTGAGCACCTATACACAAGCATGGAGGCTACACCCACATGCTTGAATTCCAGTGCATCAGAACAGACTCATTTAATTGAGAGCCCACCATTTTTCACAGAAAACACCTGATTTGAGTAGGCTCCTACCAATACTAAATTTAATGACATTTGGACAGTTGCCTTTTAACACTGAAACTTCATATGAAAATTACAGTAAACTCTAGTTAATTTGGCATTCCAAGAGGAATGCAAATAATGGTGAATTATCCAGTAGTGACCAATTATTAATAGTTGATACCTGGGAGGGGAGAGCAGGGTGTCTTTAACAGGCAATCAGAACAATGCAAATTAACCAGAATGTATGTTAGTCACATTTTGACAGGAGAAGGAATTTGTGGTGGTTAGTTGTGCCAGCCCTCTTGATTCTGTTCAAGTACGAAATTATGCAATATGGTTTTGTGTTGATTTTGCCATGGCAGCAGTTTATGCCAGTACAGTCCTAGACTTACAACGTTTCAAGTTACGTTTATAAATTGACACCGTTTCAACTTTCTGATGTCGGTTTTGACTTTACAACGCTTGATCTGATGTGATGCCATGCCAGCGAACAAGTTTGCTGTGTCACCCATCTCCCTGGAGAACACCTGACCAAACTTCCTTGAACACTTTTTTTAAGAAAGCAAACAAGACTCCAGAAGAACCTGCAGCCAAGACTCCAGCCAAGAGCCCTTCAGAAAGTCCAGTAAAATCACCTCAAAGAAGTCCTTCCAAATCAATATGATTGATATTTACAATATAAATACATTAATGTAGCTATAT
>NW_017728886.1:202568941-202623840 GCF_001723895.1 Crocodylus porosus | reverse complement strand
TGAGTCGCAGTTTTCCCTGCCCAGCTGATAGTTTTGTCACAATTAGTGTTAATTAAGCTTTAAGTCATGCAGCCTTTTTGAAGATGTATTGACAGCAAAAATCAACTGGAAACTTATCTGGATATGTTCCATACAGCATACAAGCATTTAATAGCATGGGAAATGCATCTTATGTAAAAAAGAAAAAAAAAATGCTCTGAAGCCTTGATGAAGGTTTGAAGTTTTAGGATACAACTGTCAGTTATTAACTTTACTCATCTCATTTTCTGTTTAAAGTCCCAGCCAGCACAAAGGTAATGTAGCCCCACAATACAGTGAAATAATATGAATGCTTCTTTAATAAAATTCAGTGCTACAAATAGGCAAAATAAATGGTTTCCTTGATGTGAATTCTCTCTCATCATGGGTCATTTGCAGCCCTTGCTCTCACTTAAACACTGTAGCTTGTTTGAAGAATTATTTTTTGCTTGAAATATATTGTCATTATTTTGAGCATTTTTGAGAGTAACATAGTAGTCCACTGTGCATGGTCAGCATTTGGTTATGTCAGATAACTATCCATAAAAATGTATTTAAAAAAAAAAATTTCCTAAAGGATATAAATGTGCTGATGCTTTAAACTTTAAGGCATATTATGCTTTGTGGTTCAAATTTTCCCTAGGAGGTCATGATGCAACCTACTGTTTAATCCAAATCACACCTGTACAGAAAAACAGTAAATGGTGTCAAGGTACTGTTATCAGTATCAGAAATGAGTTTGGTTTCAGTGCCTTAAGATGCATTTGAATTTTCAGAGTCAGATGCAAAAAAGAACTCGTCTAAAAGCTATGAAGGAACCTGAAAAAAGAAGCTCTTTGTTCTCCTGCATCAGACAGGAAAGTCTTTTGTGTAGCATGGGGATAGAGAAAAGGGACAGACTTTTCTTAGAGCAAAATAATTCATTGGTGCTGGTGACTATCTCCCTAGATCATGGCTATTGGGGATGTGTTGTGCAGAACCAGGCCCAGGCAGACACCAACCAGCACCTGTACCAAGTGTCTTACATGGTGGCACTACCTTAACAGAAGTTTAATGCCTTTTTGTTCTCATTAGGCATATGCTTTTTCTCTCACTGAGCAGAAGCTCTTTCCCTCTGAGGTCTGTGATTAATGCCATTGACAGATCTGCATGTAAACTTTTCCTGCCAGCTAGCAGTGGCCCTTCTAGATGGGTCTTGATCCACCTAAAAAACAGTCACCCATACTTGTACAAAGTTCCACAATAACCTTAACCAGGCCAGAATTCAGAGGCATTAAGGAGTTGGTATTCACCACTGAGGAAGGGAAAACTCTTCCTCCCTAGTAGTATCCTTGTCATTCCACCGACAACAGAATAATCACAAAAATGTAGGCTTGGGGACAGAACAACATCAATGCCCTTCCTGGCCATCAAAATAGCTCTTTTTGCTGGTAAAGCTGTATGTAGTGTCAGCCTTGGAGGCCAATCAGAAGACTTTAGACTTCCCCAGAACTTCTTGTGTAGATTGCTGAGACTATGCAGACTGAAGCCTCAGTCCTCTTAAAAGTCCACTTATTTTGTTTGACCATCCTATATGCTTCTGGTCTAGTCTAAATTGTATAGTTAACATGGACTGACTCAACTGAATCTGAAGACTTACATCAGATGCTGATCACCATTACCACCAAAGGGAAAATGAGTGAAAATGAGCTATAAAGAGTTCCCTTCAAGGTTGGAGTACTGCAATACCTGGCCGGTCCCTTGAGCTCTTTGGTCATTCAGCCATACAAAAAAAAAAAATCTAACAAAAGCACCATGAAAGATAAAGACCTTAAATCTCTAGTACAGTGGTTTTCAACCCATGGTCCCTGGGCCTTTGGGGGTCTGCAGACTATGTTTAAAGGGTCCACAAAAGATGCCTATGATCAATCAAAAGGATACACTTATAGGTCAAAAGGGTGAATAGCTACACTTATAGTTCAGAAGGGTCTGCACTGCCATTCAAAGTTTCCAAAGTGGTCTGCAAATGACAAAAGGCTGAAAACCACTGCTCTAGCACTGCTTGAGGAGCAGTCATGCTCCCCAGCTTTGTTACGATTCCACCAGTTATGCACATTCCAGGGGTCATGGAAAACCTACTGAACTGCAATGCAGTAACTGATCATGAGTGGAATCCTTCCTAGATTCAATATTCTATCAGGAGGAGACTTCGACAATGGATTCATTCTCCAGGCACAATGTTAGGAGCCAGAGCCTATGTATTCTCTTAGGACTCTTAAGATTTACCTTATGCTGACCCAAAAATTACATGGCTTCCTCACAGAAACACTACATGGCATCCAGGACGCCCATTCTCTCAATGAGGCAGCTTTTATGGGCTCCTCTGGAAATGTGCATGCTCATTCTGCTAATGGGCAGCTGTCAGCCTTCTGCATCTCCAGGGAATGGTTCTGTTCTGGCCAAGAAGTGTACCTATCTCCCATTTTCTCCATGTGTAGACTTAGGCATTTCTGTCATGTTGGGATCCAGCTCACTCATAAGAGAGATCTGCTAGTGCATTTGTACACATGAACATCAGCAGTAACTTCAGTAAAGGGTGAAAATTCATTTTTTGTGTACTGGTGGTGAAGCCTATATTTTGCCCAGTACCTACTGCTTAAGGCATATGCCCAGCACAGAAGAGATTTGGGTTCTAGCCCCCTCCCACCTTCCCCTCCTCACCCCTTTGGTGTAAGAGGTTATGAATGCTCAGGTCCCATCATCTTGCCCTATCCACTAGGCTGTGTATCTTCAAGGTTTTCTGTTGAAACTGGCTCTGTGGGTGGAATCAAATGCAAGTGTCATGAAGCAGTAGTACCTGGCAATGGTCCACTAATTAAACCACCCTCCTGAAAGGGATGAAGCCCTGGGTTCTAGGTCCTACTTCAAATATTATTTATACCTTTTATTCAGTGACAAATGTAATACATAAAACTGAGGCATGGTAACAGCAAGCTTTCATTCCTTTGGCTGAAGATACTGTAAAGAAGAGAAAAAGACTGGATGAGGTACATACATATTATTTATTTGGCAGCAGCAGGGGTAAAAATCTAGTCAAACTAATTTCATGCTGAGGGGAGGGGGGACTTCATAAGGACTCTCACTTTTCTAAGGTTTCTTTGATTCTTGAGTCAAGTGTAAATTTAAAGGAGAAAGTTTTGTTCTAAATTGTCAAAGAAACTGAACAGCATGACACTGTTATGTGATCCTTCCTAGTCCTACAGGATTTTGATTATGGAATTAATTTTGAGACTTCACCAGTAAATCAGCTCATTGTAATTACTTTAAGATGGTCCCTTTATTTATTCTTTTCCAGTTACTATGGCTGCAAGAAAATTAGCCATTGAGATTCTGGAAAACTGCTTCACTTGCACAGTCTTTGGTAAATCTTAGGAAGGATACTTCAAATTCATTTTTTTCTGTCCGTTCTACTTAAAACTTTACATTTATTTCAGGCCTAATACTCTTCCTTTTTCTTGTGTGCAATGCATTTCAAGCAGACAGACCCCTGCTCCTCCCTGTGAAGGTTTTTTTCAGCGATGGACAGGAAGCTGAAACATTGCTTAAGAGCCTTTTTAGTGAGGGCATGATGTTCATTAAAGGAAGAGATTATCATCAGGCATATAGCTCTGCTTCTTTGGTACCCCTACTCTTCAATCTTGGCTTTTCATGTTACACTTACTTAGGTTATTTATTGCTTTTAAAAAACTAAGAATTTCAAACAAGAACACCTTTAAAGGTTGTTTATGTGTATTTACTTCCAACACTAAAATGTCAGAACTCAAATTAGAATAACACATGTTCACAAGTACTTCATGACCAGTCTCCAAATTTAAAACCATTATCTGCCCAACACTCTGATGTCTGCTTTCACTTTCATATACTTTCTGTGTGCCTGAGAAAGAAGTAAAAGATACAATGCAACACAGTAATTTTAACAGCTTGATTTATCATATAACCTACACAAGGGTGGCCAACCTGAGGCACATGGCAGAGGTCAGCTTCTGTGCATAGCACACAGCAGACAGGGGAGAAGACGGACAGCATGGTGGCAAATCGAGGAGAAAGCAGAAAACAGAGCACCATATGGGGCAGAGAGCACAAAGAAGGCAGCAGAACAGCTGATTGAGCAGGGGAAGAAAATCAAAATAGCACTTAGTGAGTGTGTAGTGCTAAATTGTGGCTCATCTGCCCAAAAAGTTGCCCCCTCCCACAGACCTACACACTTCTGAAATTGTGTGTATATTTCACTGTTTAAATATAGTTTGGGTTAATAATAGAGGGCTTATTAATGTGCAACATGGTGCTGAATTTACAAAGCACACCGCACATTAACAATCCCTCTATTATTAATCAAAACTAAATTCAAATAGTGGAGTATACATACAATTTCAGATATGTTATTTCAGTAAAGGTGGTATCTTTTATTAGACTAACTGAATAGTTTGGAAAATGTTCTTTACAAGCTTTTGGGCACAAAGCCTTCTTCAGGCATAGGGTGAGTCTGCTGGTGTTTGTGTACTCCAGGGGCAGGACAAATATGGCCTGTGGGTGGAATCTGGCCCACCAGCCATTCTATCTGGCCCACAGGGCCTGTAAAAATTTTAAAAAATTAATATTTATCTGCTTCTGGCTGCCTGTCAAAGATGACAGGAGACAGGGGCAGTAGGACCCAGGAGAAGCCCGAAGCAGGACACAGCAGCCCAGCCCCACCCCAAACCCAACCATTTGCCTGCCTTCCTGCCACTGCACTGCTCCAGCACCCCCTGGCTCTCAGTTGCATCGCTGGACCATGGGAACTCAGGGCCTGTTCCAGTAGGCCAGGGTGTGTATGTGTGTTTGTGTAGAAAAGGACTCTGTGTGTGTGTGTGTGTGTGTGTGTGTGTGTGTGTGTTCATAGGGTGAGTCCCTCATGCACACCCCACCATACACATGCACTCACACCCACTTTGCACTGCCATACACACAGACCCCCACACTCACACCTCCTCACACACCCCAGCCACCCTCCCCCCAACACAGCCTCCCCACAAACCCCATACCCACCCACACCTCACATATCCACACTCACATGCTCCCTCACCCCATATCCACAGACACACCCACATCCTCCCCCACACCCCACATACCCACACACCCACAGCCCCACACAAACATATCCCCCCACAATATAAAAGACTAGGACTTCATTTTAAGTTATTATATACCCTCACCTTTACGTACACTACACAAACACATATAAATCAGGATAAAAATATTTTTTGCTATCAAATTAATGAATTTTTTGATGTTCACTTTTTAGAATATAATTTAGTATTTTTCTGGTTCTGAGATGGCAAAACCTCTTGCTGAAAGGAGTATTTCTGGGGGCAAGGCAAGGGACTTCTGGTGGCAAAGGTCAGGGTTTAGGGGGCAGGACTTCCAGTCATAAGATGGCAACCAGGGGGCAGGGCACTTATCAAGAGGTGGGGCTACCCATGCAGCCTTCAATAGCTTGCCAAAACTCATTAAGTGGTCCTCCACCCAAAATAATTGCCTGCCCCGATCTACTCTCTAGGGTCAAAAAGAAATAAAATAGAAGCTTAAGCCAATATACAAAATGAAGGTCTGTGAAAATGTAAATGCGGGGTAGGGAAAATCAGAGGGGATAGGAATAATGGGTGAGAGACAGGTAGCTGGGTGTGGGGGACAAAAGAAGGAAATGTTGACAGGTGATAAAATGTAGTTGGTAAAATGCAAAGAGGCTACCTGGGCTTGTAAGATGGCAGGCAGTTTATAATGTAATCTACATTGTGCTGCACCACGCAGCCTACCCATGCTCTTTAAGTGTCTACATGGGGAGTTCACAAACTACACCCTAACTCCCACTACTCTAAGGGCTTAATTCTAAGTGGTATTTTCTGACCTAGCTTTGCAGGTTAAAATTCTACCAAGCCACATTTTTGATTCAACACTTCCTGTATGGGCAACTGGTGCCTCCTGAGTTGGGGGGGCACTTGCTCCCCCCACCTGACAGTCAGCAAGTGGAGTGGTCCCACCACAGCCAATTCTGCAGGCCAGTGGGGGTCTCCCACAGCTGATCCTGCCAAGCCACAACTGGCAGTGGCACGTTGTTGGCACTTCCGGCCACTCTGCTGGCGCTTCCGGGTCAGTGGGATCAGCTGTCGGGGGGGGGAACCGCTTCTCCTGGTGCACTCCCTGGCCAGTGCTCTGGCCAATCCCCCATTTATAACATTGTTTCTTATAAGGAAATTGGTTCCGAGTTACAATGTTTCAACTTAAGAAGTGGTTTCCAGGAACCAATTGTGTCATAAGTCTAAGGTCTGCCTGTATTCTGAAAGGAAAGCTCCGTGAGTTGCAGTTTTCCCTGCCCAACTGATAGTTTTGTCACAATTAGTGTTAATTAAGCTTTAAGTCATGCAGCCTTTTTGAAGATGTATTGACAGCAAAAATCAACTGGAAACTTATCTGGATATGTTCTATACAGCATACAAGCATTTAATAGCATGGGAAATGCATCTAATGTAAAAAAAAAAATGCTCTGAAGCAATTCTTGATGAAGGTTTGAAGTTCTAGGATACAACTGTCAGTTATTAACTTTACTCATCTCATTTTCTGTTTAAAGTCCTAAACAGAAAATGTTTTGGGGGGTGGGGGGCACCAGTGCTTTAACCTGCCTCCCCTGCTGTCAGGCGGTACACGTGCACCCCCATGCACCTTCCACACATCGCCACTGACTCACTGGTATATGTGTTAGTACAGATGCAAGCTTCAGTCTCTGGGCATGCCCTGGAGAGATCTGAGCCATCCCCATAGGTGCACAGAGACTGTTTATACCTCCTAGCAATTCAGACTTGCACCTGGCCTCTGGGCCCTGAGCCAGCAGGAAAAGTTAGTTGGGCATCAGCTACAACTAGCAACACTTTGTTGCTTGTGCTACATGATGCAAACCTGTTTGGCAGCAAGTTTGCTTGCCCCTGCCTGACCCACATATAGGGGATTTCAGGCAATGGTAGGATGAAAGACAGGTGGTTGAAGGAGAGTTAAGAGAGAGTAGAGACAGGATAGATGTGGGGGCCAAGGGCAAGGTAGTGGGCCAGGAATTAGAGAAGAGTTGAGAGGGCCTTTGGGAGGAAAAGGGACAGTTTGGGTAGCTAGCCAGTGGTGAAGAAGAGGGTAGATGTAGCTGGAACAATGGAAAAGTGTCTAAAGGGTGGCTGCCGGCAGTATGCCAGCAGCAGTGGAGTGCAAGTATTTTGTGCTGCAGCAACAGCAGCAACCAGGGCCAGGCAGACCTCTCTTTGCCAGCAGTAGCCAGGGCCTCTGAGTCACTGGGGCAGGTAGGACTGACTACCCACTGCTGTTTAGCACACAGCAACCTGTGCAGGTTTTAGCCTGGGAGTCAACTTCCCCCCAGGGTTTTTGCCCAGGGCACAAAACCTGCTAGTTATGCAGGTTTCCACGCCCCCCACCCCCCGGCTCTCCTTATCCCAGATGACAATCCTTTTGACAAGCTCTAGGGAAAATGGCCATGGTCACCCACTAGCCATCTGGAAGGGGGACATCTTAGATGTGGTCTTGGACAAGGCTCTGTCTGACAGACTGCACACAGGTTGGGTGTTTTCTCTCCTGCTGAGCCTGTGTGGAAATGAGAAGGAAAACTGCTGTAATGCTAGGTGCAGGGCAACTGTTCCCCTTTCCTTTGTTGCTTCTCCCTTAGGGTGTTTAGAAGTCAGCCAGCCCTATATTAGACTCTCAGATGAAGTTATCAGTGAACAAGACAAGGCATATATTTTCATAACCTATCCTGCTGATTCCAATAAAATAAGAATAGATTTGACAATCATGAAAACATGTGAAGGTGCCTGGGCTGCATGCATCATTTTGCTCTATGAAACTGCAGCTTCATTTACTGAATCTTGTTTGAAAACACTTTGACCTCTTTGGCAACCTTCCCCGTTTTGACAGTGACTCCACCTTGTCTTCAGGCTCTGTGCCGGCTCACAGAGGCATGGAGGATATGCAGCCAAAAGCAAATGAAGGAATGTAAAATGAGATTCTCAAGGTTTGTAAACTATGATCGTTCAGGGGAGACGCTGTTCCATGACAGGCTGGAACTAGCTTAGCTTTAAAGTCTTGAAATATTTACTATTTTTGATTTTGTCCGGTGCATGCTTAGCTAAACACTCAGGCTGATTTTTTAGCTAAGCAAACAGAGAAAATGGCTGCCAGCTTTCCTTTTACATGCAAAGCACCTCTGAAAGAAAAGGAGGTTTGGGACTGGAGCATTCCACGGTGGTGGATGTCTCCATTAGCCCTAGAGTGTGTAGTCACAGAAGACAGGGCATAGCTTGTAGTTTTTCACCTTAATCAGCACCTAGGATAATGTTGCAGACAGAAAATTGTTGATTATGAGGGAAAGGTGGTACTTTGCAGTGACAAAAGATATGTCAACTTCTAACATTTTGGCCAACTTCAGTATTTGCTTTCCTAGGTATATTGGCATGATTCTCTTCAACTGTCCAGCCACATTCATTTTGTAACCAGGAGAGTGGAAGAATGTGGTAGGGGTAGAAAATCCAAGTTATTAAAGCAGAACTGAGCTCCTCCTGCCCCTCCCCACTCCCTTCTTGGCCCCCCTGCCCCATTCAGATTTTATATGTGATTCTGCATTTGTTTTCAGATAGGTTGCAGGAAGCACACTTAGTGCCTTAATAGTGTTTAAAACATGTAGAATTACCCACTTGGCAGTTGTTTTATTTATCCAGCCTGAAGTGGCCTGACATTTGTAAATAACTGTAGTCTCATTCTAACTGTTATCCAAGAGCTAGGACACTGAGAGAGTTACTGTCAGTGGTTCAGTTCCCTGTAATACTTGTAGTAAAGCTTGAAAACACAAAACACCATCCTTTCATGAACAATTGATGTGAAAAGCATTGTGGTACAGTGAACAGCCACCTTACCACAAGGCACCTCTGGTCCTGTTCCCACCTTTGACAGCCTGTGGGAGTCCATTTGCTCTTTACCTGTTTCCTCTCTACATTTTTGTCTGTTTCTTGAGAGATTCTTACCACAGCTGTGTCATAAGTAGGAAATGAATGTTTGTCAGTTCAACTGCCCTCTCTTCAAGCACTTGTCATCAAGTGTGGTAGTGGATTATTTTGAGTGAGCCTTCTCCCTAGATGTCATTTTCATATAAAAGGTTAAATACATTCTGTAAAGCAAATATTGTAATTAATATTCCTGTTTGAAAAAGGAACTTCTGTGTAATGCTATATGTTGTAGTACTGGGGTGGGCAAAATACCACTTGGGGGCCAGATCTGGCCTGCTAGGCCATTCTATCTGGCCCATGGGGCCGCTGAAAAATTAGAAAATTAATAATTTGCTCCTAGCTGCCTGTCAAAGAAGACAGGAGCCAGGGGCAGTAGGACCCAGAGGAAGCTAGTGGCAGGACCCAACAGCAAGGTCTGCCTAGCCCTTGCCCCACGCCAACCAGAAACCCCCTTGCCTAGAAGAGACTTCTAGCCTGGGACCATGGGGTTGTTCCTGCTTCCCTGCACTGGAAAGGGAAATGCGGCCCTCAACAGTTTGCCAAAACTCAGTAAGTGGCCCTTCACCCAAAATAATTCCCTGCCCCTGTTGTAGTATCACATGTAGTGCTAGAGGGAGAGCTTTTAGTCCTCCAGCATCCCTTCCACAATCAGCTGTGCTCCCTTTCCCCCACCCCTGCCAAGGGATTACCATCTCCAAGGTGGGGAAGGAGTGGGAAGGGAGAACAGCCTGCAGAGAGCAGAACTGCAGCTCATCCAGGAACTTGGTCTGCAGCTCTGTGCATCATGGTGAGCTGTCACAAAGCTAGGCACTGGTCCAGGGAAGCATCAGGTCTGCTTGGGGACCCTGCTGCCACCACTATGATGGTGGGGACCAGTGCTGCTGTCCCTGCAGCAACAATGGTAGAGAAAGTGGTGAGAACAGCTGTTGTCCTATGGTGGTGGCCGTAGGGAGAGCTGCTGCTGCTGTGAGGATAGCTAATTACTGGTAGCCTGCCTGATCCTCCTTCCCCAGTAAGGGAGAGGACAGGCTTACTGACAGGCTCCCCTAGGAAGTGAGCTGAGCAGAGCAGATAAAGGAGCACTTAGCGGCAACTTTGTAGTGCTCCAGCCAAGGGGCTCTGAATATGTGGCCACCCCTCACACCTAGCCCTATGTTTTTTAGCATTACTGTAATCTGTGCTGGCATGCTAGGCTGGGCAATATGTCAGATTCCAGATCCTCAGGGGGCCTGTAGCCCTGGCAACTCCCTCATGCAGGTCTGCAAGCTGAGGTATTCTGTAGAAAGGTGTATCCTTCACTCTCACCACTCAAGAATTTATTATAAACCTAATAAACAAACTGGCTTCTTTATTATGTAAAACTATATACAGAAAATAAATAATTAAACAAGAGAAGAAACATATATATAATATCAGTAGTTTATAACAAAACCAACAATTTGAATAGAATTTACAACAGCAACAATAGGGGAATAATTCCAAGACAGTGGGTGGTTCCATTTGCATCAAACAATCTGAATAATTGAATTCTCCTGGTTACAACCCTTTAAAACAGTTTCCCTCCTATACTCCTGGGTTGATTTCCCTCTGGTCATAATCTTCCTCCCCGCTACAATAAATGGCAACACAGCTTTAACTATGATCCACCACTAGGTGGCAAAGGCAAGGCTTCTGTTGTTTTGGCGAAAGTGGACTCCTTGGTCTTTCTTGGCAACTCAGCAAAAAGACAAGTCTCCGATCAGCCACTGCAGGTAATGGGCTTCTTTTCCTTAGCTTTCCCTATGAAACAATACACCTCCTGCAAACACTAAGAGTTAAGTGTTCCCTCACAAACCTGCATGGGTGTGGGGTTCTCACAGCATGCTCCCTCTCTGGGCTGTCTCTCTCCCTCAGCACCTCCACAGGCAGACACAGGATTCCTTCCACAGGTCTCTGTTCCTGCAGTAGGAGCCTTTCCAGCTTCTCGCAGCTCCCAGCCAGCTTACCAACCCCTCCTCACTCTTTCCCTGAGTATCTGTGTCCCTGATTGCACAGCTCTGACCTGGGTGGGGAATCAGCTTCTCCTGGGATGACTCAGGCTCTCCTCTGTCCTGATGACCTACCAAGAAACAACAAGAACATTCAGGGACAAAAATCAGGAAGGAAAAGGTAAAGAATGAGCTGTATCTGGAGAGGGAAGTTAAAGACAATAAGAAGAGGTTTGGAAGGAAATGGCCGAGGAGATCTTGGAGCTCTTCACAATGATATTCATAAAGCTGTGGGAGACAGGCGACCTACCAGAAGTCAACAAAAGGGACAATATAGTATACCTCTTTAAAAAAGGCATAAAGGAGGACTGGGGGAACTACAGCTAGATTAGCCTTACCTTAAAACCTGGGAAGTTACTGGAGCATAGCCTAAGGAAGGCTGCTTGCAAGCATCTGGAGGAGAGGCTGATCACAAGCTGCCAGCATGGATTTCCTTTTTGACTGGATCTCCTTCTTTGACCAAGTCATTACTTTTGTGGATGAAGGGAATGTTATGGATACAGTGTATCTGGGTTTCCGCAAGTGTTCTGACAAGGTCCCACATGACTTTCTCATAAACGGTTGGGGATGTGGGCTAGACACAATTACTATAAGGTGGATAGACACCTGGCTCAATAGCCAGCAAGGAGAGGGCAATTATAAATGGATCCATGTCAGCAAGCAGGAGGTTCTGAGTGGAGTCCCACAAGGATCTGTCTTGGGCTCACTGCTGTTCAACATGTTTATTGATCTGGATGCTACAATTAGAGAACTACCTGAATAAATTTGCAGACAACATCGAACTGGGAAGGACTGCAAATGCTGGATGACAGGTGTTCAATTCAGAAGGAACTTAGCAGACTAGAACCTGGCTTGGAGCTAATAGGAAAAATTTCAGTGCTGGCAGAGTCAAGGTGCTACACCTTGGGGACAAATATAAATACAAAATGAGTGACAACTGACTGGACAGCAGTACTATGGAGAAGGATCTGGGAATCTTGGTAGATTACCGACTCAACCTGAGTCTGCAGCAAATGTGATTGGGATGCAAGTATGAGGTGCAAGACATAGGATGTGATACTACCTCTTTAGTATCTAGGGGTAAAAAAAAAGTGGGGAAAAAACCCAGAGCAGCACACACTAAGGCAGCATGCACTGCTGAAAAGTAGAGCCAGGCTGCCTGGAGCTGCAGCTGCCAGCCAGGCTCTGCCTGGCAGGATTGCTACAGCTGCAGCTCTGGGAGGCCCCCAGGACCTCAGATAAGGCTTCTGGGGCCAGCACAGTGCTGGTCCCAGCCTCTCCTACTGCCCCTGGGTAACTTGCCATGTGCCAAAGCATGCATGGTATGGGCATTCCCTGGGGACAAGTATTTGCAGCTCAAGGTGCATCGCTGCTACTTGTTCCTGGGGAACCAAACATCCACATATTTCTGGATGCAGCCTGGAAGTCCCTTCCAGCCCTACTTTTTATGGTTTTATGAAAAAAATGTGTTCCCAAAGCCTCTTTCTCCTGCTTTAGACAATACAGTAGCTATGCATGTAGAATGCTACATGTGTGAGCAAAAGGAGAGGTAATCAGATGGGCAACATATTAAAAACAATGCTGCTTCTGATGACTCTGAAACTGTATCAGGCAGAAAGCAGAAATGATGGAGACGGATATGAATATTTATAAGTCTGGGAAGAAGCAAGAATGTTGCCAACACTGTAGGTTGCTGGCAAATACTAATTGCTTGGCAAGGGAAGCTAATTAAACCAACAGTTGGGGCATTCCTGTCTTCAAACGAAATTTTAAAGGATCCGTGTTAAGATCTGTATTATCCATCAGTAATGTAACAAGGGCAGGGCAGGTGGGGCACTAGGTCTGATTGCTTTTTTAGAGAGCGCTTCAGCAGCACCTGCTGTGCTCTGCACCCCCGTTCTCTGCTGCTTGGCACCCCTGCCATTTCTACCCAAGGTGCTGAAATTGCTTGTTACACTTTTATAATCTATACACACTGAATCAGTACATCCGTAAATCACACAGCCATAAGCTTTGGTACATATCAGAGGTTACCTCAAATCTTTGATCCACTAAATCCAGGGACCTATATGAAACAGAACAAAATACAGGATAAAACTGATTAAAGCTGAACATACCTGAAACCAAGACAATATTGGAGGAGGCAGGAGTGATTATGAAATCTGTAGAAACGAATTTGCCCAATTTGTGTGTTTGTAATAAGAAAGCATCTAACTTTTTTCCTTGGATCTGAGATACTATTTATGAAATTGATTGCAAAAACTGCTCTCTTTAGGTAATAAGACTATCAGTAAATTGAATGTACCTAGGCTTTGTAAACATATTTGGGAATCAAGAAGCATTGAAAAATGTTAGGGCTAATGATCTTACTACCCTTCATGGGTGTTACTGTGAGAACACAGTATATGATGATAGCTTATTATTAGCAACTATTAAAATACATTTCTCAATTGCTGAAAAGCCAAGTGTGCATATCTGTTTGTCTTCATTCGGATATGCAGATATACTTTAGCAACAAATAAACAAATATTGCTCCACAGTGCTACACTTATGGTAGAGATATTAGCCAGCCTTTGAGTTCAGACACCACAGAGGAGGGGTCATCAACCTATCCTGTACCAGCCAGATATTATCTATGTTGTAGTCAACATAAAAACCTAAGAAGGTCTATAACTCAGAAGCCTGCAGCTACTATACAGCTTTAGAGTGAATAAGTGTCTTCTGTTTGACCTAAGGACCTAGTTAGACAAAAAAGGTCACTTCCACACATGCTCTGATGCGCTGGATATTACATATATCAGTGGTGAAGCATGCATCAGCACTGTGAAAATTGTGGTGGTGTGCTTTGAACCAAAACACATTAGATGTGCTTTAGTTCAAAGTGCACCACCATTTTCTCAGCACTGATGAGCACTGCACCACTGCTACACCTGCTCCTGTTGTAATGCCAGGTGCTTTTAGTTAGTGCAACTTGCTAATTAAAAGCACCCAGTGCTGCACCAGGAGCACATGTAAAATGCCCAGAAGGTTTACATAATAATTTTTTTTGGCTTAAAAGTGACTTGTGACATGATTGACAGTGAAAAGTGTCAAAAATCTAGCTGCAAGAGAGGGAGTGATTGGTTGAGGGAGAAATGAGTGATACTTTTATTAGCACCAACTTTGTTTTGCTGTGCTTGCAGATGTAATGCCCCTCCGCCCCACAAAACAGCAGTTTACTCTTAAGTCAGTATGCCAAGCCTCGCTCATGTCCAGAAGAGGCAACACATCACTTCAACCTGGCTCTGCAGAGTCTGTAAAGATCGGGCACCTTAGTGGGGCTTTTTTGGCAGTTTTATCTAATAGCTGATTGAGAATAAACTAAATATCATGGAATTCTTTTTTTAAAGCTAGATTCTTTGTGCTTCTTTGTAGTTTCTGAGCCTTTTGGGGTGTACCTGGGTCAGTTTTCAAGCTTTAACTTTTGCTTTGCAACCAGTTAGGCTAGAAATTACTTTATAATGCATCATTAAAGGAGTTGAGTCTAGAATCAGCTCCTCAATAAAAGCGCCAAGTAAGACAAAACTCAGGGGGCTGAGTTTTATTTTTGCCCTGGGGGAGGGGCTAAGATGATGGATATATGGAAAGTTTTAGGTATTTCAGGTGGCAGCCCTCTTCCTGACCAGGGCCCTCGGGCCACCACATATTTGGCACTTCTGACAACACTTATGATAAAGTTTTGAAAAATGGCAGTAGAGTTAGAGTGATATTGTAGCCATGATGGTCCAGGAAATATATGAGGGGCAAGGATTTCTTGGTGGTATCTGTATAGTTGGGAGAGAAATATTAAACAAGCTTTTGGGCATACAGTACTCTTCTTTGGGGCTTGCTTCTTTCCAAGACTAGAAGAAAGGTACTGTGTGCTGAAAACTTTGTCTAACATCTCTCCCAACTATACTTTTATTGGTCTAATAAAAGATATCATGAAAAAAGTCCTTTCTTGTTATATGAGAAGTTGTAACACTGTTATTGTATCTTACAGGATAGGCAAAGTACAACAATTATATTTAAATAAAAATCTTTGCTTATGAACCACCAAGCCTACAATCTGTACCACCAAGCCTACAATCTGTTTTGTTGCTCTTCTCTTCTTAAAATCCCATCCAGTTGTTCTGTCTAGTTCTTTCTTGTCTTCTACCTTCCTTTTTTAATAGTTGCAGTGGCATTCACAATCAGCAGCTAGGGAGAAAAACAAGAATGGTTTGGCAATTGAGCTCCAAGGAAAACTATGAAATTTGGGTTTTATTTCATGTTTTTCCATGGACCACTTTTCCATGGACCACTTGGGTCCAGTTCCTTAAGCCCATTGGGCACACCTACATGTGCATTAATACACCTTTCCTATTAAGCATTAAATTTAGTACCTCCGATATGAGGTACTAAATAAATGCACATTAGGGTACCCTAATGTGTACTACCAAAACCGCACATTTTTAAGTGACACAATGTGCAATAGCCTGTCTTATTTTGTGTAATTACACATTTTTTTACATGATGCTTTAATGAACAGTAAAGTGCATGTGTAGATGCGCCCTTTGTATCCTAACTTCCTGCCTTGAAGAATGAGAATAATATCAAGTACTTTACACCAGGATTATCTGTTTTGGTTAATCTGTTCATGTTTCTAATAAACACAGATATAGCTGTAGGGAAGGTGTAGAATATTCTGGAGGGACAATTATTTTAAGTTTTATGAAGAAAACTCTGATGGGAATGATTTTAATTCTGTTCCTGGTTGTGGGGGGGAGGGGGGCATTCTCTGTCTTTCCTAGCTATCACAGTGTCCAGATTTGTCCTCTGCATGGTATTTTTGGCACTTAAGTGCTCATAGGAATTGTTCACATATGCTTTGTCAGTATACATGACTGGCCAGTGTACATGTATAGTTATCCATGTGCACAGGAGTTTGAATTCAGGAATTCCTCCAGTCACGTAAGTGCCAAAAACACTGTGCAGACAACCAAACTGTGGCCATATACACAGTCGGGAAGGAACAAAGTGCCACCTCTGGTGTATTTCTAGAGCAATCCCACTAATGTTAATGGAGAGTTACTCTGAATTTACAGAGATGTAACAAAGCATAATTTAATTTGATAAGAGTAAGAACTGCACTAAGAAGGACAACTTTTAGCCCAAACAATGGTGCATTGTCATTATCCTATAAAATAAGATATGCATAAGAAAAGATTTCGGAGGCCTGGTAAAATGACCACAGTGTACTTTATTTAATGATTTTGGTACCTTGTGTTGCAATAAAATAAAAAAAATCTACAAAATCCAAATATATAAAATTTTCAAGTTTTCCTTTTAAGTTTTACAAGAAAAATCAAGTTGTAACCAAGGAAATTTGTTAGTATGAAGCACTACTTTCAACTTCATTTCATCACAAATTGTAACTTACTTAACAGACCAAAAGAACTATGGTACTGCAGTACATCAAATACTTCACACACTGTGTTCTTTACTATAGCACATGTAACCACTGCCGCATGAGACAGCAGTCTCTAGCCAATAAAGACACTCTTCACAATCTGAACTCTAAAGGAATGTTTGTATACATGGAATCTGAATATATATATTTACAGGAAGATTTTTTAATAACTATTTTGATTCTTCGTTTCAAATAAAATACCAAATACATTTGTACAAAGTTTACAAGTCAAAGCACAAGTACTGCCATGATTATCATTCACCTCAAGTCACTGTGCTTGTACTGGGGGAAATATCTACACTGTCCCATAAATGTGATCTTTCATGACTTATGTCAGTAATGGTGACTAAGGAGTAAAAGCACAGTAACATTTATTCAGCACAATCAGTGTATAATGCAACAGTTTACACCAGAGTACTGAGAAACTATTAGTCCATTTTCTAGTCTGTTCTATTTGCTATTCATCTGCCAACTGTTACTTTAGGTTTTGTCATTTAAATGTGCACAAGGTAGAGTTAAAGAAAACAACTTGAACAGGAAAGAGCACATTTTTTAAGGCAAAATAAGCAAATATAAGCAGCTTATCTTTTGTTCTGGATACTTAGACTGTACCCCAACAGAATCTAGAAATGAAGTGTATGCTCTGCAACTGTCACTAATTATGTTTTGCTAAACGTCTTTTATAAATCGAACAACATGGCTTTGAACCTGGATTTTTCAAAATGGAAACAAACCCCACCTACAAATATAAAAAGTGCATGACTTAATATGAAAACATCCAAAGCAAAACAAAGGAGAGCTGAGGTAGTTAGATGTAAAAATGATTTACTTAAAATAACCAAGGAACCCAAACCAGGAATATACAGTAAAAACTCTACTCGTTTGGAATTTGTTTTTGATATTATGCAACAACTTAATGTCCAGTAAGAATACTTTTGATTTCTAAATAAAAAATGTTCCTAGAATGTTAAAAACATAAGTGAGTATGAAGCAAACTATTTGAATTTGTATTTCAAGTATCTGTGTCTCTTTGTGCATACATTTTTTCCACAGGTTTTTTTATAGTGTCAGTGAGCCATTTTAGAGTTGACATCATGTGAGATTTGGTCTAATTCTGGATTTTTAGTTCCTGAATAGTGGAAATCTGTACAACCATGTTGTTTTGGCCTTGTAAGTGGATTTGTGAGCTACTAAATATACTAAATGGAAAACAAAAAGAAACAGGCACAGAGATAGTTGGGAGTGCATGGATAAGAGTGTATCCTCTTTGGGGGCAAGGTACCATCTTTTAATTTTCCATGTGCCCAGTGCCCTTGCACAGTCCTTCAAGCCCAGGTTGGGACTTCTTGATACTACTGAAGTACAATTGATAAATCATAGCTATTAATAATAACCACCTCTGACTTTGTATGTAGAATAAAAGTGTACAGGTCTTATTAATGAAAATAGCTTGTGTTACTGGCTTGTAACAGATCTTCATTTTGTCACTGATTGAATCCCAACCTCATTTCATTATCATTTCTACAGTGGTGCTATTTCAATAAAATGCCAATTGTTACAAATTTCCAATCCAAATTAAAATTAATCTTCAAAGAGCCCCTAATTCAGATAAGTACTTAAGCTTCAGCGTAATGCAGATATGCTATCCTAAACAGCGGCCCATGTTTAGCATGCAAGAACATATGTATTATCCTTCTTAAAGATCCGTGCTTTCCCTTAGCTCTGAACTCAGAACTTTTACAAGGTTTAAAGGTAATTTGGAAAGAAAAATGTGGTTGTGCCCTTTTGAGTTCCTTCTGCCAAAAAGAAAACCTGAAAAGGATTTTTCTGCTTGTTTTTGCCTTCAAAATATATGGAATATTGACAAACATTTTCTAAAGGAATTAATGATTTACAGTACTTTCATTTTGATTGTCTAGTTTGGTACTTCAAATCTGATGTAAACAGGGCCTTTAAGGTATTTTAAATCTGGAAACGCAAAAACAGAGGCACTCAAAATCATTTTGATTTTGCTGCTTTCCTACATTTGCCGTAGGCTTAATTGGAATGTGAGAGGATTGAAGTATGTTTGTCCTCTCTCAAATGAAGCAATGAGGCATTGAAACTTTCCTCCTAAAAGTTTGGTATGAGTTCCTCTTCAGTTTTTAAGGATTCATTTTCTTGTGACATCAAAACTTCACTAATTCTCTAGAAAACTCAGGGAAATCAAGGTATTTCTGCTCTAAAAACAAACATGAAAAAATGCTTATTTTGAGGGGCAAAAAACCTTTCAGGTCTTCTTCATAAGTTACAAAGAAGCAAAAGGACTTACTTTTAAGACCAATAAAGCAATATACTTGTTTCCCACACGAAGAAACAATGATGATGAGTTTATGATTTTAGTTTTTCTATGATCCCTTCCATTACTTTGTGAAAGGAAGATGACAAGCAAATGCATCTTTGTGGGTGGCTTAATATTATCACTTACCAGATGGTAGACATTTTTTTCCAGTTGTTATCACTAAGGCCTAGGGCCAAACATAAAAATTCAGCTTCAAAATTCGACTTAAATTCCCTAGCTTTGCTTCTGCCACAGCCGAACAAAAGGTTACATCCCAATATATCATAAGTCCCAGATCTCAAGGGAAGTGGCTAATACTGGGAAATATGGGACCTTAAGTGATCGCAGGTTCTGCTTTGCCACTGCTAGCCGGGGTAGTAACTGTATGATAGATAGGATCATGAGGTTCAGATATTTTTACAGCCATATCATTTAGAGAACTCTTTGTCTGCCTTGCAAAACCAGCATAAAGAATTGTGATTACGTACAGCAGAATTCAAGCATTGGATCCATGTTGATATGGCTCCTGTGTCCTCGGTGTCCTATGAAAATAGTGTGGGGACTTGAAGCTGCTACTCCAGTTTACGTGCTGAAGCTTGGCAGTCAGAGGGACTGGTTTGGGCTAGGGGAAGATTTTTCCTCAATTTACTCAGCAGTTTCCTACCCAAGGGCCAGTTACTTTGGCTTTAATGAGGAAAAACAAACTTCTCTTGAAATACAAGGTTCTAGTTTGAAAGGTGATTTTTTTTCCATGGAAAACACAAATCTTAAAAACAGTTTACAAATATTTTTAAAAAATATCTTGTTAGACTGCAAATTTCACCCAGTTGCCTTGGATCTATCCAGGTACTAAAAGAACATAGACCCGGTAGTGCAATTGAGTGAGGGGGTCACAAAAATCACTGCTGCCACAGCTGGCATCTAGCCATACTGCAACACAACTGCCAGCACTTCTTCATACACTGCTACTGCCCAAGGCACAGAACTGCCCTGCTACATCTTCGCATAGACACTCTCCTCCCCACAAATTTCTCAGTAACGATACTTAGAACCTAGATAATATAAAGGTCCTGCTCCCACTGAAGTCAATATAGAATTCATCTTTAGAGGAACTCCCTTCATAGATTTCAGTGGAATAAATATGGGCTCTACAATTGAACTGTCCCATTTTGTGTGTTGGTGAAAATAAAGTGAATGCTTTGGGGAAAATATTTACTAAAAGCTACCTTAAAAATAAAAAATCATTTGGAAAGATGAAATGGCTTTAAAAATAAACAAACAACTTAATTTGGTACTGATCCAAAATACCTTGACACCTATTTAATGCAGTGGACTTTGGGTCAGGCCTTTTAACACTACAAACTGTACGGTAAATATGTTGCTGTTTTGCAAAACATGCAAATCCAACCACCCTGCAGTAAGTGATATTGGCCAGGACACACTGATAGAGTTAAACACTATGAAAACGCCTATGGAACACAATTTCTCCCTCTAGCTATTGTTGATCTCCCTCCCCCTTTTTTTCTTCTTCTTTTTGCATAGCTGAAAACCGTTCAAGAAAGCCACGCATGCATGTATCACAGTAGATGCCTAAGTTTCACAAAATCAAATGCTTCAAATGCGAAGTGCTTTGGAAGCTCACGTGCCTTACTGATAAACCAGAAGCACATAGACACATAAATACTTACCAAAGCAGATCTGAATTACAAAAGTTGGGATACATGTCTCAAAATATACATTAGAGAAGCATGCACAAACCAGTTGAACAAATATTGGAGTCTGTGCATCTACTTTACATGTCACAGTTGGAGCACTCATTCTTTTGAATTATTATTGGCTATTTTTGTAGGAACCAGTCTAAATTGCTTCAGAAGAAACACTAGTATCCCATATGAACCTACTAGCTATAAGGTACCTATTCTAGTGGGGGTTAGACTAGATGACCTCCTGACCTTCCAAACCTAATTTTCTATGATTCTATGAAAAAGGTATCTAACTAGGAAGAACAAGAGATGGGATTTTTTAACCAGAAGAAGATTGCAGTTAGCTGCAAGACCTTTTAAAGTGCAGATCTACCCTGAAAATTAGTATAAAATTATCATTGTGAGGACCCAGGTTTATTGCCCCTCACTGGATTTCATATCCAATGTACTCAGCTTACAAGTTAAAAGATGGCTCTTTGAGATGGCAGTGCCATAAGCTAAGCCTGGGATATGAAAAGCAAATGGTACTTCGTGGCCCTCACATTACGAACAATGTTGATTCCATAGTTGTTTTCTGTTAACAATTTGTTAAAGCATGGGGTGGGGGGGAGGGGGAAGCCCACTTTCCATGTTCTAATGGTTTTCAATCTTGGAATAGTGTTCATAGAAAAGCACAGCAGTTTAGTCTGTTAGGATACACATGCTTCTGTTAATAATATATGACTTTGAAATGTTGTCTTCCTTTTGAGCTTCTGATTTTTATTGGGTGAAATTCAGCGCTACCATTGGTTGAGTGTGAACTGCTTTGGAATCATGGCTACCTGGGAACTCAGTGGGAGCAGGGGGACCATGTTTGCTAATCAAAAATACAGCCAGCGACTGGAGGTTATCTTTGATGTTCTGTGATTGCAGAAGACTACCACATGAGAAATTACTATCAATGACAACCTGAGCATTTTTTCTTACCAGTGTGGTTTTACTGGCTACTTCTACCAGGAAAGTATATAGAAGTTGTGTGCTTTGCAGGAAAAACAAAAAACCCCCAAATTAAAATAATATCTTGTAAATATTGTAAACTTGTTTTGTGAATTTCTAACCCCCCCCAAAAAAAAAAATTGTGACAATGTGGCAAAGTTATGGTAGGAAGTTATATAAGGCTATAGTACCCTGATGCCGATCACTTTTTCAGCCAGGGATGATTCAATTGCTGATTTTAAAACAAGTGAGAGTCAATTATTTAAAATAATGTGCTTTAAAATCCTGTAAATCCTTACAAGGGGGTTTAAATCCTGACCAAATAGCAGAATGTCAATGAGCAAAGAGAAGTATTGCTAGAGTCTATCTACCATAAGTACAAGGCCATTGCCATTTAACATTGCACTCTATGAACTCTATAGCTTATTCTTTTTGGCCTATATTTTCAAAGTGCACATTCATTTGGATACTCTTGAGTTGCACACAGAAACGTAGCTGATGTGAGGATTATGTGCTAAAGGCTGTGTGTGCACATGCAAGTCCATAACTTGCAAGCACATGTTGAATAATACATATGCAATCGGAAGCTTGTAAAATTTACAAGTATTTTGAAAGCACTGAACTTACAGCTTTCCATATAAGGAAAAGTCTACCTTAACAATCTAAATAAGATCAAAAGAGCCACACTTAATCCCTCCTGAATAAAGAAAAAAAGGCTTGTTTTTGATTTATAAATTCATACACTCACTTATTTATAAATAGCTATGATTTATAACTTTATATCATCCACACAAAACCTTTACCTCCCCAGAAGCATAACTTGAAAGGAGAAACTTCTATTTTATTGCTAATAAATAACGACCATTAATAGCAATGAAATGGTATTTTTCATGAGTATTTTCACATCTTGCATTTTTATTCATATTAAATTGATAATTGAATCTAGAGGTTTTCTTAATTTGACATTTTCAGCAGGTGGAGGGAGAAGTTGCATCATAAATAATGTTTTTAGCAATTTGTCAGTTGGCAAGGTTGTCAATTTAAGAGCTATGGAGACTGAAGTACTCTCTATGCACTAACAGCTAATGGTGCCATATTCCCTGCAATGCTTCACAAATGTGCCGTAAGCTTAACTGGAGAGAGCATTTGTTAGTCTTCACATTCCTTCAATTCTTTCTCTCCCTGCTGAGAATGTCAATTATGATAAAGATACACAATAAAAATGTCTGTGCTCCATTCACTTTTACAGACATACCTGAGCCTGCTTTAAAATACTCGGCTGAAAGTCCATGTAGCTGAGGTAGCACAGGGTACATAGCGGGCTGCAAAACTCATCCTACAAGATGTGTATATACTTGGGTGTTAGCCCACACTGAACATGCTAGCAGTGCTGGGATTGGGTAGTTTAAATGATAGAATGAATTCAGTTGGCAAATAGTGGTGGACTTTTTCAGACATTTTTGATTTGGGCTAGATTCATCAACAATGTTGTTTTCCTTTTGTAGCGTACAGTGAAAATGTAGCAACTTATCACTTTAGTGCCTGTGAAAGGTAATAGAGTAGTGATGCTTGTGGTTTTGGCCATGTAGGACAGCTGAATGGCATGGGGCTGGCCTGCAGGCTGGATCAGGTCCCATGCTGCCTCCTATGTGCCCAGATTGGGCTTCAGGGGCCCCATGTCACCCCTGCCTGACTGGGATTGGTTCTGGGGGCCTCATGCTGTCCTTGCCCAGCCTCCACATTGCCAGCTAGATCAGGCACGCAGGGCAGGGGGATGGCCTGCAGGGTTCCCCGCAGGTTGGATGACATGGCACTGGGAGCCAGATCTAACACTCAGGCCAGGGGGCTTAAGCACTCTTGTACTAGAGTAAACACTTTGATGAGTGAAGTTTGCTACCCTATTCTGAAGTTTGCTATTTATTCAGAACTTCCAAAGATCTGGAGTTAATATCACTGGGATGCCCCCAGCTCCACGGTTAAGTCTGCCAAGTATTTTTGTTATGAGCTTCTAGGAGCTAGTTTATGACCACCAGTTCCTTTCACAGAGTATAATGAACAGCCACTGAGAAGAGAAGACTTTTTGGTTATTACAGAGCTATTTAAATAGGAGACCAAATGAAGGGCTTTATATCTTATTACCAATAGACTGAACTATCTCATCCCAACAATCTATTTTAATACAATTTCCACTTGTATAAAACAAATCAAATGGATGAATGATTCATAAGCTGAACAATGAAAAATGAGCTAGTCTGATTTTATTATTGTGATGTTACTCATAGATCTCTCTTCAGCTGCGGGAACAATCTGGTCCAAAGCTAACACTGGTGTTCTTTTTTACCTCCAACTGATTAATGTTTCCTTGCAGTATCTTGATTACTAAATTAAAAGTCACAAATTTGCAAGATTAAAATGTCTGTTGAATTAATTAACTGCAAATCAAGTTGAAGAAAGCTTGACAAGTTCCAAGATGTTTCTGTAAAATAAAATTGTGGAAATCAATAGAATCAGCAAATACATGTCACCAAATGCTGGCACTTCAAAAGTAACAATAGTGATTGCTTCTTTCTCTGCCGATATAAACACAAACTGGTCCTTGTTTACATGGTGCTGTCTATAGGCTAAACCCTGTTCTGGCTGGTGTGGAGAGGGGAAGCACAGAAAATAAGTAGAGCCCCCTCAGGGCCATGTTACATGTCTTACACTTAGGGGGCACATCTACACATGCAATTCGTGCACCTCAATAAAGTCCAGTGCAGGTGCTGGAGTTAGCTGTACTTGGGTGCAGTGTCTTCACATGCACCTGGGACCACAGCAGTTTGAGCCATGGCAGAACAGCCCCAGGCTGGCCGCAGGCTCAGGGAGTCAGCCTTGGGTTCCAGGTCATGGTGTCAGGTAGTGGAAGGGTTTAGGCGCAGTTATTTTTGCTACTGTAAGATAGTACTGTCAGGCAGTGAAAATTAGTTTACTGTGGTCTAACAGTGTCCCACATGTTGAGCATGACGCTTTACACTGCAGCAGTTTAGTCTACTGCACTAAGGGCACATATAGATGCACCCAGGATGGGTCAACTGCCTTTATAACACAGGCATGTGTGCATTCAAACAGTAAAACATGTACTAAACCACTGTATCATGGCAAAGTTAGGACTTTTCATGGGAGAAGTATGTCCAGAGTGTATTAAGTAACATGCTATTATGCTATTATCCCACTTATCCATAGAGCTAATACAAGCAAACTGACCTCCTGAGGCTGAGACCAACAATCAGCTGAGTCTCATCAATGGGGTCCCAGGGCTGAGATGGACAAACGGCTGATTCTTATTCTCAGCCATGGAACCACAGCAGAACTGGTTAAGACCCCAACTCCCCCCACCCCCCAATAAATAAATAAATAAATAATCGCAGCTTGTAAAACACATGTTTGCATTACTCTGGAACCAGTTCAAGACTTTGATCCAGTGCCAAGGTTAAGATTGATTATCACAGGTCTGGGGATCATAGTAAACATTTCCGTGGTACAGGTCAGACCATGTTCTAACTTTACAGCACAGCAATGCTCACTAATATTTAAATAAATCATGTTCTAAGTGTCCCAGCCCTCAGTGAAATGTCTTTTGCTGGCAAGGCAGTAATCTGTGGGAAGCATTAGGGTAAAAAAAAATAAGCTATACCATGTCTCTGCTTTCAGCAGAAGCAAACACATCCAGAATTAGCACAGTACTGATCACAGATTGATGTTGCCAAACTGGACGATGGAAGGCTATATGATGCCTAAAATAGAGATCAAGCACCTGCATATTATGATGTGCAGATTGCTGGCTGGCCAGTTTCTCCAGTACTGTTTTATCTGGTACCACTGAAAAGAATCTGTCTTTTTGTTTTTGCATGCATGAGTGCTTGTGTACGAGTGAGAGAAGGCTAAACAGCATAGAGAGAGCCTCTTCCTCCCTCTTTTATACTGAAGTTGTACCAGGTGCTTGTTCAATGCATGTAATTTGGATCATTTGAAAGCTACCATATCTTTTCAGTAATATCATAATTCAGATCTGGAACTCATGCATATTGTAGTCACAGTTCAGAATATGTCTTCAAGAGGAGATTGGGACTACTCTTTTGTGTACTAGGTGTGGTATGGAACTAGAATATTGATATATAGTAGTTTTTGATACTTAAGGGCTTTTTGCAGTAGATTATGTAACTGCATACTCAAGAGTCCAGCTAGCTGGTTGAGGTATGGTGCATGTGTCTTTTGCTTTAAAACATTTTAACAACTTCTCTTAAAAGTCAGCTAAGACACAGTTTGGGGTGCACTGAAAATAATGGAGAATATAGCATAAGAAAAACTAATGCATGGCTTTTATATGGTATTGGATTGTGAATGAACTGTATGAATTATAAATACATATACTTTTATACACATATACACACACACATCTATGCAGTAATACTAAATTAAAATATACTTCTGAAATACCTTATGTGGACCTGTGTTACAGTCATATTAGGAGATGTATTCTTCAAATATATGTATCTGGCATTTATCTCTAACACAATATGCATGAATCATCACCTCTTGCCTTTTAAAAATATGCATCTGGTAACAATATTTGTATTTGACAAACTTTTACAGGATTCTGTAATCAAAATTCAGATAAGATGTTGGTCCTGGTTCATTATTGATTACTCTAGTTCAAAGCTCTTGATTTTAGTGGAGTTACATGGGCAACAGTGAACTGGTCCCTAATTACTTTGCTAATATTTGCCCTGTTTTTCTTGATTAACTAAATTTCACATTGACATTAAGGCTGGTTCTTGTGAGCCCTCTTGGAGAGTTGTGGATCTGAAGAGTTTGCTGGATCAGAACCTTATTGTTTTACAATTTTTAAAGAAATCAACTAACAACAGTAACAAAGCAGTGGTAGGGTTCTTAGCATTTTAGCTGCCTTAATATAATCAGAGACAGCTTCCCTCCTCATCTCTTACTGAAATACTAGCATTAGATACTGTAAACCAAACTTCAAAACTACTAGGACACAAATATGTTTTCCCTGTTGAATTTAGCACTTTATTCTTCCTGAGTGTGGTGGTGCTCCTTATGCTCTTTTAGATTTAGAATTTAATCAACCCAAATCAAATTTCTGTTTGAGATTTAGGGCCAGATCCTATTTATATTAAGATTTCTTTGCAGAATAAAAAGGGTCTCAGTGGGTGCATCTAAATATGCAAATAGTCCAGGAGCATTTTGCTCTCGAGTAAACTATTCAAGAGTAAAATCTCTTGGGCACATGTCTACATGTTCAGGGACACAGAAGCAGATATGTTACTGCTAGCAGCAAACTGCTTCTGCTCCCTGTGGCCCTGCAATGGGCCCCTGCAGCAGCCAGAGGAACACCAGGCCCCCCCTGGGTGCTAGCCCAGGGGCCAGGAGACAGCTGTCTACAGGTGAGGGCTGGGACTGCTCCCTGCCTTCAGGAACTGTCTTCTGCTGGGGCAGACTCTGTCACTACAGCCCAGGTGGGGACAATGTCCCCCTGCCCCGGCAGCAGGGAATCCCAGCCCCTGCTCTGGAATTGCAGGGCCAGCACTGGGAGATCCTTATCTCCCAGTCCAAGCCTCATGGTCATAGGACCTGGGCTAGGAGATCCTTGTCTCCCAGTACCAGCTCCTGGTCAGGCATCTACATGTGGACTACTGCACAGTTACTAATCATGAGTAAATTTGCTGCTTGCATTTGCAGGTAGCAAATTTACTCATGATTAGAAGCAATTACTGCACAGTAAGCAGTAAAGTATCTCGTGTAGATGTATCCAGTGTAAGGGAGAGAAACTTCTGATGTTTTTTAACATAATCTATGTTGGATAAAATGAAAATAAGCAACATAATAAGGCTACAATATTGTAATTCAAAGCATAACATTTACCCTTGCGCAAAGGCCTGGAAAAGGCACATGCATTTTTACGTTGCAGAGTCTTACTTGGAACTTAAATATTACTGGGAACTTTTACAGAACTCGCTACACTTGAGTGAATTTTCCCAAATCAGTTCTGTTTTATTAAAGGTGAATCAGAATCCCAGGTTAGGGTTTGTAAATGAGCTAACTCTGGAAGATCTGATCTATTTTCCACTGAAATTAATACAAAGACTTCAGTGTAATCTGGTAAAGACCTATTAGCCATCAGTGAGAGTCCCAAGGAATTAAAATTTAGTTTGTTATATTAAATTTGCAAGCACAGCAGAGGAATTAAATTGTAATACCTGTTGCAAGCAGTTAACTAACCTCCCTACAGCTCTGTGGTTTGACAGAAACATTTTAGTGATTTCCCACAGAACAAACTTTGGCTATACTGAATGTTTCCACTTCAAGAAACATGTGCAGTTCTATATTTTTTGAGTATTTTGAATTTCATTGGAAATTGTTCCTATCCAACATTTTGGGGACTGTACAAAACAAAATATTTGTGTCTCTGTGTCCAGTTATTACCTCAATACATATAATAATAAAACACATTTGGCATAGCAGACTTGACCTGAAATAAAGGCTGGTGATCCTAAGAATCCTAAGGAAAAAAATAAACCATTCACCATATTGCTACTTAGGGTCCTCTCCAGACTCCAAATATTCAGGCTTTTTTCTTGCATATCCTTGCCGTGTTCCATTGCTTTGGGCCATTTACTCATAACTGCCAGTTCATATATACGCTTACCAGAAGAATAAAATAACTACTTTACATGCTGCATTGAACTACAAAGGAGCTTTTCATTCCTTGACCAGCCTTTACTAACCTCTTTCCATCAAACCATGCAGAGTGGGAACACTGAAGCTGAAGAAAGCGTGTGTGTCAGTGCTTCAGATAAATTATTTTGGACACACAGAATAACTTCATAGCACTCACAAAGGTTCAGAAGCACAAGAAGACTAAGGGCATGACTATGTGACATAATGCAATACCCTGTAGAGGTGCTGGAGCTATCACTGAATGAGCTAGCTCAGTTCCTTTAATCAGTATAGCTGTATTAGTTTAGTGCTCTGCTCAGTTAAATTTTTCCAGTGCTTAGTAGGATGAATTACCTTGCGGGGGAATCCCATGCAATACGGTTACACTGCTTGTGTTAGCGATCCTAGGTTGCAATATGTTGGTATGGTAATGTGTCGTATTGTGTAAAAGCGCCCTTAGACATGCCAGCACCAAGCACTGCAATACCTAACTTTCAGGCTCTGGTTTAGGTGCCCAGGCTCCCTATACAACTCATAGAAAAATTCTACAAAAATCAGCATGAAGGTGTGAAAATTATCCAACAGGAAGTGATGAAGATACAAACATGTCTTAAATCCTGTCTCTCTCCAGGGCTTAGATGCCTTACTCTAGTCTGAAAGGAACCACCTCTCTTTACTCAGGATTCAGAGAGCTGAACATGGCTATCTAAACCCTTTCTTTCCCCATCCTCTTTATACAATAGCTCATTGTTTATATTATTTACTCATATTTATCAAGCATGAGAAGTGAATTAAATCTCCTCCTCTCCCTAGAGGGATTCAAACTCACCTCTCCCAGAAGAATACTCCAACTACTAAGCTGTGGGCCATTTGTCCTCTTTCACCTTCCATGATATATATAAAAATTCACTGGGCCACAGGCAGTGTATGATTTGTAAGCTTATGGTAATGGTTGGGACATATTTCTCAGTCCCTGCCCGCTCCAAGGTCTGTTTAAAACATTTTTCATTTATCACAGTGAACAATGTTATTTAAGGAAAATATATAGGTGGGGCCTCAAGTAGGAGCTTGGACTCAGGTGTCTCATATGAGCGTCTTAACCACTTAGCACAAGAGTCATATGCATGCTCGTGTTCTCTCTCTCTCTCTGGTCTAATGACATGTAAATGTTTCTGTGGAACATATCCAACAGGAGAGAATGAGAGTGCTTCCATGCCCCAAATATCCTACAGCCTGGCGGTTAGGGCACTCTCCTAAAAAGTAGCAAGAGATGTAAGTTTATACCACTCAAGGTTAGGCTGGACCTCAGCATGGGTCTTGTATTTCCTGGATGAGTGCTCTAGCTACTGAATTATTGTATAAAAGTGTTGGGGTGTGAGGGGGCATTCTCTGTCATGTGTCTGAAGTCTAAAAGTACGGTCTAATCTGCAAAGAGGGTACTCTTAGTGTGAAAGGTAAGGAAGCTGGTATGGCATAGCTACTGCACTTTAAGTTCATATCCTCACTCACATTGTAGTAACTCCTTTTGGTAGATAACATTATAATGAGCCTAAAATTACCTGACTCCCCAGACCACACATAATAAAATCACCAAGCATAAGAAATCAGGAGCAACTACTTTCATAGGATCAGAAATAAGGAGATGTAAGGTATCTATTTCAGGCCTATTTGTATATTTGTACATATTTCAGGCATATTATTGTTCCTCATATTGTAGTATTGAAGTGTATTATTAAGTATGCAACCAATCCTGGAGAACAGGAGTTTTGCAATGTGTTAAGAATGTTTGTTTTCAGGGATTACATACTGTCTTTCTTTATGTGTAATTAATTTTACCAAATCCTAGAAACTCATTCCACAAACTGTGATATCCAGAACTCCCCTATAATAACTCCACACGCAGGAGTTACCCCCTGGCACAAACTCTGGGTGTACAGTTGGTACAAATCATTCCATGCATAGGGTGCGTTCTTCCCTGCCTATGGAGCTCATGCCAACCCACATCTACCTCAGTCCTCCTTGGTACCTCTATCAGCCAGGTACCTATTTGTGTATTGTTAAGAGAATCCTTGAGAATCCAGAATAAGTATGTAGAATAAGTATGTAACTTACAATAGTGTGCAAGATTTTCCCTGAACAAGAAAATTAGGGTAAGAATTGAAAACAAAAAATAGCAGCAGGATCGAGCCTAGTTATTTTCAATATATTTCTTTGACCACAGCTATTCTGATGTTCATAGTTGAGTAGACATTTTCCAGGGTCTACTTATCATAAACAGATCAACAAATATAAAACTACCATGAAACCAAACATGGATAGAATAATAAGTGTCAGCATAGAAGAAGGGAAAATGAAAACGAATGGTTTTGATATATGTCATAGATACTGCAAAGTATGGAGCGCTGTTTTTTCTGAGTTGAGTGGTATTAAGCTCTCTAGACTCCACAGGAAAGCTCCAAATGTTTTCGGTTTGAGCTAACAATGCAGAGTAAATGTCTGATTCTACAAATCCTCACCGTAAGAGGCCTCCTCACACATGCATATTATCATTCAAATGGAGAACCTCCATTAAAAACCAATGCAAAATTAGTTATCAAAGCAA
Source organism: Crocodylus porosus (assembly GCF_001723895.1). NCBI lineage: Eukaryota > Metazoa > Chordata > Crocodylia > Crocodylidae > Crocodylus > Crocodylus porosus. The sequence continues at coordinate 202,592,937 of NW_017728886.1, read as the reverse complement.
AACTTGCATATGAGCTTATAATCAGGTCCAAAAGATTACTTTAGCTCCCAAAATTTATAATATAGCATATTAATCCAGAACACTATTCCTACAAAGACTATGTGCATGGGCAAGGTTTTGCAGGATTGTGCCATCTATTCAACAGTGACAAATTAGGTAAGTCATCTGGACAGGAGATCACTGCCGCAGTTTAGAACTGAAATACAATGTTGCTGAAATGCACTGTGTATCAACTGCAATACCCTTTCTATGAAAAGGGACAATGAACACAATGATGAACAAGAAAAAGTGAATGCAGAATTCCCTATTCAATTTGGTTTGTTTGCAGACTGTAATTGTTGTGTTCTCAGTTTAAAAGTTAACTGTTTTGGTGGAATAAAAAGAAAAAAGATTCCATTGCATAATGGAAAGACACGAGTCTACCAGCAATTGAGGGAGGATTTCATAATATGTTATTTCTGGCGTATAGATAGTTGTTTGCCACTTATTCCATGTGGCTTCCTACTCAGGGCCGGATTAACGCATAGGCAAACTAGGCACATGTCTCGGGCCCTGAGCTGCAGGGGTAGAGGGCCTGGTCCTTCCCTCCACAGCGGTGGTGGGAATGGCCCCATCTACCTGTCTTCCCTTCCCTTCCCCTCCCCTCTGCCAGCCTCACCACCATGGTGCCATCCCCTAGTAATGGCTCCAAGCCCCACTCCTCATGGGCAGCAGTGCTGGGGTGGAGAGGGGCATCTCAACCGGCCCAGGGCCTGTGAGTTTGTTTGCCTAGGGCCCACTAAAGGGTTAATTCGGCCCTGTTTCTACTAAAGGAGCAGGCTTCATGTAAGCAAGTCTAATTGCTACAATTAGCAAAATTAAATGGTTTATTGTGTTCTTATACAATTCTTTCCATGTTCTTCAGTGTTGTACTATAGAATTAGTAATTATAGTGTTGAGCTTGTTAATTCACAGACATGTGATTATTTTCATCTTGCACCCTTTGTAGTACCTGAGCCTAAATAAACTTGGTTAGGTGGATGCTTGTCTGTCATTTCAGGTTGGATGAATGCAATTTACTCTGTCCTCTGCCATGCACAGGAGCAAGAAAGGTATTAGTTGCACTCCAGCAATATGCTGAAGTCGTTTCCTTGGCATTGTGCAGGCCAGTGCAAGTGGTTCAGAGCCAGAGTAAACTGCAGCATTCCAGTTTCTTTGAACTACACAATTTCAGAAAGCAAGAAGTTAAAAGATAGCAGCATTATTAGTTGAAGCAGTGATGTTAGGGCTGGAAGGGACCTTGAAGATCATCAAGTCCAGTCCCCTGCCCCAGGGGCAGGAAGTTGGCTAGGGTCAAAGGATCCCAGCAAGATAAGCATCCAAGCGTTTCTTGAATGCGTCCAGAGTAGGTGCCTGCACCACTTCTTGATAGTGCGTGTTGCTTTTGAATGGTTTTAAGGAAAATATGAATAATGAAGAATAACTTTTTATAAACTTTTTTATAATCACTATATGGTTTTTTACCTGGGAGTATCTGAAATCTTTTCAGAATGTTCCAGTGGGAACTGCATGGTGCTTTTCATATAACTAATTTGATAGGTGTGCAGTTACATAAAATGTCTTTTCTATAACATACAAAGCCACAAACTTTTGATTACTCACATTCTAGGAGAGAATATTTAAACAGATACATTGCAATTTAGTTCCAATGGAAAATGTGTACAGATGAAAAGGGCAATAGTAATATGAAATTCATTTCTAATAAATCAACAGATGTGGCAATACAATTCCTCCTCAAGCAGAGGAAAGACGTTTCATATAGAGCTTTCATTTATTTTCATATTATTCAGGAACAAAATGTTAAAGGACTGGCTTTTTCATTGCCTCAGGAACAAAAAGTTTGTTTTAGTATTTTATTGTTTCCTATTGCTGTCCTATTTGAGCCTGATTGGTGAATCTAAAGCTATACTTTGTGGTAAAAAAGAATAGTGCATGCTGATTATTAACTGCTCATAAGGAAGTACAAAGATCTCTTGAATAGGCTGGATTCAATATTGATAACTTCTCTATATTTTTTCTTATTATTATTTAACTTGACTATATGTGCCCACACAAGATAATAAACCATAGGTGTGATTCTCCTCCTTTTATGTGTCGAAATGGCAGGCTTCTGGCCATATTGGACCATATTTGGCCTCTGCTTTATGCAGTGGCTGCATAACTCTGAGGTCACAGACTGAGTGTGCACAATAGGACTACATACTAGTATGCATCTAGCACAGCTACATGTGCACATATCTGTGTGTAAGTTCCAGGTGGGGATGCTATCCTATGTTTTAGCCCCAGTAGCTGAGAGGTTAAGGTACCCGCCCCGGAAGTCAGACACCTAGGTTTTGGGCCCCCTGTCCAGGGGATTTAAAGCTATGCTCTTCTGATTTCCCAGCACAGTGCTCTAAATATTATGCCATCGGCGTGATCCAAACCCTCTCCAGTGCTCCTTCTGAAGCTAAGCCACTGCACCTTCTACATCAGGGGTGGGCAATTATTTTGGGCAGAGGGCCGCTTACAGAGTTTTGACAAGCCATAGAGGGCTGCATGACAGGCATCAAGGGGCAGACAAATATTAATTTTCTAAATTTTTTAGGGGCCCTGTGGGCCGGATAGAGTGGCCTGGTGGGCCGCATCTGGCCCCCGGGCTGCATTTTGCCCACCCCTGTTCTACGCACTATTCAGTGGATAAAGTGGATGGAGGAGAGTTTCTGCCATGCTGAAAGCAAGGGTCCAAGTTATAGCCTCTGGCCATATCCCATCAAGAGGGATCACCATCTTATTAAGCCATATGCAATCAAGCCTTTTCTCTTCCTCTTAGCCCCACATATCTTCCTGTCTTGGCTGCCCAAACTTAAGAGGAGGGTTTGAGAATACCTGCCCTGTGTGTGGGGGTTAGAACACTGTGCTGGGAAGTTAGCAAGATCTTTAGGTGAGGGGGAGCCTTAAATCTTTGCTGTTAAGCTTTGCTAGACAAGTGCCCTCACCACTCAGCTATTGGGGCTAGAACACATAGGATGCATCTACACATCACCCTACATTGCTGTAGCTAGCACATGAGTGTACACATGATTGGCATGTGGCTGTGTAGTGGCACACTTCCCTGTTTTAGCGCGCTGCTATGGCAAAGTAGCAGTGAAAACTAACCGTGCACTGTGCACACGGTGCAGTGCGGGCTTTAGTACTTCCAAAAGGAAGTAGTGAAGCACAGCACTGTTGCAATGTTCGTGTACAGCGATGTGTAGATACACCCATAAGGACCCTGCTCTTTCTCTGGGGTCTGACACTTGTGAATCAAAGGTTTTTGGCCACCTTCATTTTCAGGACTTGGATGCAAGCACATGATGGATAAATTACTTTGGGACCAAAATTTGACTTACTATAAAATACTTCTTTTTCCCTATATCCAACTTGAGTTAACTATAGAAATAAGCTGTATATATGGACTACCTTTTTTAATAGCATGCATATAATTATTTATATTAGGACCTACAATAACTTATTTTTTAAAATGTTGTGTTTTTTTAATGATATCTATAAAGTAGAAAAAATTATGGGAGAATAGAGAAATTTAGTTGTAGGAAGTGGAAAAAAGCATAAAATAGCACCCATATATTCCCAAAACCAGTTTAACTCAAAAACCTTGCAATGCAAGTCAAATTTTGGCCTTGAAAATGGTCTTTTTAAACAAAATGATCCTGTAAGTCACCACTCAAACCAAGACTTAGAAAAGCACTGCCCATTGATTTTTCCCCGTGTGGTATAATTTTAAATTGTTTGAGCAGAAGTGTACTGCTAGAACACTTTTCAAGAAAACTGATGTTTCAAATAAGACAGAAATGGGATTATTTTATCTAAAGAAATAAAGTCTACTTCTTTCTTATAGTAATCGTGTATTTGCTTATAGAATGAAAACACTACTGAATTTGATTAGACAAATTAGGAGCTTCACTCCCAAATTCTTTTTAACTGACTGCAGCAGTCGTGTACTTTCTGACAATATAAGATTAATGAATAGTCAACTGAACCACTATGGAAAGTGGTCAAGCTCTTCATACAAAATTCCATGTTCAATTTTTTATTTTAATTAAAATTGCATGTAACTGTTTGCCTTTATTTATAAGTACACAAGAAAATCTTCATGTTTGGATGATAGCTACAATTTTTCTGGTCTGTCAGTTCCTGCACTTTCACAAACAGTTTATTTTAAGGATCTTGCCCCAGCAAAGTAAGCAGGCATCAAACATTTCACCAATTAAAAAAAACAGCAACATTAAAAATGGCTAACTGAATGCCACACAAAGAAACATGTGCTGTGTAACCTCTGCTATTTCATATATTACAAATATAATAAAAGGAACAACTGAACTTTTCCAGCAGCATATACAGCAGTGACTACACTGGACATGAAGGTTAAAATACCAAATCACCAACTCTTCTCCCTCCTGACAATGTCGCTTAAAACAGCAAATCTCCAGTTCTGTTTCACTCTCCTAAAATGGATGGAAATATTTATATTGAGTTGTTTCTTATGGAAAACCTTTGGTGTCTTTACAAACCACCTACACTTGAAACAGGATTCACTTACTCTAGAATAGTCGAAAAGTACCCATGTTGGCTTTCATATGACATTACACTGCAAAATAAATCATAAAGTATGAAAATCATGTTTATATCAACCTGCAGAAGTTAGTTGATATAATTCATGGATCAATTCTTAAAATCGAAGTTATTAAAGAGAATGTGATGTATTAAAAGATTTGAAGTTTATAAAAAGTAACTAACACCATTGTATACCACATTGTTATTTTACAAAAATATTGAAATAATCCATGAGTTATTCACTCTGCACCAGCTTTAAAAAAAATACTATCAAATTTTGACTTGCACCTTTAATGCATCTGAAAGCACCATCGGGGATACTTTTAACATAAAGAAGGTTACGGTTGACTTGACTTAGGGAGGTATTTAAAACCCAAAAGCTTGCAGCAAAAACACTCTTTTACAAGTGATTCAATGTAATTTTAGATAGATATGGAAACAAGTCTTGAACAAATTCAAGAAGGTCTTCCACACAGCTTGGTTTTATTGTATTTTACTGAATATACTTACTAACAGGTGGCTGAAAGCCTCTAAAAAGACATCACTTTCACCTTGGATGGGGTAAAAACAGAGCTGTCTGTACACGTGGATAACTTGATTGTTCTTTTCTGCTTCCTGCTCTTGAAGGGCTCATGCCACTCTTTTCTGTCCCTCAGGCAATAATATCAATCTTGTAGACATACAATGTTTGGCACTAGAAGGGTATGGCATGTCACAGTCTCTGATCATACCTGCATACATTCACACACAGAGCCATGCATTCTGAGTCCTGAAACAGATTTAAATTAGTATGTTCATTTCCTGATGTTTCCTCTTAAAATCTGAATGTGGTCCTCCAAAGGTCTAGAGTACGAAACCTATGAAACCTTGTTCTTTCTTTTTCTTTTTATATTTTTTTTGCAAATTGAATACTGAATCATGATTATCATTTAATTACATCACTAAGTGATAGAGCTCATTGTTTCTCCTGAAAAGCAGAAGTGAGCTGCATAGGATTTCTGTCAAAAGAAACTTCAACTGAAATTTTAATTAAAACGAATCTTGAATTCAATAGAAAACTAACAGTTTGATTGGTGCTAATGCTTATGCCCCATTTCATTGAAATTAAGCTTATTTTGCATTGACTGGTTTGCAAACATGATGATGTACTTTTTGATTCAGAACTATTTTGCAAATCTGTTCTAAACTGAATAGTTTATCTGCTGGAGAGTTGAGGATTATACCCCTGTCATTTTTGCAGAAATCAGTTCTCATAACAGCAACATTATATGGTACAACTAAGCTATTTTGCCAAGGTTTTTTCATTTGTCAATGAATATGCAAATATCAATAATTCATTTCTAAAATAAAATGCACTACTGGTCAATGTTGAAAGCTTTCATCAGAACCTTCCTGTTGTTTTGATTGCAAGTACAGTGCAGTTGAGTTTCATAGCAGCAAGGAGTCATGGCCCCGGGGTTTATATCCCTGTTGAAGTAATTAGTTTTTCTGAGAGTCTCAGGTGAGGCTGCTTTATCAGTGTACTGCAGAGGGACTGCATACTGTGGATCAAATGATAATCATGATGATAGCCAGACTAAGAACACTACTGCTTGTTTCTCTATTGAACTATGCAGTTTAGTTATTGCCACAGCCCTACTGTCAACCCTTAACTTGGACTGTAACGTAGTAACTTCTTCAAGTCTTCACCTTTTTTTTTTATAATGTGGTTTCATATTCCAAGCGCTCCTGGATAAGGGCATCATCTTTATATTGTAGCCGTGGAGGAGCAGGGGAACATTCAAATGCTAAGATAGCTTTTCTTAGGCTTCTGTCCAATACATGTCTTTCCCATGCTGGGTACCTGTTTCTGAAGAGATCAATTTTAATGACTGATTCTTCAATCCTTGGTGGCCGGGAGGAAGGCGTAGAAGGTGCAGTGGGCCTCACCTGAAAGACAGGCACACACCCATCCCTCTCTGCAAACTTCTGGTCCCGGTCACTTGTGACACTCCGATTGTTAGAGATAGACCTTAGAGTGTTTGTTGCCACTTCTGGGGGCAGAGTGAAGGCAGCTACAGGGTCCTCACAAGCACAGCTTGGTGACTGCCCAAATCTTGGTCCATTGGGATGAAAGAAGGCATAGTACATCAGCATAAAAACAATGCCTGTTAAAAAGCTGCTGAACACCACACACAGTGCTGGTATGGCGAATGCATCAGAAATTGGTGGGACTTTGTACCGATACCAGAGAGCACTCAAGGCGGTGTTTTCCAAAAGGATCACAAAATAATAAATGAAAAGCCTGCAGCGTGTCCTTCCTTCCTTGACATTGAACCAGCTAAAGATATAGATTATTCCAACAACCATGTCAAACACTATCTCTTCCCATTTGGTGATGCAGAATTCTGTCTCACAATGGACGATCCAAAAGGTCATGATACACCAGTGGAGGACGATGAAGATCCCAAAGTATAGCTGGAAAACTGAGGCAAACAGAGCAAAAGTAATGACCCTGGCTGCAATTGTGAAGAAATGCCAGCAAAACTGAATTATAACAGCCATGTAACTGATGGGTTTCTTGTCATCACGGGAGTCACGCAGGGCTTTTTGATAGGAAGCCAAAGCCCAAGCCAGGGATACAAGGGATGCTGCAGCAGTAAGACCTAGAAAAAAATAGAAGATGTAGTAAAGAATTAATAAGATCTGAATTGGATTCACTGAAAAAACAGTAGAACCTCTGTAATCCAACTGCTGTAAATACATCCTTTTAAATTCCCACAAGAAATTGTTACCATCTCCCTATCGTTCAATGACACAAGATCTCTTATTATTGGTGTTTCATTATTTTTACAAAATGTACTGTATTATATAGTAGTATATATTATAATGAATAAAACAATCCTAGAATCAACAATATAAAATGTTATGTGACACTTTCCCTTATCTTTGTCTTGTTATTGGTTTTGGTAACTTAGAACCAGATTCAAATCACTTTTATATGTGCCTAGATAGGACTTTGGTAGATTCATAGATTGTAGAGTCAGAAGGGGCCCTGAAGGATCATTGTGTCCGACCCCCTGCCCCAGGCAGGAAAAGGACTGAGGTCAGATGACTCCAGCCAGGTGCCTATCTAGCCTCCTCTTGAACACCTCTAAGTTAAGTGATAGCACCACCACTCTTAGCAGCCCATTCCAGATTCTGGCCACCCTTACTGTGAAAAATTTCTTCTTAATGTCTAACCTGAATCTACTCTCCACAGTTTGCACCCATTATTCCTAGTTACTCCTAGGGGCACCCTGGTAAATAGAATTTAGGTGACTAAGTCATAAAAAAAATTCTTCTGAGGCTCCCAAACCACTTAAGTGCCTACATTCAACAGGCACATCCATTTTGTCCTAAAAAAAAAATCACTAGATGCCTAGGCTGATGTTTTTGAATAATCTCAAAAGGTATTCAGAGCAAAACACCAAAACATCTGCCTCAGCTTTGCTGTGATCCAAATGAGAGATGCCCAACATCCATCTTAGATCCCAATCTGCTAGGTAGCTACAGTGCATGCCTAAGAGTTGACTGTCATTAACTGTACTCATTGTAAAGAGCAGCACTCAGTATCTTTCTTTGTCAAACATAGTGTTGGTGCTCACTTTTTGTCCAATAACCTAGTTGTTAAAGCACACACACAGGATGTGGGTGACCTGGATTCCTGAAGTGATTTGAAACCACTTCTGTTGCTGAGAGTGCCCTAACTATGAGGCTGAGGAACACTTTTCCTGTTGAACCTGGGCTACTAAGGCAGGTTCAAGACAAGTGCCAGTTTCATGGGGCGAAAAGGCCAGAAAGACTGAAAGCAAGTGGGAGCATGACTTCAGCTCAGTGATGAGGACACTCCCATGGGCTGGGGCTAGTCTGGGGAGGTTCAGGTCCCTGTGCCAGTGTTGTTTATTCATTTTAACTAGCAAGAACATCCTGGGAGCATGGACTGGGCATCTCCACTGGACATGTCTAAGACTGAAGGATGCTGCACTTTCCACTGAACTGAATGGTTCTGTTGCAGAGAAAAAAGGCATTTCCTTTTGGGGTGCTCTGGATACTGAGGTAACAGAAGTACAGAGATAACTCCATTGATGGAATAGGGATCCTCCATACCTAATTCTGTCATTTTGGTTTGCCTTTCTGGAGTAAAACACACACTGTTTAGCTGTTGCTCACCTAAATGGAGGCACCTATGAGAACAATGTAGATCTACCCTTTACTCACAAAATTCAATACATGAATTAATGAGGTTCTACTGTATAGTTATTTTAAAGAGTTTTCACTGTTTTGGATAAATCCACATAGCAGTTGATTATTAAGGACACGTTAGTAATCACTGTAAAACAAACACTTCTACTTTAATTTCTAAGCACTGGCACACATCTAATCCCACATGATAAAAAAACAAGCTAACTGGAATTTGAGAAGGTTTACATTTTCTTAAAGTTACAATGCATACTGTTATATATAAAGTTTAACATTATATATACATCAGAATTAGATGGACATTTTTCAGTGAAAGAGTTTTCTGTTTTAAAATGCTGAGTCAGTGAAGTCAAAATGTTTTTCAGGAACTATAATTTTTCTCAGCATTTTCAACTCTAAAATACTTCTTTTTGAGTTTTACATTGGTTTATTAAAGTTTTTTTAAGTTGAACTAAAGTTGAAACAGAGCATTTCAGCCTTATTGAACATAAATTCTTTAATATGGTCATTTTAACGTTCACAAGTATTTTTTTCCAGAAATTTAATTTTTCTGTAAATGTCATGATTTTGGCTTTTTATTCTAATATGGGATAAAGGAAAAATTTGAAATATTGGCATTTCCCACAGAATGAAATTCCTGAATTATGACCACCTTTAAAAGAGCTGTTTTATCTTATAAAGTTAATAGAATTACCCTATTTTATAACACACAAAATCTTAATTGGTTTTTGAAGAGCTGATTTCATATTTGTTAAACAAACAAAGTCTTTTTCACTCTAAAATGGGTTTGGATGAAGCAGTGTTTTATGAAAATTCTTCATTTGTAAAAAAAAGTTTATATTTATGCTGAAAACACAAAAGTTTTGAAGGAAAGAAATACTGTTTTAATGGACAAACTGCATGATTAAGACAGCCATAGGCAAACTTGTGGATATCAAAGCACCCTTTCTCAGGCTTCTGTCAGGTAAACAGAACTAAGTAGCAGATGGAACAAAATATTCTGTAAAACAGTGTTCCCAAGTAGTGTTGTTACCACCTATGAAATGCAGAGGTTAGCTATCTACTGCTAGAACAATCAACACTCCACACAAGAAAGCCATCAGGATCCACGGATCATTCACAGATCTATTCCAAAATGTCGTATACTAATTCAGTGCACCAAATACTAGGGCTGTGCAAAGCTTCAGTAGCTGATTTGATTTGGAGGAGATTCGGCCTGATTCGGCAGCTGAATCTCCAAATCCGAATTGAATTGGGAGACCCATTAAAAGGTCTGAATCGAATTGGAAGCCTCTGAATTGATTAGGAGAGATTTGGAGATTTGGAAGGCTTGCAGAAAAAGAAACCGAGAAGAGGGAGGGGGATGGGGGTGCAGCGTTCTCTGTAAGTTGTGTGGTGCCATCCAGGCACGCCTGGCAGTGTGGCATGAATGCACTGCTTAGAGGGAATGCTTAAGGGGTGAATTTTCATGTATGGAAAAGGCTGGGGGGGGGAAAGACTGGTCTGATATTGACATCTATAGCTGGCCAGTGACTGTGATCTTTCTCTGAGTTCCCTTCCAACCACAGTATTCTGGGGGAGGGACATAGAAACAACATATAAAGCTGTGTCTGAAGCGATCTGTGCCTTTCGTGAGCTGTGTCTCTCTTGGAGCAGCAGTATCTGAAAGGCTTCAAGGCATTATGAAGCATGCTGGAAAGGCAGGTACTAAGTCTTTTGGCAGAGAAGGGAGAGCGGGCAGGGGAGAGTTGCAAGTTCCTCCCACCCCAAACGTACATGCACCCTCTTCCCTGGCAGTGATGAGTCTTTTGCTGCTAGTGGGAGCAAAGAGGTGGTAGTAGTGCCTGCAGCTGCACCACCACCACTAACCAGCAGCAGAATGACATTCTCCACCCCAATTTCAGTTCCCAGCATGAACCATATAGTGCCACAGGAGGAGCGGAGGGCCACAGCAAAGGAAATTCTGGGGAAGGAGGGGGAAGCTGAGCTTGTGCTCCACGAAGTTATCTTAGAGGCAGGTCTCCTTCTCTGGAAGGCACTTCAGAGCAGGTTGTGGGGGCAGGTGGCTCAGCTCCTCCTGTTGTTGTGTCTCTGCCTGGTAAGGAGGGGGATAAGGCAGGATCCCCACCCTCAACCCAGAAGCGGGTGAGTAGTATAGTGTGGGAGCATTTTGAGGTGGCAGATGATCCCAGGTATGCTACCTGGCAGCACTGCTGAAGGCAGATCAGCCAGGGCAAGGACGTGAGACACTTTGCCATCACAGCAATGCTCCTGCATCTCAGGAAGCAGCACCCCCTTGCTCTTGTTCCTCCTCAGCCTGGCACCAGTGGGAACATGCCCAAAAAGGAGTCCCCTTCTCAACCTAAAACCCCCATCCCCAAGAAGCAGAGGCAGGCCACTCTGGACCAGTGGAGGAAAGGTGGAGACAAAGGGGGGGCACGTTCTGAAGGTAAGCGAGGTCACCCAGATCACTGGGGAGATGCTTGCTTTGGATAGCCAGCCCTTCTCCTTTGTTGAGGAGCTAGGGTTTAAGCAGCTCATAGCACTTGTGGCCCCATCATACCAAGTGTCTGCATTCACCACCTTTAGCAGGATGATGGTGCCCTCCCTGTATGAGGCGTGCAGGGAGTACTTTAGGGAGGAGCTGTGGAAGGCAAGTCCACAGGTAGCCTTGCACTTCACCTCAGACATCTGGAGCAGCCGGGGTGGAGAACACGCTTATCTCTCCCTCACAGGGCACTGGTGCAATCAGTCAAGGCATCAGTGTGCTCTCCTTCAAGCAGAGGTGATGGATGGGTCCCACACAGCAACAGAGATCATGGTGGCCATGAACCACATGGTGCAGGGGTGGCTTGTTGGGCAGGGTGAGCTTACCCATGGGTTCATGGTCACTGACAATGGGGTCAATATGGTCAAGGCACTGCATGATGCCTACATCAGACAGATCTCTACAGGTAACAATGAATGAATATTAACTGATACCTGTTACAGAAAGAAACAAAGGCCCATGGCAGAACATTTTAACCTCCCTGGACATTCTATAGCTGACCTCAGGACTCTTGTTCTTAGGCAAAAACATTAAAAAAACCCAGGAAATTGTGGAACAAGAATCATTAACAGACTGCATTATGTTAAGTATGGTTTAAACAGGGACTATGGATTCTTATCCCATTACCTGGATTAGCTTTTGTGACCACTTTTTTCTTATGGGTTCTTTTCTTGTTTGCTGCTCCCTTCCCTCATCAACCTCATCAATTACTATAGAGTGAAAGCATTTATTTAAAGATCATTCCTGTGATTATGATATCTGATGGGTTGTTGATTCACTGAGTTGGATAATAATAGTAGTTTAGGCCTTAATCTTTATTTCTTGGATGTATATGCCATCTTTCCCCACAAAGACTTAGGGTGGATTATAGTAAGAGAACAAATAGCATATAAAACAAGAGAATGTACAAGAGAAAAAAAATCAAGAGAATAATATAACTAATAAAGGCAATAAGAGTATTAAAATAGAATATAAAACAACTCTCCTCCCCTCCTGAGGGAGAAGAGCCATCTTAGACTGGCTTGCTACATGCCTGTCCAAATAGAAAGGGCTTACAGCATTTCTGAAAGGTGTACAGACTGGGGCTTTGGTGGGAGGGAGTTCTGGAGCTGAGGAGCAACCCCTGAGAACAACCTCACATGTGTTTTCACCAAGTAGAATTAGTGTACTTGTGCTGCTTGAGGAGGTTGCTCTTTGCTGACCTTATGGATCGAGATGGGGCATAAGAGAGAAGGCAGTCCTTAGGGTACATATGACCCAGATTGTTATGGCCTTGTGGGTCTAAAGAAGCTCACTGAATTCCACCTGAAAGGCTATTGGGAGCCAGTGCAGTCTCTGGGGCACTGATATTATGTGCTCCTGGTGACCCACCCAGTAAGAAGGTGGGCTGACATATTCCATGCTGGCTGCAGCTTCTGGGCAGTCTTCAAGGGCAGCCCTATGTAGAGAGCACTGAAATAGTCTATCCCCAAGGTTACAGAGATATGGATGAAGGTTCCAGATTCACATCAGAAAGAGAGGGATGCAGCCCTCTTTTCACCAGATGGACTTGGTGAAAGGTGGTCCTAGCCACTGCTGCCACTTGAAGATCTAGGTACAGTGGAGGATTCAGGAGCACCTGAAGGCTGTGAACCTGCCTGGCAAGAGAAGGCTGAATCCCATCAATGGTAAATGCTCCAGGTCATGCAAACTTCCCACTACCATCACCTCCATCTTGTCTGGATTCACCTTCAGTTGATTCATTTGCGTCCAGTCCTGTACTGCAGTTAGGTATGGGGAAAGACTGAGACTGTAGGGCCTAGGTTAGATGAAAGACAGGGAAAGAGATGAGTGTCACACTGATGACACCTCACTCCATATCTCTCAAATCTCACCCAACAGTCTCATATACATGTACTCTCATTTATCTACAAAAAATGCTAATTCAGACATCTACTGACTAGGAGTGTGAGAAATGGGCCTGTAACAGGGAACTCTATCCCTGTTACCAGAAGGCAAGTCAGTCCCTTTAAGACCAGAACTTTCCGGGCACAGCCTGCTGGCAGGGAAGGGGTTAGAAGTTGGGCCTGGCCAGCTAGCCAGGTGACTGGATGGGGCATGCCAGAACTATAAAACCCTGGGCTTGATGGCAGTAAAGGGGCAGTGGCTGAAGGGGAAAGAAGTTGTGCGGGGGAGCTCTCCAGACAGCCTTGGCCGCTGGTCTGACTGCTGTAAGGAGGGAACTTCTGCTGATCCTTAGAAAAGCAGGGGCAGCATCACCGGGAGGAGCGTTAGAGGCAGTGGGGGAGCAGAAGCACCAAGCCATGAAGAAAATGTAAGCTGGCATTGCTGCCTTCTTCAATTTCTATTTTTTTGTTATGGTTAGAACCCACTAACTGACTGACTCTCTCTCTCTCTCTCTCTCTCTCTCTCTATATATATATACATACTTTGGTTGATTGATAAACCGGTAGTTTGTGGATGAGGCTGTAGGGGTAGAGAAGGCCTCATTAGGACCTTAGGCACAGTCATAAAAGGCCAAGGTGGCCTAGTGCACCAGGTAGGCAGCTGCATGCTGGACAGTGAGGGTTCAAGACCACTGCCCAGCTCTGAACTTGTTGCCCCTTGACTGTGGGGCCAGTGGAGAAACCTCTAGGCCAGAGAGTCAAGGCTCCATATTAGAGGCAAAAAGGGGGGCCATGAGCTCTAAGATCAAGGTGCTAAAGCCTCAGAGTCAAACCCTATCTGGTGGGTTTAGACTGAGAGGCCTAGCTAGAGAAAGACGGGGGTCAAGGCTCGTGGTGGCTGAGAACCCAACATAAAAATACAATAGGCAGCCTCCCACTTACAAGAATATCTGTATAATATTTCCATCAAGATGTGGCAGACGAGTAAAAGTGGGACATGAGAAACATTAAGGGACTTCAAGGGCGCCCCTCATAGGTCACAAATAGCAAGCGAAAAGATGCTGCTGTGGAGAGCAACCTGTTACAGGGCCATATTCAATTAAAATTTGGCTCGAATCGGGGACAGTGATTCAATTTGTTGATTCAGATCACTATCCCAATTTGATTCAGCCCAAATCAGAACCTAAAGATTTGATGCTGATTTGCAGAATGAGCAATTCAACCACAGACACAGCTTTGAATGTTTTTTCTACATACTTCTAGGTACCAGGAACAGCTCATGAATGCTGTAATGGTGGGATGAATGGAGCGTCCCACAGGAGTGTGGGGGGGTGGGGGTCCACGTGCTTGGTGGTGAACCTGGAAATGGACCAGAAGTACTCCCCTGCACTGGCCTGGCTTGGCAATCGGCCATGGGGGCACGTGCCCCCCCAGACCCAGGAGGAACCAGTCACTGAGCTGGGGGAGCCAGAAGGGGGGCACCCTGCACGCTCCCCAGTGGCCCTGGAAGTAGACCGGAAGTGCTTCTGGTTCACTTCCGGGTCTGCTGCGGAGCATGCTGCAGATCCTCACCACGTGCCTGTGTGATGCGCCATATGCCTCACCATTACAGCATTCATGAGCCACCTGGTACCTTGAGGTATGTAGAAAAAAACATTTAAAGCTGTGTCTACGGCCAAATCATTGAATCTTTCCGAATCTCTCTGAATTGATTTGGAGGGTTCTGATTTGATTCAGACAGATTAAAGGGTCTCCTGATTTGATTAGGATTTGGAGATTCAGCCACCGAATTGGGCCAAATCGAATCAGCAACCAAAGCTTCACATAGCCCTACTACTGATTATATAAAATGTTCAGTGTTAAGTCTTTCAACGCCAATTACTTTTTGAAAGCAGAGTTCCCCTGGAATTGTGGCTAGAGTTTCTGAATACAGAATCACTATATTCCTACCATTATGATATTTGGATACCAACATACAATGGGCATGGACATGGGTGGATCTCAGATTTTGAAAAGCACATAATCACATAACACAACACATATTTTTCTCCAGTTAAAAAAATATATTAGTAATGCTCCTAGTATTAGGGTTCTATATCATTCAGTTTAATATTGAAGCAAAAGAAAAAACTTTACTGGAATGTGCAAGAATTCACTATATCATATATTATGTATAAGAAGCACAACAAACCAGGCAAAAATAAACAAACTAGGTTGTTTTATTAGTCCTGTAGTCATTGGAATTAAAGGTACAACTCTTTTTTTCATAAAACAAAATCTAGCCTTCTGAGCATCTTGATTGTGCTTCCAATGTTTCACTGAAACTTATTTCCATATGTGAGTTAATGTTCACGTGAGTTAACACTTCCACACCTGAGTTAATGTTTCTAGCTAGAGTTAAAAACAGTCTTCAAAGCTTTGAAATATGAGCTACATTAACCAGGAGCAGCTACAGATGGCAGAATTGCAGAAGAAAGGCCAGTTTGATTACTGAAAGCATTAAAAGAGAGAGGGTGGTTAATACTGGTGGAATAAAAAGTTTAGAAGGAAGCAGATAGATTATAATGGGCCATGAAGTCAAGGTGACTCCCTCATTGCTATCTAAATAGAAAAGATGCTGCTACTTCCAGGCAGTAAATTTTAGACTTTGGGTGAAGCAGGAATCAAAGGGAGGTGCAACTGCACCATTTCCCCCCAGCTGGATCTGCCTCTGGGTACACAGAAACATATACTTGTAAAGGTTTCAATAGGGGAAGGAGAGCTGCTGCTCAGAACTCAGCTGCAAACGCTGTGGCACTGTGACAGTTACATGAAACAATAAAAAAGGAGCAAAAACCAGTGTAATTTTGAACCTGGTTAAAGATGTGGTGATTTAGCCCACTTGGATACCTACAGGCTTGTGCACAATTAGAGTATAACAGCTGTTGCAGCTGTCCATCCCCTTTTGAAACCATTCCAAATGAATGATTGGCCAGACCCTGACACTACTACTGGAATCTTCTTCACAAAGAGAACAAACAACAAGTGAAGAAGAGTGGGACAAGACACAGTATAAACTGATGGCAACCCTACTGATATTTTTGTGCTTGATACACACATTTGCTTGTTCAAGTGAGCTGTCCCAGTGGGACAGAACTTATCCTATAACTGTTTAACCATTTTACCTGGTTAATACTAAATGCAGAGGGCAGAAAAGTCATCGGGCAGCCAGAACCTAGATCAAGATAATAATTTATTATTCCAGGCATACATTCATCTTACTGAACTACCCTGCACAGTCTTAACCAATTTGCTGTCTTGGCCCACACATCTTCCTTTCCTGGCTGACCAGTGGGCCAACCTCAAGCAGAGTGTGGGAGGGTGCTATGGGCAATCCCTAGTCATGAAGCACCCCATCATATATGCCAACAGTGAGCCCAGAAAAATCCCCATGCTCAGACACACACCCGTGGACCCCAACCCTAGCAGCCATACACCCAGCCAAGGACCTCCATGGCAGAACACTTTAACAAGGCATGCACTGATAGAGATTTTTGGGGTTTATACTGATGGGCAATTTTTAACGAGCTATATTGGCTGATATTAATCCAGTTGCCGATATGTGGCCCCACAGCTTGGAGAGCAGGGCCAAGCTGGTAAGTCTGTTGTGGGGGAAGGGAGTGTGTGGAGGGGGCAGATGGAGGCTCCATGGTGAGGGAGGGAGTGGGGCTGATGCAGGGTTAGGTGCTGCACAGCCGGGGCAGGACAGGGCATGGGACAGAACTGTGGCTTGTCTGGAGGTGTAGGGGGGGCGTCTGCACACTCCCCCCATGCCCTTCCGGAGTGCACATAGTTGAGGGAGCCCCCTCAGTTGAGCTGCTCACAGCTCCATCCCATGCCCCACCCCAGCTGGGCTGGGCAGCACTTGCCGCTGCCCCTGCCCTAGCCCCATTCCCTCCCTCACCATGGGCGCTTTGTTCTGCCCTCTCCGCCCCGTCCTCTACAACAGTTTTACCAGCCAGATCCAGCTGCTCTCCATGCTGCTGAGCTGCTCTCCTGGCGGCCTGCATGCTGCACTGGGGCTACGTGCATCCACGGGGCATTTATCGGAGACATTATTGGCCACATCAGCCAAAAAAGCCAATTGCCAATAAGGTCAATTTTCTTTATATCAGTGCTGATCTGATATGGGTCTGATGCACCTCTAACGTTAACCTCTGTGAACACTGCATTGCTGAAGCAAGAAACTGTGGAACAATCATCCACAGACTGGATTGTGTTAAGTATGGTCTACACCCAAACTATGGATCTTTATCCTATTACCTGGATTAGCAAAAGTATTTTTTGTGTTTTGGAGTTCTGCAGTATTTGATGTAAAAATAAACAACAAAAAATCAGTTTTAATTTTTAAAATCCAAAACCTGGAAATTTTCAGTGAAAGTTATTCAAAATACTTTACTTATAAGTATTTTCCAAATAATTTATGCAAAATGCCATTTTACAGCCATAACTGCAGTGCCAGACCTTGTCTTCTCTGAATCAAGAGTTTTGATTTATGTATTCCTGTTTATTATAAGTTGACAAAGCTAATAGTTGAAGTTATCTGAGCAGATGACTTACTGTTTTGAGTGCCTGAAAAGTGTCAAAGGAGAGAGTTTAGTGTGACTTTCAAAAATCATGTGAAATGAACAGGAGACATCAAAGCATATATGAGGTCAAAGGCAGAGAAGGAGGAGAACTAAATGATGTTGGCCTGAGAACTGAGGGAGAATAAATGTTTCTGGCAGTGTCAACAGCAGCAGAAAGTTTCTGGGAAAATATTCTGTTGAAACTATTCAGTAAATTTAACCCCAAATTGGAAACTCTTTCGCAATAATACTGACTTTTTGACAAATGTTACCAATTCCCTCACAAATTGTGCCTACATTTATGCATTAGTTCATGCAGTTGTTTTTTTTTTCCTATCTTATTCTTCCTGTTCACTGGTTCTCAGTTCTCCCTGCCTGAATTCCTTCAATTACTTATATTCCCTTCCTATTCTGTATGCTTTACAGAATACCGCTACAAATAGTGTTTCTAGACTGGTGATTATGAGGTCTGTCAAAATGACCAGAGACATGTTCTTTACAGGATTCAAAGATTGAAGCCATGGCAAAGCTCTTGGCAATAATATAATGAAAAGGGGGCATCTGCAGCAGTAGTCCTGGGAACTGACCCTTTGGGGGTGCTTCTACACAAGATGGTTTACTGCACAGTAGACTAATCTACTGCACACTATGGCATCACCATGTAACCATGCACAGCAGCTACTGCACAGTAAATGAGGCTAATGCACATTTTTTTACTACCTGTAAATACAGTAGTAGATTAATTGCGCATTAGCTATTGTACAGTACTGCTCATGTAGATGCTGTCCAGGAGCAAATTTGCTAATGGTCAGCTACACCAGCAGGGGATGGAGGAGTTCTTTCTCCCTGTTTATGGTCGCTGCTCAGCTCCCCACAGGAGCCAGGAGCTGATCAGCATGGGGACGGGGTTGCTCTCTGCTTCCCCTGACCTGGCACTGCACGGCTTGCAGCTCCCCACAGCACTGCTTGGCTCCCAGCTTCTGGGACTGGAGAGCTCTCTGCTTCCCCACTGAGCCAGGGGCTGACTGCATGTTGGGCAGCTGTCAGCAAGCTCCTAGGTGGGTGGGGATTCCACAAGCAGGACTGCTCCAGCCAGCCCCTGGCTGGACAGGGAAGTCCCACTGGGCTGGGTGATGGGCACTTGGCATTGGGCTCACTGGCTGCTGTGTGTTCCAATATGCATGGAGCTGGGAGAGCTCCCATTTCATTACCCACCCCCATCCCATTAACTCTATGCCTCCCAGTTTCATGTTCCCCACTCTCTCCTTCAACCCATCTCCCACATACCTCCCCACCTAGAGCAGGGATAAATGACTGTCCTAGCTCACCAATCCTGTAGTGGCAACTCACAGCTGTAGCTTTTAGTCAGCCCCTGCTTGCCAGGCCTCTAATGGCAAATCACAGCTGTGCCAGTGGGGGGGATCAGTCAGAGGTTTTTAGCCTTAAGGTGCAACTGCTTCAAAATCAAACTGGCACTAACACCAGTCAAGATTTGAGCAACTCAGAGCGCAACATGTAATAAGGCCCTAACGGAGGCTATTCCCAGACACAGATGGGTTTAGAAACCAAGAGGCTAGTATGAAATGAAAGGTATTGTGTACATTTCCTACTAAACCATATATGAAATCAGTAGTGAGCGGCTGTCAGAACTAATAAGATAACTGATGGTGAAATTCACCCTATTTGGAGGATTAGTGAAAGGCCAGTCAACCACTTAAATCATATAAACCCTATTTTGAAGCTTAACTTGGCTTTAAGCAACACACAGGTTTGTACTAGCCCTTTGTACTTGGGAACTTTTCCCAATATTTCTCAATTTGCATTGTAAAATCTATTTGATCTTAATCCCATATCTAGTACAATTTGTCTAAGGCCTTGTATTTATCCCTGGATAAAATGTGCCGGTGTTTTTCCCAGAACAAAAATTTCTCAAGTTGGCACGTACACATATTACCTTTCTAATCAGGGTTTAGTGAGTGCCACTCCTCTGCCATGGATTCAAAGATGCAGTCCTAAGATAACTGTGCAGATGTACTTTGTACTTTTATCCCAGGATAAATCGTTCCTACCTCTTATGCAGAAAACTTCTGTTTAGGAATTATCCTGGAACAATGAATATGGATGTTTGCATGATTATACTTTGTATTAGGATAAGATGGTTTATCTTGAGATAAATGTGACATATGTTTGCAGTCTAAGAAATATTTGATATAAAAAGTTTTGTGCATTGCTAAAAAGCTGCACTAAAGAAACTATTTAGTTCTGTAGAGGTACTAAGGTTATTGATTTACATGGTGCTTTGGGACTAAAGGCAATTAACATAGTTCTGAACATTAAATCAAATGTGTACAGTTCCTCTTAAGAGGAGAAAAACTAGAGCTGTTTTTAGTATCAGCTTTGTCTAATACATGATTTTGTTTGCTTCTCACTTTTGACCGAATCAGACTGAAACATCACAATTCTCACTTGGTTAGGCTGTGACTGTGGTTCTTTCCCTGTGCAGTTGTTTTGACTTTTGACTACTCCCCTTTTCTGGGGATGTAAGACATCAAGGGACCTCCTGGTTCAAGTCCAGTCCCTTGGCAAATAAACTATATAAAAGGCTTATCAGCTTCATTGTAAAACTAATTAGGGCTGGTGTTAATGTTACTCCTATTGGAAGACTGCTCCAGAAAGTCTGTTCTGATGGTTAAGAAGATTTGTTTGATTTCCAGCCTCAGTTCCTTGCAGTCAGTTTCTACCATTTGTTATTGTTCTCTATGCCTGTTCCAACAAAGTCATTGCATCTGCTTCCCATAATATCCTGTTCTTCAGAAATGCCATTGAACAACTTCTCTGACAATTATTCTTCAATATGAAATCCTACGGGCTGATTACATCATTTCCCACTTATCTTAAGTGTACCTCTCATTTCCTCCATTGTCCCATTCATCTCATATTGATAATTCTTTGTGTGAGTAGTAAGTACTCATCCAGGAAAGTGAAAGAGGCCTTACTGCCTCCATGTTTTTTCATGGCAGCCCTCTTTATTTAATATACCTCAATTAAAGATCCTCTTTTCAAATTAAAGCTCCCACTTGTTGAAAACTGACATTATAAGAATAATTACGCCTTTATGCACTTTACTGCTGCTATTTTTCAATCTCTACTTTTTCTCTCTCAGAGTGAGAGGACCTAAATTCAAACACAATAGTTTATGAGTCGAGGCAAGGATTTACAGAATGTCAGAATATTTTTGACGCCTTGTATTTCTAATTACATTAAAAAAGTTCCCTTCATACTTTTCACAGATCCTACTGTATCTTATTCTCAGTGCAAACATTAGACTGTAGGGATTTGAAAGCTGAGTTTCTTAGAGGTTAATAGCAGATGTGACTCTGTATATCATATTTGCTAAAAATCAGGAATACTGTAACTATGGAATTTAATGCATCAAATTATTTGTGTTCTCATTTCTCCAGCACTCTTTATATGTGACGACTGAGATGACAGTTTCCCCTTACATTGTTATTATGTTCCCTTAATGCCTTGCTTTTTCGGTAACCTCATCGCTCTCAGAATGTGCCCAGCTCCCACTTGGCTAGGGTTTAAAAGTGCTCTACAAGCATAAGTTAGGTTTGTCTTACAACATCCATCTGAAGTAGCTCAGTGCTAGATCCATTCTGGTGATGGTTTGCTGAGGCAAAAATGGTTAAAGCCCAGCAGGTTTTGTATGCTGATGCACATTACACTGGTGTTGAGAGTGAACAGATTAACTGATCTCCTGGGTTAACTATAGTAGTAAGTACTATTACAGAGCCTCAGCACTAGATAGTGGGTTAGCTGGTAAAAGCCTGATTACACTGTCTAAATAAATACTCTGGGACAGAAGAGAACATAATGCATGCGCTGGCATAAATTACACCAATTGAATTTTACATTTAATTTTTCCTGGGCTAACTCTACATGGGGTAGGGCTGTTCATCCTATGTCTACTCTTTTTTTCCCCAGTATAAAGATGGATTATACTTATTTGTATCTGGGACTAAGCGACTTGTCCAAAGTCAAAAAGCAAATCTATGTACAGAACAGGAAGTTCTAATTTTTATGATTTAAATGAGTTTGCTGTGTTGCAAACTAAACCACATCTGTATGTAGTTTACTTTGCAACATAGCTATTTGTAACACTGCAACTTTTGACATCTCACCTCCCCACCTGGGAAGAGGTGAGCAATAAAGGGTCCCGATCCTTTCCTCCCCCCATTTTTCAAGGAGCCTGCCCACATCTCCCATAGCCAGGGAGCGAGCTGCTGGTGGATCGAGAGGCCCCTGAGCTGTGGAGGGCCCCAGGCTTTCCTTCCATGGTGGCGGTGCCCCATAAGGCTGCCCAGGTGGGCAGCTAATGAGCAAGTGCTGCTCCAGCTTGGGCTCAGGGAACAGATGGATTGGGCTGGGGGCTGCCTGTGAGCTGAGGCAGCACCTGCCTGCTAGCCACCCATCTGCATGATCCCAGGGGATGCCACCACCATGGAGGGAAGGTCCAGGGCCTCCTGCAGCTCGGGGCCCTCCAGCAGCTCAACCTCTGGCTGCAGGAGGAAAAAAAAGGATGAGGCCTCCCCCTTGCTGCTTCCCCACCCCCACAAAGGAGCCTGCCACATGAGCTGCTGCCAAGCCATGCAGCCCCCGCACTGGAGGGGGCCCCAGTCCTTCCCTCTGTAGTAGTGGTGCCCCCTGGGGTTGCCCAGGTGGGCTGCTGGTGGGTGGGTACTGCCCCAGGTCACAGGCAGCACCCACCACATCCAACTCTTCCCTAAGCCCACATGCTGGAAGCCTGCTGGGCTTTGCTCCCCATGTGGGATCGGAGAAGAGTTGGAAGCAGTGGGTGCTGCCTGAGAGCAACACCTGCACAGCTAGCACTCTGCCCAGGCGGCCCCGGGGGCGCCACCACTGCAGAGGGAAGGACCGGGCTCTTCTGTAGTTCAGGGGCTGTGTGGCCTGGCAGCAGCTCACACAGGCAGGCTCTGCTGAGGAAAAAAAAATAGTGGTGAGGGGCCTGATTCTTTTCCTCTCTCCCCCCTCCCCCTGCAGAGCCTGCCTGCCTCTCCTGCAGCCAGAAAGTGAGCTGCTGGTGGGCCTTGAGCTGTGTGGGGCTCTGGACCTTTCCTCCATGATGGCAGCACCCCTGGGCAGCACCTGCCTGCTAGCAGCCCACCCAGGTGGCCCCAGGGGTGCTGCCGCTGCGGAGGGAAGGACTGGGGCCCTCCACAACTGGGCTGGCTGGCAGCTTGTCCTCTGGCTGCATGAGAGGTGGGCAGGGTCTGCAGGGAAAAAAATAAAAAGGATTGTAATGGTGACGGAAGTCCCTAAATTGAAACATGATTTCAACTTAGGGGACTAACCCCCCATCATGTGTACAAGTGTCCTGGGATTTCAGAGGAAAATCATTGGTAAAACTTCCCAAAAATTTCACTGCAACATAGCTTTTCTTCCTGTATCAGTTCTATTTTTACCCAGCAAGGACTATATGCAATGAGTCAATGTTAAAGGTTGCATCTGCTCTACAGAAACTAGCTCTCCATTGTGCATGTGGATCTTGGAAAGGTAACATGCTGAGAGATCAACTTATCTAAAATACCAATGACCCTTGTGTTTTGAAGCTATTGCCATTTGAGTCCAACTCACTTTACAGAGAGCAGTCAAGCTTGAAAACCAGGTCAAACCAACTAGGAGAAAATACTCACAAATTAGACATCCAGTAGCGCTGAGGAATGACACAATGTAGTTTGCCACAAACACAAGCTCACTTGGTTATGGCAATTATAGTTCAGAATATCCTCAATCGTTGCTTGAGGGAACTAGTTCACTTAACCATTTCTTCAGGAAGTGCAATGGTTCTGGCTCCTTACATAAATAACACAGCTTTAATTAATTTTTTTCAAACTGATTTTTAAAAGCATTAGACATTAGCAGGGTGGTTCCTTCTCAAGGAAGCGATCCTCAATGCACAAGCTAAATCTATTCCAACACAGAGGCAAGGCAGCAAGAAGGCACAGCAGCCCCCCTTGCTCTCTAGGGACCTAGCAGACCTCCTACGGCTAAAAAGGAAAGCCTACAAAGGATGGAGGA
>NW_017728886.1:202534338-202568121 GCF_001723895.1 Crocodylus porosus | reverse complement strand
ACAGTCTGCCAGCGGAGGTGGTTCAAGCACCTACATTGAACACCTTCAAGAGTAAATTGGATGCTTATCTTGCTGGAATCCTATGACCCCAGCTGACTTCCTGCCCCTTGGGCAGGGGGCTGGACTTGATGATCTCCCGAGGTCCCTTCCAGCCCTGATGTCTATGAAAGTCTATGAAAGACTTAAGAATGAAATATCAGTAGAATGTGGGCTCCTACATCCCTTTAGGGATAGAAATGAAACTGAATTGTCTCCCCTTACATGTTTTACAAAATTATTGAACTCAACGTCATGTACTGAATTGATGCATTTTGTCTGATGTTATTTCATGATGCAGAACAAAAATGTCCAACACCACTTAGCTGCTGCCTAATTAACAATTTTATAAAGCACATATTACCAGATGATCAAGCCGTGCAAGTCAGTTTGAGTGACAATTCAAGTTACTTAGAGACAGACACCTTGAGTTGTTTTAGAAATGGAAACACCACAAAGTGAATGACTTGAAGTAACTGATGCATATAATAAATGACTCAATAAAATGTAATTTCCAAACCAGCAGACTGCATTCACCTGCCAGATACCACTTAACATAGTACCAAATCCTTACAAACAAAAAAGCACATATTGCATTCACCAGCTTAAGCAAACATGTATTTATTAATTGTTATTCATACTCATTTAAATAATATTTGATGTTTCCTTGGAAGAAATGTATCAAAGCACAGTGCTAAATAATAACATGTATATTTCATAGAGAACATATGGCCTAATTGCACTTCAGCAAGAGAAGGGAAATGGAATGTGCCATAATCTGCTCTCCTGCATAAAAGTTTGAAGGCTCTGATAATTTACATTAGCTTCCAAAAATTTCAAGGGGTTGATTCAACAGCTGGGCTTAAGAAGAATGCAGCAGTCATGCCTCTGATGAGCAGCTACTCAAGTTCTATGCCACTGGGGAATGCTGTTACACTGGTAACCCTATGATGATCCATTTCTTTAGCACCATGTCCTCACAGGAGATGAGTTGTATGGTTAAAAATGTAAAGCCTCTTTCAGAGGTTTGACTAAGGCTATAATTTTGCAAAGCATCAAAGTGGCTGAGCAGCCTTAATTTATTTTCAGAAGTAACTGAGGTTCTTAGGCACATATCTTCCAAGGTAAGTGGGTCTGTAGCTCCCACAGTTTTTAATGGGAATTACTTTTGAGGATCTTGGCTGTAGGAGACTAAGTCCAATTGACTTTTATCTTTATACTAAAGTGAAAGCACAGAGGCTGCTTGGTGGCAACTGATTTCTGTCTTTGTTCTTCCCCTGTAGTAAGTTAGCTAAATCATGGTACTAAAGCTGTTATTTCATTCAGGGATATACTGCTCTGGTTAGTTTCCACTTACCACAGGACAGAACAGCATATGACTGTAACAGGAAGATTGGTGCTCCTGCTACTATAAGTGAAGGCAGGGAGCAGGAGAAGCAGGCTGCAGGTGCACCAGAGTGCAATTTAGTGAGTCACCTGACCAGGAGGGTAGGGGCCAGGCTACCAGGATATAAACCCAGGGCATGAGTGGGTCACCCAGTCTAGCCCTGACAGCCATAGAGAGAGGAGCTCTGGAGCAGTAGGACTGCATCTCAGGGCTCCTGGTTAACACCTGAGCTGGGGGTAAGAAAGACAAGTGGTTTAAGGATTGAGACTGTAGAGGTGGTAGGGGCCAAGGCCAATAAGCAGGGCCACAGCAAGGTCAGAGACCCTGCACCCCAGGAGGGGTGAGAGCCAGGGTCAGGGACCCTGTAGCTCAGAGGTCTCAGGTGGCCTAAGGGTAGAGGTCAGAGCTCAGGAGTAGGGACCAAAGATGGAGGGCCCACAGCTGAAGGCTGCCCGGGCTGTGGAGCCTGGAGATCTCAACTGGCCTAGAGAGCAGGGCTGGCCCCACCCCTCTTTTCTCTAGCCAGAGCTCTGGCTGGCTGAGAAGGAGGTGGACATTGCAGGCATAGCAGTGTCTGTTTGCTGCTCAAGCAGGGATCCCGCCTCCCTCCCCTCTCTGATAGCATGGACCCCAGTCAGCATCTGGTCACAGTCATGCCACCCCCATGCTAGCTAATACTGTGAGGTGTCTATGTGGGTGTATCACCAGTTTCTCTGGAACTAAAGTAAACAGAACCATGTCTTCTTAGGGATTTTTGGAGCTAATCAACAGGCTGGCTGGTAATGTCCCTCCATTCTTCCTTTAAAATGCTTTGCAAAAAGCTGTTTAAGAAGAACTTGAACTAATGAAAGAGGCTTTGTTTTCTTGATGGGATGATGAACACGCATTGTGTTTTGATAAGCTCTCTGCTGGCTGGTGGCTTGCTGAGAGGTGTGACAGATGACCTGGTTTGCAATGAATGCAGTGCCTGTTGGTTTGCTGTAGACAGTATGAAGAAGCAAGGAAATGGAGATTGAAAAACTCAGCATCATCAACACATGGATGCAGTCCACACAAGCAGTCCTCCCTCCCCTGCCCTTTGAGTCTGGCAACACTTTACTGTGATGGATACCAGAGCAGTGCCTTAGCTTCACGACAATGAAACTTTGTATTAGAGGTTTTTAGTCAGCAAAACTTCCAAAGAAATCTGGGAAAATCTCGGAAAATTCCCCAGGAATTTTCAAGGTTAACTGTCAAAAACCTCACTATACCATCCCCATTTGACAGTGGTAAATATAGGCTTCTGATTAGCAGGTTGTCAGCCATACTTACTTTAAAGCAAGAATTCTGAAGAGCATGAAAGAGCTGGATTCAGAGGTACCATTACCTCCCCTGCCTCCTGCCCTCTCCCCCCCCCACGGTACTCTAGATGCAACTTAATCACATGGAAGTTAACAGTTGTGGAGAGTTAAACTTCTTCTGCCATCATGTGCGCTACCTGATTGCTACTTTGCCACCTGATTAAGATTAGTGGGCTCCAGTGAGGGAGCATAGAGAACCTGCCAGGGCAGAAGACAGACCTTTTTTTGGATGAAAATCGCCTAAAAATCATAAAAACATACAGGAAAAAGGATGGACTTGCACCAGTTGCCCAGTTCAATCCCTTGCCTAGGGAGGAATCATCCCTATCCAAACCATTCTATACAAATCCATTGTCCAACCTCTTAGCAAAATTATGTGGTCAAGTACACAGTCAAAATGCTAGGCAGAAAAGTAAATATTTCTATGATGGACCTCAACCTACAGAAGTCGTGTGTTTCAGTCAAATTAACTTTCAATTTTATTTGTATATTTCATTTTTAGCCCTAAAAAAACCCCAAAACACAAAACCTGAAATGCACTCAGCACAATGATACACATGGACAGCAATTCTTAAAATCATTCTTGAAGTACAAATTACCACAGACTTAAACTATTTATAAATCTCATACTCATTCTTCCTGAGATGAAGTCTGAGCAAATATATATGTCTTATATTGTGATCCGAATGTTAGTAGATATACCTATTTATCTGGCTTATACTACTACAGTATTTCTTAGCTGAATGTCTTCTAAATATTTCAATGATTAATTCAATTTCTACATCATTTATCAACAGATGATTTTAACCACAATCCCTAAGTACACCAGGCAGATTTGAATCCTATTCTGTTTAGTTTGGTTGCATTCATATAAATGAAAGAACAAAACAGAAACTTTATTCCAATTTCTGAGAGGGTAAAAATTGCTTCTTACAAAGTAAAAAAATGGTAGAACATTGGGTATATGTTGTATTTCCATTGAACTACGTACCCATCATCTGAGAAATTTGTCATATGCAAACAACTCTATTTTCTATTTCAATAGGTGACAAAACTGCTGCCTAATCAAGCACTTTTACAAATAGTTACAGAAGACAGCCAATTTGTGATGACAATGGATAGCATCTATTAACAGCAGCAACACTCTCATGCTAGTATCACCACACTTTACATTCATTTTAACATGTTATTTAGTGACAAAAATCAGCCATTCAGCATCAGGTATCTTTCCAAGCAGAAACTTCCTACTTTGGAAAGAAGCACTGAAGCAAGCAAAATCAACCTGGGTAAGGTACTATTCCAGTCTGACAGTGCTTGTGCATGCAAAGCTCCTATTGAATAATGCGGGAGTTGCAGGAAAAAGAAAAACACTCCCCATAACATAATAGGTGCTATCCTTATACTCAACAATATCGGTATATGACAGCTTCCTACTTCCAGAGCAGCGTGTTGTTAACTGTGTAAGAGGGTTTTGTTTTATTTATTTATTTTTACAGAAAACATGATTGGAAGTTTTACACGACACACAAATAACGAGAATCTGATCTCAGAGGAATCAGAAGTCTCAAATCTGTTGGCTTGCTATTGTACCCTTTCACACTGACTAATACATCTAGACATTTTACTTCTGCAGATGAAGTCACGCATCTTTATTAAAAACTGTTCTTTTCCCCCAGTGGCTTCAGGAAGGAAAATCCAAAGGATTTTTTTCCTATTACACTTCCACCATACCCTAGTAAGAACATTGAAAATGTTATTTGAAAATACAATTTGTCTAATTAAAGAAATAATATATTGAGTTGGCACAGTTAGCATGAAAATACAGCTCTTTAAATATACATCTTTAATACATTTTCTAATATATTTCATTTCCCCTTCATTTAAACCATTTCCTGTGTATGGTATAACAGTTTTCAATAAAAAATAACTGCAAATCAAATATAAAGCATTTTACTATGCATCCATGAGGCAGTATTTTAGCCAACAGCCTGATGAGAATGGCAACAAGGCTGGGATTACCTTCACCATTTGATATTAATGGCCTTAACACTTCAGCAGAGATCCACTTGGAGAGTTAGCCCTTCTGTTTCACATTCTCCATCTTCCCTAGACATTTCCCAACCCAGCCTCAATTCTTTCCAAACTGATGCTCTGGTTTAACACTTAATAGTTCCCATGTAAAATATTATTCATTGCAAATTGCATGGAGTCTGTACAAGTCACTTCACTGGGATTACTCATAGGGTGCATCCACATGTCTTGTTAAGGTGACATGATAAACTCTGGTGCACAATCAGTGGCTCCTGGGTGCAGCATCCGTACATGGACCTGGGATTGCAGCAGTTTGAGCCAAGGTGGAGTAGCCCCAGGCTGGCAGAGAGCCTGGGGAATCAGCCCTGGGCTCTGGGTGATGGTGTTGGGCGGCAGAAGGGCTGGCTGGTGCATGAGGGTGCTACAGTGCGAGGCTAGATGGCAGGCAGCCCCTCCCCCACATCTGTGTTTTAGTGCATGTTAATACTTTGCCATAAGATAGTACTGTCCCTGAAAGTATGCTATGGTGGAATTAATTAATTTACTGTTCCCTAATACCAGAACATATGTAGACAGTGATGCTTTACTGTGGAGCTACTTAGTGAACTCTGTGGAAAAGAACAGGTATAAATGCTCCCACAACCTACATATTTTCCTGGACACAAATTCTTGTGAATATATTGGCCTCAAGAAAAGCTTGGGTGAAGTGCAGCAAAAATGTCATGCCATAAGAGGAAGAAATGGAAGTTGAAAGTGTATTTTGTGTTTGTTGCAGAGGAAGCATCTGGTAACAAACTAGAAGAGTAAAGCATTCTGACTGGATTTGCTATCTGAAGACCAAGTTACTGAAAACATTCTTCATGAGTAATATGTTTTCCCTTCATCTTTCCTGTATCTGCTATGACTATTTCTACAAGGCAAACCCTCTCCCCTCAGTGGTAATGCCCTGAAACATGCTCTCCTCCTCCAGGAGGCTGTGCGCTAAACCAGAAGCAGAGTATGCAAAAGGTTTGGAGTTTGAATTTCCTCCAAAGTATTTTAATATGTGCTCCATTGGTAGACACATGAGAAAGGTGAAGAGGGTGGAGGCAAAATGCAGTGAGGAGGAGGTGAAAACTGCAATTAAAAGTGGCTGAGAAAAAACAGAAGAGTAGGAGACAAAATAGGGAGGGAATGAAAAAAAATACACCTGTTCTTTATGTATTGACTGTAGCTATATACCCAGGCACACATTGCATTTAAGATGTGATTAACCAGTTATGTGCATCTTAAAATGTAAACTAGCCACACATTCAGGGGGTTAATGGCACAATATAAAAGGAAACCAGCCACAAAGTTATTACACAAGATGTGTGCAATACTACACATTTTGTATAACTTTGTGGCTGGTTTCCATCCCACCTTAAACTGAATGTGGGGCAGGGTAGACCACACTGGGGTTTCCAACTGGCCCTGGTACAAATCGTACCAGCCAACAATCAAGTGATTGTTGGTTGGCAGGGATGGTACCAGGGTCTTGAATCCTGGTATAGTCTCTGCCAGCTAAAGGCAAATCAGGACTGCTCCAGGGACTGCCCTGATTGGCTGATAGTCAGTAGATCAGCTGATTGGGACTGCTCTGGGGCTTGAGCCTCAGGGTAGTCCGAATCTGCTGATGATTAGTTTATCATCAGATGGCTCTGGGGACTACAGAGGGGCTTGAACCAGCCCCATGTGTCCCTGGAGCCAGCTGACAGTCAGCTGATTTCAACTTCTTATGGCTCGGCTCCCTCTACCCTGGCAAGTATGGGACAATTGGGATCTGGTCCCCAATCCCAAAATTGTACCTTCTGTCATGAACACATGGTATGGCATGAAGCACAATTGCTGGGATTGTGGATCAGATCGAATGAATGTCTGTCAGCAGCCTATGTATAACAAGATCCTTTCTCTGCAGGTAGATGTGGCAACTCCAAATAGTCCAATAGTTCTGTTTCTCACTCTGGCTCCACTGGGGTACTTCTCTCTCCTCACCTGCCATGACTTGATGGATGGAAAGCAAATATAAATCTGGGAGGCTACCCTCAAAACATGGGCAGCTGGGTTGGGTGGCCATCACAGAGGACATTTTGGTTTTCTGCTACTCTGTCCTCTGTCATGACAACTTTATGTCTTCTATTTTTCTCTTCAAGACATAAAGGCATCCAGTTTTATATCAATAGAGAATAGAGGACAACTGGACTGTCCTCTATGATGGCCACCATACTCCTGAGTCAGGGGGGCACTTGTCCCCCCAACCCAGCAGCCAGTCAGGGCCCCGTGGCCAATCACACTGACCCAGAAGTGCCCGTGGTGCTATAGGCCCCGGGAACGCCCCCCACCCCCATAGTTGCCTTGATCAGCCACAGAGGGACTGCGGGTATCACTTCTCTTAGGGTCCCCACTCCCTGGCCGGCACCCCTTATGCGTTGCCACTGCCTCCGAATACCTAAACTCCACCCTGCTCTGAAGGAAGGGTCATCTTTCTTCGGTTCAATCTTTTAACTCTAATTCTAAGCAGAGCATCTCTCCCCTTAAATGGCTCAGGGTAACCTTCTCTCACAAAATCCTGGGGCCTGTGGTAGCTTGCTGTCAAAGTCCTGGGGAGCCCTCAGGATCCACTCCTCCACACACAGGCCTGTGGGGCCTTGAATTCAATAATGCAATCCACATCCACCTACTGGGTATCTTCACTAGCCTCTGATTTCTCCTAAAGCCTCATGGCTAAAATAAACTCAGAAAATAGAAGCAGCATCTTAGCTTTCTGCTGGTCTTTCTCTAGTCCTGCAAGTTTCTTCCTTGACCATAGCATTGGCCAATTTTCCTCCTTAGCCTAGGACAGTGGTTTTCAACCTGTGGTTCACAGACCACTGGGGATTTGCAGACTATGCCTAAGGAGTCCATGAAAGATGACTACTGATCAAAAGTATGTGAATACCCACACTTACAATTCAAAGGGGTTTGCACCTCCATTCAAAATTTTGTAGGGGTCTGCAAATGAAAAAATGTCGAAAACCACTGGCCTAGGAGCTCTGTTTAAATCCCCTGCCTGGCTCCACTTGTTCTAGTCACCAGGCTCCCCCTCCCTAATAAGGCATGGGGATTTTTCCTTTACTATTTAGCAGGCTCACTGTTCTTCTTTTTCCCTGATAGACCAGGAGGTTGCCACTACTAACTGGTACACTTAATGCTCTGCTTTTTGTGGTCTTCCCCTGCAGCCTGCTTCCTACTAGTAAGCTTACAACTCTGCAGTCAGCCTCTTTTCAGTCTGCAGTTTACCAAATGGATCCCTACAGCCCTTAAGTTCTACCTGTTAGGGCCCCTGCTACACTATCTATCAGCCCGGAAACAGGCTGTATGGCTAGGGACAGACATTCAAAAAGCCCTAGCCTGAACTGATTCAAACAGAGGGACATTATCAGCTACCTGTTGATTCTGCCTTTGTCCTGTTTGTTGCAGCACGGACCTTAGCCAGCATGTGGTCTGCTAGCTAATACTGTGTGTCTGTGTAAGGGACGGCAATATCCCTGCCTACAGGGGGAGGGGAAGGAGCAGAAGCCAGGCAGACACCTGAAGTCTCTTTTGAGCTGCAGCCAGGGAGCAAGGGTGAGGGGGGCAGCCCTGCTGTGAACCAGATTGCCCCGAGCATCCCAGAGAGTATGCCGGGATGCTGGAGAAGTCTGATTTAACTTAAACCAGCAAGAGGTCTGGGATAGACATTGCAAAAACCAGTTTGACCCAAATCAGTTAAGTCTGATACTACATTCAACCAGGTTTTAGCCATTTTCAAGCTGGTTTATATGCACTGAGCATCTGTTCTATACAGGTTTAAACCAGTTTCTGATCACTTAAACTGTATGTGTAACAATCCAGTTATTCTAGAAACAGTCACTGTATACTTCCTCCAGGTTGCAGCAGAGAACTTCACACATCATGTTGCAGAACTTCATTAGAAATAGTAGCTTTGTTACAGAACATGAATAATTTATATTAATTTACTGTTTGTGATAAAAATAATTGTGGTAAAAATCTGTACGGGTACAGTAAGTGTCGACAAATGCAAAATATCTGTTACCTATGGGAGTTCTATTTGAAATTCAACAAAGCAACAAATACCCAGAATTTACAATATCATTCATTCTTCATGGTATATAGTTTGAATGACTAACTACTTGAATAAACAAAATTATGGACCCTTAATTATGGCAGTTGTCCCCAATGCACATAATTTTTATTGTAGAAAGAAAAAAAAATACTTTAATAAAGAAAAGGGACTTCTGATTGTTCCTGAAGTGCTAGGAAGATGGATGAGGTGATCTAATACAGGTCCTCTCTCTCTCATTTCTGTAGTTCTGTCTGACAGTCTGTGTGGCTAGGTCAATGCCCTTGTGCTCTGTAAAATGTCTAGCCATGTACTGAAGGAGATTTAGAATCTTTGCTAAATAAGTCCCATTACATTTCATAACATGAGTTTCTTTAAAATGTTATTTTTTTTCAGCTCTGTGTTTGCCAATAGCAGAAGGCCATGACAGTTCCAATTCAAGGAACATGAAACACTTTTCAGCAAGGGGACATTATTATATCAGGCAAAAATGTAAGAATTATTCCTGGCTGTGTATTCAGGTATGATTTTATTATGATATTTATTAAATGCATAGTACAGGCTGGTTTTCATCCCATGCACTGGGCACCTTCACATAATTTAATTGAGTATAATCCTTAACAATAAATAAAAATGTTGTGACATAATGAATAATTAAATAAAATCCTTTCCACAGATGACATAACTAATCAAAGCCTTTCAACACAACAATCATCTCATATACAAATGGTATCTGTTAGAATCCATTAGATACGCCTTGGTGTCACTCTTATATTATTTTTCTTTAATAAAAAGGGAGGTTAGGAACTGCTTAACACTTACACAGATTGTTAGCATGAAGTGTGTTTCTAGTGCAATTTTTGTGTAGTGTAGCTTGTACCATGCCTCCTTTTAGGATGGCACTGAGCGTCTTCACTACCAATAGGCATGGTATTTTCCTCACTAACCAAGAAGACTATTGATCCAAAAAAAGTCCCAGAAACTTACATAAACAATGTTCCATTTTAGGTATGTCTGTGTGACACAAGGCAGTGTTATGCTGAGACACCCATACTAGTTTTGTTCATAGTAACTCCTGAACTGGAAGTATGATAGACATGTTGTTGGCTTATGCGGAGTACCACACTAGTGCTTCTAGCACACAAAGAAGGTTATCTCAGCAGTACGTTGCCTTTTATCATACTCATGATAAGAGGACTCTGTGCTTGATCCTTTTAGGGTTCTAGTTTGTTTCTGTCGCAGTTTAGATGAGTGAATGATGTACAAAAATATAATATGACAATTCTCCACAATGAAAACAGCAAAGAGACTGGCTAGTCCGAGAAGGTCTGCTATGTGACACCTGGTAGATAT
The DNA here is from genome assembly GCF_001723895.1 of Crocodylus porosus. NCBI lineage: Eukaryota > Metazoa > Chordata > Crocodylia > Crocodylidae > Crocodylus > Crocodylus porosus. The sequence goes on along the minus strand of NW_017728886.1, from coordinate 202,557,854 downwards.
TTTATGGGAGACAAAAACTGTTCTTGATGTTCTGTTCTACCACTGTTTGTGATCTTCATATATCTAAAAAGTCATTATAGCCAGACTCCACATAAGACTTTTCCTACCAGTGCTTTAACCATCTTCCTTGAACCTTCATCTACAAATGGTGGTGGTCTTGAAGGCTAAGTACAGACAGCCAAAAAGCCTGAGGCTGAATTGATTCAATCTTTACAGGTTAGTCCAAGCTGTGTAGATTAACCGATAAGCAAGTGAATGGACTTTCACTTTTGATTCTAGAAATGCAGCCACATGCCTACAGTGGCCCAGGCCAGAAGCTGGGGGAGGGCTGGAGCATGCCTCCCTGCTCAGCTAGAGCAGACAGCTTGGGTCAAGGCTAGCCCACCCACCCTGAGATGGGGAAATTGCAGGGGGGAGGTGCAAAGCATTCTGGGATGCTGGAGGACTGTGAGTTAACTTGAATCTGGAGGGAATGTGGGACAGAAATTCAATAAACCAATTTAACCTAAATCAGTTAAATCAGATACTACATCCATCCAGGTTTATCTTAAACTGGTTTTAGCCATTTTGGAAGCAGTTTATAGCCCACTGAGCTTCCATTGTGATACAGATTTGAACAGGTTGATTTCTGATCACTTATATGAGTTTATGTAAAATTTCTGTTCCTAGCCTGAGGAAGAAATTAGTAGAGAAGATGAGCAGAGCTTCCCTTTTTAAATTAATTTATCAATGCATATTATAATATCCTGCCATGTGAAGCAGGAATAAACTATTTCCAGTTTCAGTCCATTTTCCTTTCATTCTTTTGGTATTCTTTGACCATTGAGTATTTTCTTCAGAAGTTAGTGATGTGTTTGGACATCTGTCAGTCCCCCCTTTTAAAACTAGGGCAGCCAGGAATGCAAATGTTATGGGCTTTTAAAAGAAACACTGGATATATTTCTAAGAAAGTATTTGATAAGGCTGATAGTAATGTGATTAGCAAAGCTCGCTGTAGACACACTCAACACTGAGCAATCATTTAAGGGGCACTGGGTATATTAGCGACTTCTAATAATGGCACCCGTGAGATGGTTCACTTATGTGAATGAGTTACTCATCTAAGACTTCTATTTACATTTCTTTCAGGTTAATTGAGTTCTGCACATCTAAATACATTTGAAAAAATTGATTCCCTCTTTTCTGAGCTCAGTGTAAGAAATCCCTACAGTATAATTAACCTTAACCAGCCAGTGCATTAAAAAGGCTATCATGATGTCAAGAAGGTCTTTTCTTTCCTTCCCTGTCTTGCACTCTCCTTAAAATGAAGGGTTTTAGAATTAAGAAGGAATTTATTAATACTCAGAAATGTTCATGGCTACAAAAGCTATGTGAAAGAAAAGATAAGTAGCTAGTCTAGTCAGTACTAGTATACTGACATTTAATGGGATGAAAGAAAGGGAGGAAGGCAGGGAAGGGAATTAACAAGATCTTGATTTTAAATTACAAGAGCACAGACTATTCATTGCTGCTGAAACTACACCATAGTAAGAGACAATGATTTGAGGACACAAATGCACAGTAAAGCACATACAGGGTATATCTACATTGTATAATTGTTGTTAGACTGCTGTCAAAAATCTAAGCCCATTTATCGACTCCAACTCTACAAGCTACAAAGCTGCAATGGAGGCAACAAAGATACTTCAGAACCCTTCCATTAGTACACTTAACTGCTTCAGAAACAGAGATCTTGAGACTGGTGAAAAGGATTGTCTCCAGAATGGTCTCACTCCCTTAATCCTGGATTTAGAGAGACTACAGTGGCTGTGGAGGTAGGGAGTTTATTTTACAATGAAAAAAGGGAACATTGCTGAATAGACTTTAGAGAAACTCTTGCATACTGAGTCATGACTATGCAATAGTGGCTGTGACTTGCTTATAGAGTTAAGTAGAGCTAAGGATAAACTTCATAATCTTTGCTGAGATGTAAGAAATAAATAACCAGGATCAAAACCTTTAATAGGGCTAGTATAAGTGACTTCTTACTCTGTGACTCAGGGACAAATGATGCTTACCACTTAATTAGGTAAGTGGTAAGCAAGTCCAGGGCAACAACTGATAGAACAAAACAAAAGCAGAAACACATGTTCAGGAAGGATGAGCTATTGTTTTGAAGGAAAAGCTGAATTTTAGACTGTGTTTTGCAGGAAAAAAATGGGGAAACATCAACCTTCCTTCTCTGCTCCATTTTTCCCACTCCCCAAGGGACTGTGAAGGTAGTACAAATGCCTCTGTATTACTTCTTTCTTCCCTGTATGACTGTACATGTGTTTTTTCTTTTTACTCGGGCTTTAATAACGAAGTGTCTTATCTCACTTTTATGGTATTGGGTGTTCCATTTAACATCCACCTGTCCACTTGAGCAGTAATAATGAAGACAAACCACTGAATGCTAAATTCTAATTGCATAGACAAATTCAAATTACAGATTGGACTACATGGCTCACTCTGGGGATAATTAGAAGCTGGAAAACTGTTTTATTGTCTCTACAACCAACTTTGGACCATCATTTTGAATAGTATATGCCAATTATCCCCTGATCAAGAATGTACTAATCCTTTCACATCCATCCACAGAACTGAGCTTCTGCTTGTTCATGAGTTCCATTACCTTGGATTGAGCCGCATTAATGAGGAGTTAATGTCTTGTATCCAGAAAGCTAGCATGGTCTTTGGCAGGTTTATGAAGCAAGCATGGAGTTAGTTTGGGATCAAGCTTTCTGTCAAATTAAAGGTGTGTAAAGCTGTCAAGCTTCCCACACTGCTATAATGGTGAGAGATTTGGATGCCATACAGAAGGAACATCAGTTAACTGGAAGAGTTCCACCAGAGACACCTTTTCACTCTGTGCTAAGTGAGGTGTTACAAATTGACCAATGATAAAGGTCTTCAGCGTGCTGACAGTATGTCAATTCAGGTATTATGAAGGACGAGCTATAATGGACCAGATATAAAGCTCAAACAGACAATGCACACAAGCTCAGGAAGCATATTTGTTCAAGGAAGTACTTCAAGGACCTCTTAAGGATACATTTGATTGAATGCAATCTAGTGACTAACGCCAATGAGCTTTCAACTGTGATTGGACAACAAAAGAAAGCTAAGGTGAGGGAAAGTACAGGCCTTTTTGAACAGTAACAGATTGTCCATTGGCAGGAAAAATTTCAAGGCAAAGGATGCCGCAACAATAGCAGCAGAAACACAAAGAGTCACATACTTGTGACAAAAGATGATTATCCTGCAGAGGCCTATACAGATACCTGTGTTCACACAACACTTGATTCAACCATTCCCACTAAAGCACTTTGTGGGACTCATGATGATGATGAGGATAAAGAGGACTATAAATGGAACTCATCCCTAAAGGAAATAGGTGAAGGTACCGTCAAAGTTTCTAAGTACTGTACAAGTATTCAAGGAGATGGGAAATGTGTGTATTAAATGAATTTGCTAGCTTCTTTTGTCCATTATGAATAACAGCAACACAGGTAAGGGACTGAGTTTTAAAAATAAATCACATCAAATAATCAAACATTACTTACAAAAAGAAATACATTTTTTTTTCTCATAAGGGAAATGCTTGTTTTTTATGATTAGCACGTGCACCCATTACATGGTGTTATACTAGCCAGTTTGACTGTAACATGTTAAATCAAAGAGGGACAGGGAAAAAGAAATGAGACAATATTAGAGATAAGGCACCTGGGATCAACACTTCAAGATTCCACACTGAGTTACACACCTGGTTTGCAAAGAGGTCCAAAGGACCATCAACTATTAAAAGGACCCTGAGAGAAGCAAAGATGTGCTTTTGGACAAAAGATTAATGTGGTATGACTGCACTGTACCCCCCCTCTATCTACCCCTGGGGCTTACTCACTTTAAAATGGAGCCAGAGGCTTTTATACAGCAGGTTCATGCTTCCGTCACTCTCTCAGGAAATTACATTAAACAGGTGTTGGAGGGAGGAGGGGAGAGAGAATCATCAGCATAGCGACTAGAACCCATATTGGCTTTTCCAGCTGAAAGGCCTATTTACTAGGCTTATGTTTCCTCTTGCTGCTTGCATCTCTGGTCCCATGAATCTTGCATTCCTTTCTGCACATGGATCTTAACTCAACTGAAAGGGCTGGTGACTGCCCTCACCCTAACTATTTTACGGCTTAGGAGCTAAGGTGGGAGATGTGGTTTTGAGTGTCTTACGGGAAAAGAGGGCGTCAAATCCAGGTCTCCCACTTTCAGGTCCATGAGGACTGGGACCTGAACCAATACATCCTTGTGTCTTTGAATGAAACTAGCCTTGGCTGCTGAGTTTTGTGCTTTCAATGTTGTTGGCATGGAATAGGCATGATCCGAACACTCGCACTAAATAGGGTTCACTGAATAACAGGACCTAGGTATTGTCCTGCCAATGGGGCTTCTGTGGGAGCTAGGCATCTAGTTGCCTCAGCTGGAGCAGTTCTGGACATACATAGAAGGCAGGATTTCAGATCAGCCCAACAAGCTGAGATACCTTCAGGTTTATGTGGCTATTAAGCAGAGTTTTGTTTTGTTTTGTTGTCATTCCATCTTGGATGCAAGCTTTAAAGACCACCTGAGTCTTTCTTTAGATCTAGCTCTGAGCCTAGGAACGACTGGGCCAATGAGAAAGGGGAGGAAAGGGGAGAAAGCTTCGCTGGTCACCTGAATGGTACACTCAGGAGGAATTAAAGGTTTCCAAATTCTAGTTTGTAACAACATAGTGCTTAAATAATTATCTTCATCTTCAAAGTGTTATACAGCATAATTAAATCTTGCACCAAACCTACGAATAAGCAGGTACTCGGATGCTGCTGCTGAGTAAGGTATGTGAAGTTAGATAGGATAAATGTGGTAGACAGAAATTGCTATCCTTATTTTATATAAGGGGAAAACAATGCAAAGAGGTTTAGAAACTGGCTCAAGGTTTTACAGTGAAAATGTAAAAGAGGGCTAGAACTTAGGAATTCCTGATACACACCGTTTTTCTTAATATTCTGATGTCTTCTACTCCAAAACTACACCCAGACCATAATGAGATCACTAGTAATGGGTGTGACATTTGTATCTGGACTTCAAACTCCCACAAGCTTAAGGAAGATGCAGTCAAGTATCCAGTTTTTGGCTAGATCCATTAAAAAGACCGAGGCCAGATCAGATAGTCCAAATGGTCTGAACTATCCCACTTGACATTCAAAAAAACAGTTCCTCTTACTATTTGAAGGGTAAAACAAAGCAAAATAAGCAATCAATGTAATCGTAACTTCAGCCTCCCATTTACCTAATTTATAGTCATAATGAATAAAATAGTTTTCTTTTTTCATTAATAAAGAAATGTTACTGAATATCTAGGTATTTTTACTTTCTTCTGCTTTTTATAATGCCACTAAAATTGGGCAGCTGATAACCAACACCCAGAAAAAAGCTAATCGCCTCAACGATTACTTTGCGTTGTTTTTCCACCAGCCCAAGGGGTTCACCCTGCCTGACATGACACAGAACTACCAGGGTGACGGCAATCATACACCTACAATTCACGAAGATCTCATGAGGGAACAGCTTGAGAGACTGGATATCCACAAGTCAGCTGGTCCAAATGGAATGCACCCAAGACTGCTAAAAGAGTTGGCTGACATCACAGCATGACCAATGGCAAGGATATTTGAGAACTCATGATGCTCAGGAGAGGTTCCTGAAGATTAGAAGAGGGCCAATGTGGTGCCTATCTTCAAGAAAGGAAGAAAAGAAGATCCAGGGAACTACAGGCCAATCAGTTTGACTTCAATCCCTGAAAAGATCTGAAAAAAATCATCAAAAAACCCATCAACAATAGGCTAATGGAAGGCAACATTCTGAGAGATAGCCAACATGGCTTCGATGCAGGTAGGTCTTGCCTGACCAACCTCATTTCCTTCTATGACCAGGTAATGCATCACCTGGACAAAGGAGAAGAGGGTGGTGTCATATTTAGATTCCCATAAAGCCTTTGACTTGGTCTCCCATGATGTCCTCATGGTAAAATTAGGAAACTGCAGCCGCAACAACCTCATGGTGTGATGGCTTGGGAACTGGCTTTATGGTCGGACGTAAAGAGTGATAGTTGATGGAATTGAGTCAACATGGTGCATGGTGACCAGTGGCATCCCCTAGGACTTAGTACTCAGCTCAGTACTCTTTAATATATTCATAAATTATATGAATTCAGGTGTCAAAAGTGAACTGGCTGAGTTTGCAGATGATACCAAATTATGAGGAGAAGTGTGGTCATGCTAGAGCAGAGGTTACCAACCACTGAGTTGTGAAGGGTTAATGCTGGGTTGTCTGTCTGCCTGGATCAAAGCTGGGCAGCCATGGGAGGGAGGCAGCCAGCTCCAGGCACCCCATCCTGTTCCCACCACCATGGCCAGTGAGGTGCTGCTCATGCAACAAGTACCATGACCCATGCCAGGCTGTCCCACAGTCCTGCCCATGACTGGGAGTAGGGAGATGAAGATAGGGAAATGCTTGGGGTGGAGAGCAGGGAGGTGGCTCCACTGTTTGCTTCTAGGGAAGGCAGAGGAGCCCTTTCTTCCCAGGCAGCCCCAGCTGGGTCCCCTCAAGCCACTACCTACACAGCCCCTTCCCCTGCAGGGTCCCTCAGTGCCTGTGGCTGTGTTGTCCCTACCCAATCCAATCCTTCCAACTCCCTCCACATAAAAATAAAATCTGAATATATAAATTAAATTTAAATATGTAAATTAGATTGTTTCTCTACCCTGTCCACCAAAATTCTTTGAGTTTGCTGGTCCACAGTATAAAAAAGATTGGGAACCACTGCACTAGAGGACAGGCTGGCAATTCAGGCTAACCTGGACAGGCTCACAAGGTGGATGAATCAAAACCTGATGACATTCAACACTGAGAAATGCAAGGTGCTCCACCTCAGGAGAAAAAATACACATCATACTTATAAGCTAAGCAGTGCTACACTCACTAGCACCACAACAGAAAGAGACTTGGGCGTCATGACTGACCACAAGACGAACATGAGCCACCAATGCGATGCCTCAGCTGATAAAGCAAATAAAGCTCTGGCTTGCATCTACTGATGCATCTCAAGCAAGATCCAAAAAGTCATCCTCCTGCTTTACTCAGCCTTGGTGTGGCCGCAGCTGGAGTACTGCATCCAATTTCTGGGCTCTGCACCTTAGAAAGGATGTGGAGGAACTTGAGAGGGTCCAGAGAAGAGCCACACACATGATTAGAAGACAAGAGAGCAGGCCTTATGAGGAGAGGCTGAGAGGCATGGGACTCCAGCCTGGAGAAGTGAAGGCTCAGGGGAACTTGGTGGCAGCCTATAAGTGTATAAGGGGTGTGCATCAGGAACTGGGAGAATGTCTGTTCACCAGGGCACCCGAAAGGAAGACAAGGTCTAACGGTCACAAACTGCTGGGAGACCATTTTAGACTGTACATAAGAAAAAAACTTCTTTACCATTTGAATCTTGAGAGTCTGGAATAGACTTTCCTTAGAAGTGCTGCAAGCACCTACTCTGGATACCTAGTATACCTAGTTAAGAAACGCTTGACTGCTTATCTTGCTGGGCTAATCTTACCCCAGCTTACTTCATCCCTCTTGGGACTGAATGATCTCACAAGGTCCCTTCCAGCCCTAATGTCTATGAAATCTATGAAGTCTATGGAATTTGCTAAGCCATTTTTAAATAAGAGGTTTATGTTTCAAGCACTTACACATTAAAATACTACCCAGATGATTTTGTGTTTGATCTTTATATCTCTAGGTGAACCTCATGGCCTTGTTACAAGTTAATTTTAGGTGGCTCCTGGAGCTCTTAACCCTTGGAGTGTCTGCACATTAACAACCGAAACTAGTTTTAGGGTGCAGGCAGAAGTGCAGTTTCCATTTGCAACTCGGAATGATTTTTGCAAAGTGTTCTAAGTTTTAACATTACCCCAGACCAAACAGAAGTTCACTGTTGGTTCCAGGGGGTGGGGAATCTAGCTGCCGGCTGGGAGCCTGCAGCCCGATTCCCATAGCAATGGCTAGGGCTCTCTGCCAGTGCTTGCTGTTTTCAGAATGGGATGGGGGAAAGGCAGCAGAGGGAGCTTGTTCTTGGTGCTCCCCAGCTGGTGCTGAAAGGTGGGCTATGTGAATTCCCCCTCCCCCCCACCACACACACACCTTGGGGGAGCTCCAGTACACCTGCCCCACCCTCCAGGGAGGGGCTGAAAAACGCTCAGACTGAACTCCCTCCATTCTCTTTCCCCCTTCCCATTCTGAAAACATCAACAGGCTGGGAGCTTTGCAGACACAAGTTACAAAAGACACTATATTTTGAAAGTTTTTATCTGATGCCTCATGCAATGAGGGGTCAGATTTTCACCTGACCACCCATTTTTTAAGCTGCTGCAGCCATGCCCTTGCTTGGTCACGGCTATAAACTGCTTTCTGTGGCCAGATCAGGTGAAAATTGTCACTCTGTCTGTACCCTTAAGTACTCTTTAGGCAGCTTAAAGTTATACCACTCCAGCCTAGGTTTATCTCTGATCTGCGTTACCCAGAATGTGTTACACTAACATGTAGCCATTCCAGGCTACACACCAGTGCAAACACCCCATCTGTCCCCCTTTCCCTGCTAGCCTGGATCAGGCCCACTGTCCTCCTCAGCACCCAGATTCCCAATTACTACCCCCTGGTGCCATCTCCTTACTTGTGGTTGCCTGTCCTGTCTGACCTGGGGAAGCAGGGGCAGGGAAGTGTTAGCCTGCCTGCCTAGCCACTGCTGCTTCTGCTGCTGCTCTGTGGGCCAAGCTCAGCCTGGAAAAGAGCAGCAGCCTGGCAGTGGAGGTGGTGGCAGGGTTCGGACAGGCAGGTTAACCCTTCCCTGCCTGTTCCCCTGGGACAGACAGTGCAGGCAGCCATAAGTAAAGGTGGGAGGAATGGGGGAAGCTGAGGGAGCCCTGGGCAGCAGGAGAGAAGCCCAGAATGAATGTGTGTTGGGGGGAGGGGGAATTCTTACCTATCAGTCCTCTAGGTCCCTGCTGCCCTGAACATGTGACTGCTCCAAACTCAAGTTAGTACTAACACTGATCAGCATTTGAGCAGCTCAGTGCAATGTGTAACAAGGCCCTCAGATTTAGTTAACACAGCTTTTGCATTTAATCAGATTTGAATGACAATACTGTTCACTTTTCTCCTCTGAAAAACACAAAATAGGTTTTGAAAATAATGCACATATTGTTGTCACTGGATCTCTGCATGAAGTAGTCATTGGGGTTTCCGCAACTTCATTTTAATGATCACAGACTATTGTTACCAAAAAGACAAGCTTTCTGTTTTGACAGGGCTAAAGCTTCTGAACAGTGAACATAAAGAAAAGAGTCATGTGTAAATGGAAAAAAACCCCCAATGTATTTCTGTCCAAAAGACATGCATAAACATTGTTAAACTACTATAGTACCTCCTACTAAGTATAGCCCTGATTCAGTGAAACCTTTAAGTATATGCTTAACTTTAACCAGGAAAATAGCACTTTGCTTATTTATCAAGGTATTCTAAGTTGTATTTAATTAGTAATACTACTGCTGAGACTGTACATATACTTAAGTTAAGCACACGCCAAACTAATTTGCTGAATTTGAGCCTAAACAATTGGAAAGAAAACCCATCCCAAATTACCTGCTGTGACCCATAACATACAGAATGGGATTAGAAGGGATGGGATGAGAGGTGAGTATATTTCTTACAATTAACTGGTTTATCCCATAAATGAACCTTTACAATCTGAGTTTCAAAAGTGACATTTTAGTTTTCAAGACTTGTGAGATAACTGTTTGGGACATTTTTTCCAGGTGAAAATAATAATGGTGGCACCTTAAAACACTCAGGTGTGTTTTAAGGCATTTTGATTGTGCCTACAAATCAGAGGTCAGGTTGAGTCCCTTTAAAATGATTACGTCTGAGCTGAAAAGTGACTGGAGAAATGACATAGAGAGACTCTTTACTTACCCTCTCCCAAGGACTTTCAGATTAAATCTACCTAGCATACAAGTACAAGATGTATTTTTGTCACTGTCAGAGATGTAAATGCAGTATAGCACCTTGTGCCGTTGCTACTTGTCCCCAGGCCTATGCCACACATACTCTAGCATGCAGCAAGTTACTCTGGGTGAGGTAGGGGAGACTGGGGCCAGGAACTGTACTAGCCCCAGAAGCCTTACCTGGGGTCCTGGAAGTCAGGGAAGCTGCAGCCACAGTGCTCCTGCAGTTGGGAACCTGGCCAGTGGCCAGAGTATGGCTCTGGCTGGCTAGGCTCCAGTTTTGGGGCATGTATGCTGTTGCCACATGAGTTGCCCCATTTTTCCATGTAGGCTTTTTTGACCCTGGGATCTCAGATATTTAGGTCCAAATTCTGTCAACCTCATTCACACTGAATAAGACCTTCCACTAAACGGCAGCCTGTTGAAGTGAATGGAGCTATTTTTGGAGTGAAGGTGCTACATAATTTGAGTTAAGGTATCAGACTTTGACCCTAAAAATGTTAAGTTCTTTTAGGGATTCTCAAGGAACCTTTATGCATACATTAAAACAGGGGATTTAATGCAAACATTAAAATACTCTCAACTGGCTGCCAGGGCCAGATCCAGACTGTGGGGCTCCTTGAGAGCCTGATCTGGATCTGGCAACAGCAGCAGGGCAAGGAGTGGGGATGGCAGGGTGAGAAGAATCAGGACTGCATAGGGGTTAATGCAGCTGTTGCTCATCCCCTGCTGATGACATGCACCCCCAATGGGGCTCTGTACCCCAGATCTGGCAGCTGGCCACAGTGCCATTTACCCCACCTTTCTAAGAGCTCCATAAGCCAGATGACATGGCTCTGCAGGCCAGATCCAGCCCATGGATTGTATGTTTGACACCCTGGCATTAAAATATTTATACCCTGGTAATTTAAACTGCACAGTTAAAGCTGGCAGCATTACAAAACAATTAATCTGTAAACCAATATCATAGTAGAATTGGTAGTGAGGACTGTCAGCATTTTGAAATTCAAACTTTTTGATGAAAAACAAGTACAGTGTTTTCACTATTCCTCCTCCCCTCCTCCCATTTTTGTTATTCTGTAATTTGTGCAATTATCTATTTTTCTCTTGCAAGTAGCATGGAGGAATACAATCACTGATTACCATCAGTCTAAGAGGGGTCCATGAGGATGATTTGTTTTGCTTACAGATTGACTATTTGCAGTTTAATTTCAAGTCATCTTGGAGATGAGAAAATGGAGGAGGTAAACGGATGAAAGCTGCTGTTACCGATGACCAGGCTTTCTTGTAAAGTGGGCCAATAGTGGTGCCAGTAAAGTTAGCACTAGTTGCTGATGTGCATGTTATGATTCCATCCATGAGGCAGGGAGGGGAATGATAAGGAGACACTGTGAATGGCAGATTATTAACACAGGATAACAAAACAAATGAATATATTTCTTGAATTATGTCCTCTTTACCTTTCCTTCTCTTAAAAAACCCCCAAACAAATCCAGCGCAGCATACCAAATTCATGCACCTACTAATATGATATTTTGACTTAGCATTAGTAACTGGAAATGTCAATAATGATACCCTAAGTAAATTTGGTTTCAGGCACATTTGTCTTCTGTTTACTGTCCTTCAGCAGGAGGACCATTACAGTCAATTACATTGTTATCTGAATTGAACACGTGGACAGCTCAATCAGTGACTTTAATTACTTTCTCATCAAAGCCACATTGGCCAGTCTCAGAAATGTCTTCTTTTCCTCCTAGGACATCTTAAAGGACAAATGATTTTTGCACCCTATTCATCAGAGATGACAGAAAAATCATTCAGTTTAGCCATCTCCAGACAAGTTCCACAAAAGCTGTCCTGCTTGGAATGGCAATGGTTTCATGGCCCAAAAAGTCAGCAATAACTGCGTGCCCTTAGCTCCCTGTATTATATTCTGGACCAATATACAAAAAACATTATCTCTTCAATCAGTAAGTTTGAGACCAATTCAATAATTGAGTCCTTTTGTTTAATTAGTCTCTAAATACTTTACCAGGCAAAAATATTTTTAAAATGTCTTATGTACTAGAACGGTATGCAAATGTGCAAGATACTATATTTAAGTACTAATTAATTATGCTCTGTGTCCTAATCAAGCCAGAAGTAATTAATATGACATGGTTTTTAGGATGCTTAGGACATTTGGCAACTTCTGGCATATCTAATGCTGTGGTGTGCAAGTTTGGGTCATTTTTGCTTGGTTCTAGAAATGAGTTGCTACGTAGAGATGAATAAGAAGAGTTTGAATAACCAAAGTAGTATGCTCTTTTTATAGTGGTTTAGGCATTTACAACTGATATAACTGTATACTGTTGTTAATATACCTAAAGTGCTGGGATACTGAGGCCGGGAGGGGCAGCTGGAAAAGTGGGCAGGGGTCAGGGGGCACTCAGGGGGACTAGGCAGGGGATGGGGCCTGGCGGGAGTCCCCTCATGGTCCCCTCCCCCTCCTCTAGCCCCCCCGACACAGAGCACAGAGTCTGGTTCCAGCTCCCTGCAGTGGCAAGTGGGACTGCCTGAATCTCCAAAGTCCTCCGAATCTTTTCCGAATTGATTTGGAGAGTTTCGAATCAATTCAGACCTTTTTACTGGCCTCCCGATTTGATTCAGATTTGGAGATTTGGCTGTTGAATTGAGTTGAATCTCCTCTGAATTGAATCAGCTCCTGAATCAGCCCTATTGGACAAGTATTTAATAGATATAGGAATATGGCCTCAATATTACAAAAAGCAAGATAGATCTCCCTGGCAATGCCAACTCCTTCTGCTGAAGCAATTGTTAAGAAATGAAGAAGGCATTTAAAAAAGCACTACTCTATGAGGCAGTAGTTGAAACTCCTCACAGAGGAGAACACCTTAAAACAGGAGTGGGCAAAAAACAGCCTGCAGGCCAGTTCCGGCCCACAAATGGGCTTTGTCTGGCCTGTGGCGGGTCCCTTGGTCCCACCTGGCCCAGGCATCATCTGGCCATGGTGCATCCTGCTGCCCCTGGGCATGCAGTGGGGTTGAGGTGGCTCCATGGCAGGACTGCTTTTCTAGGCAGCCCAGGCAGTGGCAACTCCTGGCTGCCACTGCTGCTGGTCCCAGCCCTGTGGTACTAGCGGGGATCCACACGTGGAGCCCTGACCCAGTGTGTCTCATATCTCCTGTGGAATCACTTGCCCAGGCTAAGCAACAGCGGCTGGGTAGAAACTGTTGTTTGTCATGGGAGAAAAGCAGCCCCTGCCTCTTGCTGCTGCCAGTGCTTCCCAGTGTAGCCAACAGAGCCCGTGCCCCACTGAGCTGCCCTACAGCTCTGGCACCATCCCTGCCTGGCATCTTCGGGCTGCCCAGTGGGGCAGTGGTGACAGTGCAGAGTAGCCACTAGGCAGCTCAGAGGTGGTGATGACAATGCTGGAGACACAGGGCAGCCTGGTGTGGTGCAGGCTCTGCCAGCTGCACCAGGAAGCACTGGCAGTGGTGAGGGTGAGCAGCTGCTTTTTCCCTGTGCCAAGCAGCAGTTTCTTCCTGGTGCCACTGCTGCTGCTTAGCCTGGCTGGGTGAGTGCAGAGCAAGTGCAGGGCACACCGAGTTGGGGCTGTGGTGCAGGCCTCCATTGGTACTGCAGGACTGGGACCAGTGGCAACCAGAAGGAGCTGCTGCTGCCTGGGCTGTCTAGAAAGGCAGTTCTGCTGTGGAGCTGCCTGGAGCTGCCTAGTGCCCAGGGGTGGCAGGACCTGCCATGGCTGGATGCTGTGTACAGAGTGCAGGGCGCACTAGGACTGCATGTTTTTGGTGGTGGTGGGGAGGTGCCACAGGGCATGCAGACTCCAGGCTGTTGCAGGGCGGGGGCAGGGGTTGACTGACTTAGGGGAGTGTGCACACGGGGGGCGCCCATGCACACCCCGCCATACCCTCAAACCCACCCCCACAAACCCCACAGCTACACCCTCCCCCACACAGAATCATACACCTCACAATGCACCCACCCACATCCTCCCCAACACTCTGCCTGGCACACACCCACACACCTCTGGGGGGAGCCCCACTCACTGCTATGTGTACATACCCCACCACATATATGCACCCACACAAAAGCCCGAGCTACCCTCTCCCTCCACAGCCCCCCACAACCCCCAAACACACCCACACATCTCCACAAACTCCCCATACCCACCCACCCACATCCACACATACTCCACATACACCCATCTCACATACACACAGATCCACACCTCTCCCCAATATACAAGAATAAGACTTCATTTTGAGCTATCATGTAAACACCTCTATATACACAACACAAACACATACAAATCAGGACAAAAATATTTTGTTAAATAAAATTAAAATATGTTATTGTGATTGTTTGATTTTTAGTATATATACTTTTTTTCCTGTTCCAAGATGGCAAACCACCTTCCCAAAAGGAGTACTTCTGGGGGCAAGAGGAGGGACTGCCGGTGGCAAAGGTTAGGGGTTAGGTGGCAGGACTTGCAGTCCCAAGATGGCAACCAGGGGGCGGGGTGCCTGTCAAGGTTCTGGGCTACCCTTGTGGCCCTTGACAGCTCACCAAAACTCATTATGTGGCCCTCCAGCTGAAATAATTGTCCACCCTGCCATAAATCATTTAAGTGACTAAGGTGTTTAGCAATCCTATGGAAGCCAGTGTCCTCAGAAATACACATGAAGCTTCCTTTGGGCATTTATACACAAACTTTTTTCCCCACAATGTGCTAGAGATCTGCTGCTTTGGAGCAGGATCAATTAATTGAGTCTCAGTTAATTAAGTCTACTCTGCATTTGAGCTGATGCAAACTGCACTGCACAATGTTCGGTTGTGTACATGGTGATATGCACATCAGTGCACAGAAAATGGTGGTGATGTGCTTTTAAACTAAAGCACCTCTTAGGTGTTTAGTGCTTTTAAACTAAAGCATCTCTTAGGTGTTTTAATTCAAAAGTGTTCTGCTGCCATTTTCTCAGCGCTGACGTGCATTTTGCCACTTATACAATTGCAAGCATCACAGTGCCAGGCGCTTTTCAAAGCACCTGGCACTTTGGCATTTGCATGTGTAAAAATGCCTTCTGATTTCAGCAGGAAGTTGAACCATGCATGGAAGGGCCGTATTTGATTCATCAATTAAGGAAATACCTATAGAATACCTCTCCCCTTCAGAAAAGAGAAAATCACAAGAGTTCATTCAAAATAATTAAATACATATAATCCATTCCTAAGAGAATGCAGAGACATGATAGGTATCTATGTATGTTGAAAAGAGCTACTCATAGGATTTACGGGTATAGACAGGTGAAATGCAAAATTGTGAAAGGTGTTAAGTCATAGCCCTGGAGACAGCAGCTAATGCTGTGACTACTAAACAGGAATAGAGAGGAAAAAAGAAACCAAACTTTGCAGGACCCACCCACCCTTCATTTCATCAGAATGAATGAACTTTGTTGACAAAGAACCACATCTGGATAGTAGAGGGTTGTTCAGTTTTCATGTTGATTCAGTACCTGGTCCTATTCTGAACCTGCCAAAGAGTGTAGCAGTGACATTTACAACCTGTAAACCAAGCACTGCAGATGCTGCAACCTGATTGAGCATCTGATACTCATTTCAGATATGCCACCAAACAGCAATGGCATATGCTGATTTTGAATAAATGAAGTGGGGAGGAAGTCAGGCAAATATACAAAGAAACAAAGAAAAATGAAACTAGAAAATGTTTTCTTTTAAGGTATTTCCTTAAAAAATTTCTTTTTTCTTGTGTCAAAGGTTTCTAATTTTCTTGTTTCTTTTGCTTTGTGGACTCTACCACAACCAAAAGGCAGCAAATGTCAGTTAAAACTATACAATATAAACATGGACAAAGATTTATGGCTTTCCCCAAGCCCTCAGTTAAAAGCCTGGCTTTAGTTTTGATAAACTATTGAATGGGAAACCCCTCTGTAACAAGGCAAGCCACATAGCTTTTTCTAGGCTGTGTTTGGAAAGACACATTCTGAATCAAAACATTCAAGAGACATTGAGAAAAAAAAAACACATAACAACACTTAGTTACCAAATACATGATTTTGAAATTATATGTACTTCTGCCATGCTAAATTGAAAGTACTGCTCAATATTAACACAGCACCATTGTATCTTTGTGTTTATGCAAAAACATAAGAGGTAGAACAATGAAAACAATCAGAAGAGGGTGGGGACGTATGTTTGAAAATACCTTTTGTCTTTGAAGAACTCTGGCATCGCTAAAAGAAAAAGAACTGGCTTGGGCCTGTAGGAGTGTGCTTTGAAAGTGACAAAACTATTAAAACAACTGCTTTGATTGGTTTCAATAACAGTTGAGCTACAAATGAGTGTAACAAAAGGTTACATAGAATATAATTTCATGCTAGAGCACAGTCACAACTAGTAATTTCATTTGCAAAGGCTTGTTTTTATAGAGTTTCATTTAGGAATTAAGATGGGCTGATAATCTTAGTACAGCAGGGGGACACATTTTCTTGATTTCTATGTACTGTGTTCACCTGGAAAAGTAATGAGAAACTTACACTCAGGCAAAATGACCACTTAACACTCAGTTAAATTACGGTTGCTGCTTGGCTTGAACATGGAGCTAAGAGGCCTATGGAAATTTAGGATACAACAACCAGGGCCTAAGAGTAAGGCAGTATTGCCCCTTCTCAATACCTTTACTTATTTCATTGCTGTTCTTTAATTTGCTAAAACTCCATTCAGTGTAATCTAGGGGTGCAACGATAAAGATTTTTTGGACATATACCAATGGCTGATTATTGATGAGCCATATCAACCAATACCAATCCAATTGCCAATATGCAGCTTGGCAGCTTGGCGCAAAGCATCTGGCTGGTAAGTCTGTTGTGGGGAAGGCGTTTGGTGGGGTAGATTGAGGCCCCTACAGTGAGGGAAGGAGTGGAGCTGGGGCAGGGGTGGGGGTCAGTGCTGCCCAACCAGGGCAGGTTAGGGTGCGGGACAGAGCCCCAAGTGGCTTGTCTGGAGGGCATGGCTCCTACCACTGTACACACGTCTGGAGGAGGCATGAGGGAAATGTACCCCTTAGATCTGTGCATGGGGTGAGGGTGGCCTGCTGCTGTGGGCTGGCACCAGGCTCTTCCCAGTGAGGCTGTTGGGCTGGGGCTGTGCTCAGGGTGGGCAGCAGTGGCACTGGGAGTGGGAGATACAAGACGGCTACAGCAGATTCTGGGGTGGCTATAGCCCACACTGTAGACCCTGCTTCCAGCTGCTACTGCCTGTCCTGAGCACAGCCCCAGCCCAACCCCCCTGCCAGAAAGAGCCCGGTACCACCCCCAACCCCAGCCATCAGCGGCAGCCTACCCTCACCCCACACACAGATCCAAGGGGCACACCCCCCCAAGCCTCCCCCATGGGTGCATCCAGTGGTGCGAGCTGCCCCCCTTCCCCACACCCCTGAATGAGCTGCTCATGGCTCCATTTCATACCCTGCCCCAGCCCCAGCCCCAGCCCCATTCCCTCCTCCTTCAATGTGGGGGCCTTGATCTGCCCCCACACCTCTTCCCTCCCCTCCACCAACAGACTTACCAGTGGACGCTGCTCCCCTAGCTGCCGTGCTGGCTGCATGCACGCTGCAGCTGCACACACACACGGCATTCATCGGTGACATCAGCTAAAAAAAGTCGATTGCCAATAACGTTGATTTTCCTTTTATTGGTGCCGATATGATATGGACCAATGTATCATGCACCTCTAGTCTACTCCCTTCTCAGTGACACAGTTCACCTGGGAAAGGGGAAAAGCTTATTGTATGGCTTTGTGGGAGTTGGGATTCTCACAGCATCTGTTGCTAGTAATGCCCAGAAGCAAACTCACTCTGCTCTGTAGGAGACACAATTACATGACTGCTGGGAGGCAGCAAAGTACACAGCCAATCTTGATGTAGCAATCTTAAAACAAAGAGACCTGAGAATAGAGATTGTGCCAGAAATTTGGGAATGTTTTGTTCAGATTTTAAGTACCTCACAATGCAATTTTAAATCATTGCCTCTTATAAATCAAAATGGCACTGGGTGAAATATTGTTCCTTTGTTAGCAGATCTTAACAGTGATAATCTGGTGTGTAGCATAAACATAAAAACTGAATTTCTAGGTGAAGCCGTGGAAAGATTCACATATGAAAGCCTTTTGGAAGAGGGGCTGTAGTTTATGTAATCAGTTGAGATGAGGAAAATTGCATTTGTTTCATGGTTCTGCCACAGGCTTTCTGTTTGCCCTGGACAAATCACTTAATAACAACACTTTTTTTTTTTAGTCTTTATTTCTTCAGGTTTCATGCTCTAAATTGCATGGGGCAGTATGTGCATGTACTGTTTGGAACACATGGTGAAGCCAGTACAGTAGAACCCAGATTATTGGTATCAGGATAGTTCACAACTCGATTAATTTGTAGTGGGTTCCTAAATGTAGGATGAATCAGCTGTTTGCTGCAGCTTTTTCTTCAAATGGCATCACTTTTCCACTCATCTGGAGCTTCTAATGGCTTTCCACAACTGACCAGAGAAATGTCATCTTTTGAAGTAAAAGCTGCAAGAAACCATTGAAGCACCTCAGTGGTCATGTGTAGGTGCTTGCTCTGGTTCTGTATACCTCTGGTGTGTTCATAAACCCTCATCTTTTCAGGGGGCTAAATAATCTAACTCTTCGAAAATTTGGGTTTTACTGTATCTATAATAATAATATCCCTAAATTAGCACTCAGGTCTTACAATTATACCAGGAAAAGAAATGCAGCACTTACACTCTTTAGTCATACTAAAAAGAAGCGACGTAATACAGTTTAATGTACTGTAGTAATTACTGAGTGAAGCAAGACTCTGCTCTCAGTGGTGGCATTTGTCTCTGTGTCTTTTTATTAATATTTTAATATATTTTAATTATTTCATAAACATAAGACATAGGAAAAAATGATAACAGACATATCAGATGAGCGGCTATCCCATATGCAGCATTTGATTCTGCCCTTCCCAGAGGCCAGGGACAGACATTACACATAAACTGGTTTCAGTGGTCAGAAGCTGGTTTAAACCTGTAACAGAACAGATGTTCAGTGCACATAAATCGGTTTCAAAATGGCTGAAACTGGTTTGAGATAAACCTGGTTGAATGTAGTATTAAACTTAACTGATTTGGCTCAAACCGCTTTATTCATTCTCTGTCCCAGACCCTTTGCTGCTTTGAGTTAAATCAGAGACTCCCAGCATCCTTGCATACTATCTGGGCTGGGTGGGGCTCTCTGCTCCAGCCCTGCCAAACTGGCCCTGCCCCTCAGCTCCCTAGTCCAAGCAAGGGCAGGCAAGGGTGGAGGTCTGGCCAGAGAGGGGTTTGATTCCCTGCTCCCTGTGCCACCAACAGGGACCACAGCTGGGTCTGCCTGGCACTCCTCCCTTGCTCCCTGCCCAGAATACACCCCAGGCTGTCTCCTCTTCCAGAGGCTAGAGGGAGGAGGAGTAACCCCTGCTTGGCTGTACCTCCTCTCTGCCGGTGCATTGGGAGGCAGCAGGGCCCTTATTGGGGGCAGCAGCCCCTGTCATGCTGTGGGGGAATACGAGCCCCTTCCTGGTGAGGGGCTGCACTGTGGAGTCAGCATAGTTGTGGCTGGCTGTGCACAGCAGCACTGGGGTCCTGAGCGGGCCAAATCCCTGCAAGCCCCCCGCAGCAGAGCTTCCACTGGGAAGGGGCTCATGCTCCCCCACAGTATGACAGGGGCTGCTTCTCCCAGTAAGGGCCCTTCTGCCTCCCACTGAACTGAGGGAAGAGGCAGGGATGGGGTTATTCCTCCTCTCTCGGAGGATGGGACAGCCTGGGACCTATTCTGGGCAGGGAGTGAGGGAGGAATGCAGGAAAACCCAGCTCTGGTCCCTGCCAGTGGCACGGGGAGCAGGGAATTAAACCCCTCTCTGCCCAATTCATCCTTGGTTGACCACACGCTCCCCACCCCACAGCTTCCCTGCAGTGAGGGCCGCTCTAGTACCCCCCCCGGCTCCTGGCCTAAGCAACTGCAGGCATGTGCCTGCATTGCCTCAGTGCAGAGAGCATGTTTGTCCTGTTATGAAGTGGTTCAGCCTAGGCAGGTTAGATTAACCTGCAAAGGTTGAATCAGTTCAGGATCCAGCTTTTTGAATGTCTGTCCCTAGCCAGAATGTATAGCTCATTCATTCATAGCTCATTCAGCTCATTGCATTTTTAACACTTGGAAATGCTCTTGAAAGGGTTGGTTAAAACTGGTGATGGTTGTGTAGGTCTAAGTACGAACAGTCAAAAAGCTTGAGGCTGAATTGATTCAATCTTTGCAGGTTAGTCTAAGCTGAGTAGATTAAAACAATAAGCAAGTGAACAGACATTCACTTTTGATTCTGGAAATGCAGCCACATGCCTGCGGTGTCCCAGGCCAGAAGCCGGGGGTCGCTAGAGCATGCCTCTTTGCTTGCCTGGAGCAGAGAGCTTGGGACAAGGCTAGCCCACCCACCCTGCAAAGGGGTGTGTTAAATTTGATACTACATCCATCGAGGTTTATCTTAAAGCAGTTTTGGCTGCTTTGAAAGTGGTTTATGTGAACTTCTGTTGTGCTACAGATCTGAACCAGTTTTTGGTCACTTATACTAGTGTATGTGTAACCTCTGTCCCTACCCTTGGGGCACAGAATACACAAGGCTGATAAGACAGAACACAAAAACAGAATGAAAACCATTTCTTATATCAAAGGGATTTCTGAACACCACATAGTACACCTGACAAGGTAGGAAAATGGACAACACTTCAGTAAGCATGACTTAAATAGTCTGCAGTAAAAAGTGAATTTAGACATGTAACAGCTAATCCCCACAATCAACAACCCAAAAGGTTGGCGGTGAGTAATGCCAAATCAACACGCCTATTAAAAGTTGCAGAGTCAGACCCCATCCTATATTTATCATGGTTAAATGATCAAATGGTACCTATAAGGCCTGCCTGCTGTTGACATCAGAAAACTGAAGACAAGAATGCCTTCACTGGAACAACCTAATGCCTGAGACACTGGGAACTTTGGATGTAGAGAGAGATAAATAAAGCAAAACAAAAAAATCATTTGTTTCAAGGTTCTGGGAGGTGCCCCCACTTCATGAAAATGATTCTGTGGGCACCTACAATGGGAAGAAATGGCTGCAAATGGTAGTGGTGACAACTATGCTGAGAACTCAGGAGGGACCCAGAAGCTTGGGCAACAGCACAGGGTATCTTAGACACTCACTGAACATTGCCACGTAGTTGGTAGTGTATTTGAAAGTGTGCACTATGCCTGAACGGCCTGAGTTCAGCAAGTAGTGGGGGCTGCGATATGAGGTCCTTTCCCCGCCCCCCCCCCAAACGCCTCCCCAGCTACCGAAGACTTCTGAGTGGAGACGAATGGCTAAGCCACCCCTGATTGGCTAGCAGGGACATCACAGCCACCCACCTGGACACCCCTCCCTTCCCCCAGCCTAGCGTGTTCATGCACACACATACAGCCCTCAGTACCATCCTCCCATCCCCAGACTTGCCTTTGCCTGCCACAGAGGAGCACAGCTGGGGCATGGGGGAAGCAGCAGGGGAGAGGCCATCCCTCACAGCTCAGGCTGCACAGAACCCAGGATGACGTGGGGAGCAGCCCGATTGCTGCTGAGCAGCAGTCAGAGATGCATCGTGTGAACACGCAAAACCCCACCACTGCTTGCATGTGTATTGTGCTCTCTGGGTTTAAGCTGTACTGTGAATGGGTGTGTGGTGGGCTGTGTGTGTTGTGCTGTGCTGGGGGAGCTGCTGTATTGTACTATGGGGTGGTGTGCTGTGCTATGCTGTGCTGTGCTAGGCATGTGTTGTGTTTTGTTGTGCTGTATGTGCAGCATCCCACCCCAGCAGTCTGGCAGCTTCCTTCCCTCACAACTCCCCCAGTAGCCCGGCAGCTTCCTTTCCAACTCGCCAGTTACTGCTCTACTGCCCATGCTTTTGTGGTGGGGGGTGGGAATTAGTAAACAATACAGTGACTGGGGATTGACTGGAAGCAAACCTCCTTTAGAGGTTTCCCTCTAAGTCAGTGTAACAGGAGTGGGATCAGACAAAACTCTCACAAATGGGATTTGGGAAAGTCTAAACCCAAGGGGACAGCTGAGCTTGGAAGACAAACTCCAAGGAGATGTAAGATTTTGTCAAAGAGCAGGGCAGATGATAGCAGATTACCCAGAGTTGGAGTTCATGGGATATGTTCAGGACCCACTAACAGTTACCCTACTTACAAGGAAAAACTATGAGGGTTCACCTTTTGGGGCTGGTACCCTACCCATGGCACAGGGGATATGAGCCCCCTTCATACCCCTCTGGAAAAGGAGTTGATTAGGCTGCTGAGCACAATGCCAGGGCTTTACTGCTTTATGCAATGTACAGGGCTTGGATCAGGGAATATATCTTCCCACACACCTGTGAGACAAGATATTTTCTCACAAGCATTTATCATGGTAGGCACAATACCTACTCATTATATTCTAGCATAATATCAGTACCTATCTTCAGCATGGGATCTGTATAGTAAGAATTAACATAAACTTTCAGAATATAACTGTCTGCCTGTCCAAAAACTGTGTTCCACTAGGAAGGATGTCCTGGTTAAAGCAGCTCAAGTGCCAGGTTCATGCTTCCCTCTAGTGGTTGTCATCTAGCTACTATACTAGCACACTGGAACAGCAAGCAGAAGAAGAGGAAGTTGAGAGAGAAAGAAAGTAGTGGAATAGAAGGAAAAGGGAGACAGGTGAGGACAAGAAAGGGAAGGGAAGAGTATAGAAAGCAGAAGAGCAGGACAAAAAGAATGTAGAAAGAGCAAAGAAAAAAGGGAAGATGGGATAAAAGGCAAGAGAAGGGAGATGAACAGAAACAGGATGAGAAGGGGAAAAATAAAATAAAATGCAAATAAAAAGTAGGTATTTGGGGGCAGGGAGAAAATGTGATTAGGGGAAGAGGGAAAAGAGAATGCTAGCAACGTCACCAACACATTGCTCTTGCATAGCTATCAGCTTGTATGCAGTGATTGCATACATATATTTAAATCACTTCATACACTGCATATAGTACTTTAAAACCCAGTTAGGATATGCGTAGGCATGACAATTAACACCTGTTAACTTAAAGGAATGTTAGATCATTGTTAACATTAGCACATGCAACACACCCCAGAATATTTCATAGATTTCATAGACATTAGGGCTGGAAGGGACCTCAGGAGATCATCGAGTCCAGCCCCGCCCAAAGGGCAGGAAGTCAGCTGGGGTCATAGGATCCCAGCAAGATAAGCATCCAATTTACTCTTGAAGGTGTTCAATGTAGGTGC
>NW_017728886.1:202520777-202534327 GCF_001723895.1 Crocodylus porosus | reverse complement strand
CTTGTGCATTGAGGATCGCTTCCTTGAGAAGCAACCACTCTTCTTGAACTCCCATCTCCCTGGGGTCACGGTCCCTGAGGGCCTGACCGACAAGCCTCTTGAGCTTGTCAAAGTCGGCTTTTCTGAAGTCAATATATATTTAAATCACTGCATACAAGCTGATACCTATGCATATGTATGAATGTCTATACATACATATATACATTTATATGCACGCATGCACACACACACACATATATATACACACACATTCAGTGATGCTTAGGTATTTAAAAACCTCAACAATCTAAACCTAAGTCCTCAGCTGAGCAGCTGGAGTGCATGAGAAGCAAAGGTGGCACCAAACTGCTTTTTCTTTCCTCCTGATCCTGAGGCTGACTGACTAGGCTCATTACCAGTATAAAGGCTGTTCTAATTCATACGCTCATGCACTGGCACCTTAGGGGCGGTCATGTCAGCAAAGGCAGATCTAGGAATTTGAAAAGGGGGCTGTGGGCAATTCAACTAGCACTGAAGGGGTTGGTGCAGGCACTGCTCTCCCCCATGGACAGATTGTACTGCGGCAGTATCTGCTGGGAAATTTTCTGAGTCCCCAAACAAGGTCTGACTCTCCAACCCTCCTTGTCCCACCTACCCCACTCTGGGCACCCCCTCCACTCTAGTACTCAGTGGGTGCATTTACATGTTCATTAATACGCCATAGTTATGGCACAGTAAACTTAGTACTTGGATAACCAAGGACTAAATCAATGTGCAGTAACTAGCACTACTGCATGGTAGTGCTGGTGCGTGGCTTTTTATGAATGCTGACTATGCAGTAGCCTAATACTACTGCGTAGTAGAGCATTAGCACGGGTTTCGCCCAGCACGCTACTGCACAGTGTTATTAGGCTACTGTGCAGTTAGCGTAGACACACCTAGTGGCAACTCTCCTCCTCTCCCATTCCCCCATTCTCCCTCTCCATCAGGGATTGCCTCTGGATATGGGAAGGTAGGACCACCCACCACTGTTGTTGTCCCTGGCTGACTGACGGTGGCAGAAAACCCAGGAAAATCCCTTTTGCCACACTCCAGCTGAAGGCTGCAGTGAGTGGTTGCATGGAGGTGCCAGGCTCAGCCAGGGACAGTGGTGGCAGCAGTTGGGTCCTTCTTCCTGTACCTTTTCCCTGCCCAGTCCTTCCCTGCTTGACAGCATGAGTTGGAAGGCATGGCGACCACCCACCAATGCCATTGTTTCTGGTCCAGCTCAGCACCCTATCAGCCAGGGACAGCAGCAGTGGCAGGCAGGTCCCTACTTCCTCACCTGCTCCCTGCTTGATCCCCCTGGAGTACCTCTTGTCTGCCTGGGCTCCACCCACATCTTAAACTCTACAGGGGACCCAGCTGTCTGTGGCCAGAGGGAACTGGAGCTGCCAGCAGGTGAGCTATACTACTGAAGAGTGTGCAACCACGCCACTGCACCCTCTCTGGAAATGCCCCTACATGACAATAAGATCTTCAGTACAGTGTGGGCATGTCTACACATGCAATTAATGTGCATACTGAGCACACTGCTTGAATGCCACCCAGGATTGCAGCACATTGAGCTAGGTAAGAGCAGTCTTGGCTGGCAGGGTGTCCCAGGGGGACAGCCTGTCAGCATGGGGATGCTCCCCACAGCTCAGTGTGCTGCAGAGGGGCTGGCTGGGGCACAAGAGTGCTTCAGTGTAGGGCTAGCCATCAGCAGGATACTATTTATATTTACAAGTACTATCCTGCTGCAGAGTTCATTAGTTTACTCCAGCCTAATAAGAATGCATGTGTAGATGCATGACATTTACTTTGGATGTAGATGCACCCTGTAATGCCAACCGCTGATCCCTTTTAACCTCATTTATACTTCAAACTAAAATATGCAAGCAAGATATTTCATGTTAAGAGACTGTTTAATGAAATGTCTCTTTGTTAATAAAGTTCTGATTTGCAAAATTCACTTTTAGAGCAATGATCACTGTCATACCTAAGCTCATCATAGTTCACAGAAATCATAGAAATTAAGGCATAGATGAGACCTCAAGATCATCAAGTCCAAGCCCCCTACTCTGCATAGGATTGCTGAGATGAAATGATCCCAGCAAGATGTGTATCTAGTCTCCTCTTGAAGAATTCCAAGGTTGGGGACTGCACCACCTCCTTGGAAAGTCTATTCTGGATTCTGGTCACCTTACCCTAAAGAAGTTATTCCTTACATCCAACCTGAAACCATCCAATCAGATCTGCACAGTAACTTGTATTTAGCTGAAGTCTAAAGCAAGTGATCTATATCACAGTATTTATTGTACCTCTACTCTGATGAAAATCATAACTATAACCTACTTTGAGAGTGATACCACATCATACAAACAAATGGGAATATCTACCAACATACTCCAAATGCACTGTAGGGCATATTTTTAACATGTCTGTTGGCTAAACTTGGAAAGGGACTTTGCAGTTATGATGCAAAACTAACCCTCAAATATTAATATTATGAACCAGAGCATGGGTAAATAATAATATTAACCTGGTTATCATTGTTTTAATATTAACCTGCTGATGTGGCTCTCAGAAAGAGAGAGAGAGAACTGAGAGTTACTAACCAATGTCACATGACCCTGTTTCTCACCTTACTGAACTGTCAAAACCAAGGTCTAGTCAACTAGTCAAGTAGATGGCAAGTGCAGAAGTTAGCCAATCAACAGATAATGTGAAATTTTACTTTAATGGGGAAAAAAAATTCTAATGGATTCTTTTCAGTTTTACTTTATGCGTTGCATATTTTCTTGAGGATTTCTCCTCTCCTCTCCTTCTGTCAGTTTTGGGAGATGAACTAGTCCAGCAAGTCAATCTCTTTATACAAATATTTATATTTCTCTTTGTTTTAGGGAAGTGACAACGTTTGCAATGACACATCTATCTTCAGGCAGTAGGTGGTGATTGCACCACTGCCTTTTATATAGCACTATGTGCACAAAACTCTGTTTTAAACTTTTCCCATTTAGAACTATTGATTGCTTTCAAACTTGTGGGAAAGCATTGCCTTTCTCTTTGTAGGGACAAGGACATTGACATTGATTCTTGTGAGCCTTTAAATTTAAAGGGGGACAAGGTAATAGGAATATTATTTACATCCTTGTCTTTTCTCTCTCAACTTGCTGAATCATCATTACAGCAGAAATTAACTGAGTGATGTTTTGTATTTAGAACTTTCCTTTTTGGATAAATCAAAACTTTTTTTTTTAATCTCTGTCATATGGGATGTGCCAAGAAATGGAATCAGGAGTAAAGCAAAAGCAGGAACAATCCTAAATTATGTCAGCATGGTACAGGTTCCACTTAAATTACTTTTCAGAGATAATTCAATGAAATTCCACCATCAGTACTGAAGTGCAGACCAGCTGAGCTTGATGCATGTGTGAGTGAAGTTATGGAATAAGCTCTTATTTCTATGACTGCCCTTGGTATCCCTTTTCTTTTCACCCCCTTAAAAAGCAGTCAAACCTCTCAAAAATTAATTCCTATGTGTATTAACAACTTAAAACTGTGCCACTGAGAAATGCTTAAATGTGAGACCTTTATCATTTGAACCATACAGGGATTGGGTGGGCAAAATGAGAATACACTGGCTGGGTGGCCATACACACATATTTTGGCACCTCCACACTAGATGCACTTGGCTTCTGTGGAAGACTAGCCAGGGTGTGTGAAGGAGAAGTAAAATGTACAAGTGAAGGAGAAGTACAGTGTGTTCATATGAGGCCAAAGGTCCCAGTACCTTGCATGGCTATCACAGAAAGACTGTGGCTTCAACTGTAGTCTGTAAAATGTATGGGTATGTTCATGGGGGAGAGAGTGAATTCCAACCATAGGTGATGCATAAGGGGACACATGCCCCGCCCCCGAGATTGGCAGCCACTGCCATCAGCATCTGTGGGTGGTTGCCACTCAACACCTGCCCACCCCGCCCCACGAACACCACCACAACCACCTGTGGGTGGTCCCTGCTTGGCCCACCCTCACTGCTGATGTCACCGTGGTCGTCTGTGGGCAGTCCCCACTCACTACCACCACGCCCCTGTTCCTGCTGCCACCACCACCACCACCACCACCTGTGGGCAGTCACCATGCCCCCCACTTCCTCAGGAAGCATGAGTCATTCATGATTCCAACTCTATAAAAAAAGCATGCACTCCATATGTCTAGAACCCACATATGCAGGGTTTGATTCAATTTTATATTAATTCAGGGTGTTGGATGTAGCCGTGTTGGTTTAAGGACAGAGGCAGACAAGGTTCTTTGGGTAAATGTGATACCTTTTATTAGATCAACTAAATAAATAGTTGGAAAAATTGTTCTTTTCTTCCAGGTGCACTATTTGAACGTGCAGCCAGGAACAAATAACTCTGGAGCAATTAGCTCAAGTTTAGCACAAAATGTGGAGCCTGGCTGGCAGAGGGCCAGAGGGGCAGCCTGTCAGTCTGGGGTTCCTCTGATTGGGTTCAGTGTTCTGCAGAGGGATGGCTGGGGCATAAAGGGTGCCTTAGTGAGGGGTTAGCTGGCTAGGGACGTGTCTACATGTGCACTGCTGCACATGAAAAAACTCTGCAGCAGGGTAGTACTTGTATTTGCAGGTACTACCCTGCTGAAGAGTTTATTAGTTTCCTGCACCCTAAAAGGGTCACATATGTAGAGTTTGAGATGTTTACTGTGCTGTTAATTAGGCAAATACTCAGTAAACGTCTCATGTAGACTTGCCCACTCACACATCATCTGAGAGTGAAGTTATGGCACCACATCCTAGGATACCTTTATGCTGCAGCTTCTACACTGATGTGACTGCAGATCCTACAAACATATCCAACTTTTCTTTAAAACTGGCTAGTTCCAAATCTGCAATCAGTCTAGTTATGTAGCAGGGAATTAAGCATTTGTCATAAATCAACCCAAGAAGCTGAGTTAATGCTTAGTAGTTTAGTGATGTATTGTAGAGGCTATGCCCCTTCAGCTAGCCAAGATGGCTAGTTAAGGCCAGCTCTGATATGGCTAACCTGTCCTATAGTCACACTAGCTGTATGCTATTACAGACTTTAATACAGCTTATTTTTAGTTTCCATGTATTTAAGTTTTAAGAAAAAACACATCTATGCGAAAACCGTTCCTATACATACACAGCATATATAGTTTCACAGTGAAGTTGTGTAAGAAACTGGTAAATGACAGGTTTTGGGAAAAGAGAAGAGAAAATACCTGCATGGAAGAATTTATGAACATTTCAAAAACTAAAATACATCTGGAAAAATATTCAAACAATTTCAAATACATTTGCAGAACTTTTATCATTTACACATAAATTAAAACACAAAAAAGAGCTGAAGTAACACACATTGCTAACTCTCACTAATGGAGGCAGTTTTAAAACAATAAAAGTCCCATTTACAAAACTGACTTGAGACTTTCAATGCAATTTAGATTACTTAGTGCCTATATCGCCTTTGAAAATGGGACTTTGGCCCCTAAGTTTCTTGCATGCTTTTGAAAATGTTATCAAGTGTAACCAGTTCTAACAAAGATATATGGATATTATTTATTGGGGATGTATGTTATAGATTTTTGGAAGAACTGAAGTTTCGTAAGTTGGTATGACAAATACGTAAATATCCAGGAAATTAGTACATGTGGCCACACAGAAATGTATTGGACACCCATGATGTATAAAAGGTACAACTATACTTACAGTCTGAATTACTGTTCTCATAAGATGATGCAACTAGGGGAAGAATGGATGGCATCATGATTATAGTTGTGTACCTCTCTTTCAATAAGAAAACTGTGTGGGTAGTTCTGGTGAATCATAAAGCTGGGTAAATACAGATAAATGAAACCGATGATTAACCTAATTTAATTATGTGGACAGCTGTACATATGTAAGTGTACAAGCACTCACATATATGCACACACAGGATTATGTAAAGAGATGTGCATTTGCATGCACATACACATGTTAATAAACATACAATACATGCAAAACTTTACAGAATAGTTGCAAATTAATAGCCCATGGATAAAATCTACTTTCCCTTATACCTGGCTGATGATGATGAGTACAGTCTTATTTTATTATCAAAAAGTTCTTCATCCTAGGCATGTAGAAGTTTATAAGGTACATATTTTCCCTAGAACGCAGAAGTTGCCAGTGTATTCTGTTAGGTAAATTTACACACAAATAAACACTCAACTACCATACTTTTCACATAAACACAAACTCCCTCCCCTATGTGCACCTCCACCCCTGTGTGCCCCTCCCAGTTAAGTGCAATGTTTTAAATACACATACTGACATCAGTTTGGGTCCAACACTGCTACTTGCCAGGTCAGCTATTATGGCTATCAGAAGACTACAGTATACCACTGGTTGGGGAAATAATCCAAATAACTGACTGGTCAGTATTCCTCATATATGTGCATATACTGGATTTGATGTTGCTTTTGCATAGACTTATTAATTCTATCACAATAGAAGCATGCCTACATTCTACATATCTAGGACTAAGGACTTCTTTTATTTTCTGCTCCCATTCCTTCCTTTGGGTTTGGACTCCCTCTCCTGGACTCTCATAACATTGCATGGAGGTCCCAGGCAGATGTTATCCTTAAAACAAGATGAATTAGTTAACTGTGCTTTAAAGTGTAAACTGGCCACATGTTTAGGGGATTAATGGTGTAATAAAACAGGAGACCTGCTACAAAATTATTACATGCCTTAAATTGAATATCCTGATCTGCTGCCATCAGCAGGAACCACTTAGGGATTCAAGCTGGGTGGGATCAGGGCTGCCCCAGGACTCAAGACTTGGGGCCATCCTGATCAGCTGATAGGCTAGAAGGACCCCACTATGGCTTGAACCCCAAGGCAGTCCCTGCCAGCCTAAGATCAGCCAACTGGAACCACTCCTAGGCACAAGCTCCGGGACCATCCTGATCAGCTGACAGATTGGGACTGCCCAAGGACTCAAGCCCCCAGATGGTCTTGATCTGCTGACAAACAGCTGATTGTCAGCCAGCTCTGTGGACCACAGGGGGGCTTGAACTGTCCTTTTGGGTACCTAGAACCAGCTGATGATCAGCTGAGCACCCAAACTGCATCACGATCTTGAGCTCCCCCTGCATTGGTACTATGACGTGACTGGGATCTGATCCCCAAGCCCATAGTCATGCCTTCTGCCATGAGAGTGTGGCATGGAAGGAGGCATGATTGTTGCAATCATGGATCAGATCCCATTGCACCTTCAAACAAACATGTGGCAGGGGCCTAAGACCTTAATTCACTCTGACACCCATCTCAGGGTGGAGAGAGACCTTTAACATCACCACTCTGCACTCTATATTAGACTGAATAAGACTCTCTGCTCAAAAACTTCAGAGAATATCTCATGACTTGGATTTATAGTAATCAAAACCTGCTGACCATCCTTTTTAGGTCAGCTAGAGGATCATTTCTGCTGCTTCTGCATTTGTGCTGGCTCCATTAAACTGCCAATATATGTTACTGTGGCTCAATACTATATTTTTCTCTAGCATTCACTAGTCATACACCAAAGTCGTCTGCTACAGATGCCCTATAGCAGCAGACAGTCCATACAGTAGGAATCTGATGCAACATAGAATAATTAACTTTCCTCCTTTGAAGGTGATCCGTGCATACATCCAAGTGACCTTGACCAGCTACCATCATACATGGCCTGCTAGCAAATCTCCACAAGACACGGGACCAGCAACTGCTATGTTTTTATCATAACATTTTGTTTTTACAAAACTTTCACGCAGTTTCCCTATACCTGTTTTCAATCTTGCAAACTTTCCTGATTCAAAATAGCTGCTATCTTATATTACTTTCAGTCAGGCTGAAAGTGAGAAAGAAAGCCAATTTTCGTTACTGTCTCTGCATGTTTCTTCCCTGCTATGATGGTCACTACTTGACAGTGCTTTTAACCAGAGTAAAACCAGCCTGGTCTCAGAATTAGCTGGTCATACCAGATGCTCAGAGAAGACAGAGATTGTGAGAAGCAGGAATCAGACTGAAGGGTTGCACAGAAATATAGAAAGTAAGGAACAGAGTGAGATAGATACAGAGGGCTGAAGGAATGCAGAGAAATGTGGCATGTGATAAGATCTTCATAAGATCTTGCAAGTCCCAACACTGTTACAATCAGTTGAGGGTCCAAACATTGTTGCCATCCTTCCCCTACATTCTCATCCACCTTTGGAGCAGTAAAAGTTGAAATGTCTCCAAAATTTCTAAATTATTAAGAGCAACTCTGACAAAAAAGGAAACAATCTGACATGCATATTTCATGTGATGAATGGAAATATACTTTATGCATATTTAAAATACTATTTTGCTTCATGGCCCAGTTACCTACAAGTACCTATTTCCTACGTAATTTCAGCAAAAGTTTCCTTCAATTATGGCCCAACATTTTAAAAAAGAAAAAAACTCTCTCAGAGACATCTAAGATACATATATAACCTCGTTATCATGGTAACAGCATACAGGCCTTTGTAGAAACTCTCAGCAATTTATCCAAAAGAACAGTTCAGCTTTCCCAGGGCTGAAGAATCTTTGTAGGGATGGTAGCAATAAGTTCCCATTCTAATTCCTGCTCTGCTACTTTTCAGTGATGCTCAACTGAAAATGTGTGCCCTCACCTGCCATTTTATTCCTTATAATGAAGGGCATCCACTGGCGTGGACACAGCCTGCTTATATATTAATGTCCTTTGTTAAATTAAGTTTGATTTATTCTACCTTTCACCTTCTTAATCTTATAATCTTCAGTGGTTTTATGAGTATGTTCTACTAGTTAATACAGTTTCTGCTTTGGAAGCCATTTGCTAGAGCCAAAGTGCAGTGCTGAAAAAAATCCAACAGAAGGAATCTGTATTTGCTCTTGTTGGTGCAGAGTAAACAGAGATAAAGAGAGTGCTGATAGACTTTTTTCTGTGCCTGTCAGGGACAGGACGAGGAGCAATGGCCTCATACTACAGCAGAGGAAATTTAGGCTGGAGATTAGGAAGAAGTTTCTGATTATGAGGATGGTCAAGGTCAAACACTGGAAGAGGTTACCTAGAGAAACTGTGGAAACTCCATTCCAGACCAGGTGCCTGTGATCTCCAGAGCTGCTGCAGGAGCCCATGGTCCATAACTTGGCTTTGCAGCAGGGGGCACTGAGCCTCACCTCCAGAAGCCTGATTGCTTCCTTGATCCAGCTGTACACCATCAAGCTAACCCACCTCTTCAGTCCTCCTGGTTCTCAGCCAAACCCAAAGCCCTGGGTCAAGTGTCTGGGCCTGTACCTTGTTCATTTTGCTTTGCACCTCTTGACTAAAGTGTAAGCTGCCCTCCATGCAGATGCGCTTCCTGGCCTAGAAGGTCATCTCTGCACACAACAAGCTGTCTTCAGTGAGGTTTGTTAGACAGACCCCCTCTACTGCTGCTTGTTGCTCTGTCTCTAGACAGCAATGAGAGAGGTGGGCCAGCGTTCTGCTGTCCCTACTTGTGCCCAGTAAGAATCTGCTTTGAGATCCTGTCTGTGTGAACAGACAGAGTGCATCAAGCCTGTGTCCTCGCTGCCCACCCTGACTGGCACACCCTGTACAAACTATCCATCACCAACAGAACTGGCAGCCTTCAGTGGCTGCTGTTGTATGGGTCCCTGGCCACAGGCACCTTTGACCATTAGATCCAGCAGTGTTAATGGCATGCCCTTTCTCTGAAATGGAAAATTGTCTTTTATACCTTCTTGGACTACCCTTGGCTGCAGATGCTCTATGCTGCCCTCAACACCCTCTTTGGCATGGTAGACTTGGACTTCCCTGAGATTGTGTACATCTTCTCTCTCTCATACTGAAGCTGAAGAGACTATGATCTGGGCCAGACCAAAATGGTGGCTCTGAAAAGGCACAGAAACCAGCTTACAGCGCCCTCCAACTCTTCTGCTTCTTGGTCCAGGAGAAGGTCACATTTGAATTGGGACACTTCACCTTACAAAGTGGGGACTAGTTTGTGTTGCAATGGGCAATTGAGGGGGCACACTGCAAGGTGGAAGATAGACAGCTAGTCTCACATATGTAACCCCATGAAGGGCATGAGGGAGAAGGTTTCAATCATCCATAGCATGGTATTTTTTGTCTTTGGTAAGTATTTCATGTCTGGTCCCTGGGAAGGTCACATACTTTGCACATTCACCATTTGTTTTTTATATTTGTACAATAACGCTTTAAAAGTTAAACAAAAATTGTCAAGATCAGGTTAGCCAGACACTGGGCTGAAATGGTTTTAGTCAGGAATGATCCTGCCTTCAGCAGGGGCTGGACTAAATGATCTAATGAGGTCCTTTCCAGCCTTTCTTTCCTCTGATCCCATCAACTCAGGCCAATAGGTTACGATAAATAAAATCACAGGTAAGGAAAGCCACTTTCTATACTACTGATGGTTAGGGTAGCTGTTATCTATGATTTTCTAGCAAATTCTATTGGAGTAGGAATGACAGCAACTACAAGTATGAGGAAAAACTGCCCTGAGAAGTGCTGCAGTGTAAAAACACCCCCGCAAAATATTTGACAGCCAATATCACACAGCTTACTTGATAGTGTTTCCCCTTTAAATTTACAAATGCATGGAGAAAGCTTTCCCTTTCTGTACCAGTGTTAGCTTAGTAAGGTGTTTTCCTTAGCTGTATCTTTATGTGCAGGGTTTATCTTCCTTAAACATTTGCATTGCTACTTGATGACAGGGGGTAAGAGAGATGATTGGTTGGACAGATGCCTGCTCACAATAGGGGCACGAGGTTGCTTGTGTGTAATATTCCAGCCAGCTGCAGCATCACTGCTTTGTATCCACTAAATTACTTCAAAGTTTGAAGCATAGCCACTGGCAGTTCTTTGCTCACAGGAAAATTTTGTGGCTTCTGACTATGAGTCAGGATGGGAACACTGGAAGCCAAAAGAAGTGAGGAAAGATTAGGATAACCTGACTCTGCTTGTGAGCTGCTGCAAAAGCAGACTTGACTTTTTCTTCAAACACAATGAGCTGTGTACATATGAAATGTTAACCGGGGCGTATATCATTGTCACAAAGACAGAGGGAATGGGTAAAAGGCAGGCGTATCACCTTCAGCATCTGAGGGAGTTCTCCCCTCCTAGATCCTGGGAGTTCTCTGCTTCTGCTTAGCTCCTTCTCTGCCCGCTCCTAGGGCTGGCACAGCAGAGACTCACACATCAGGCAGGGGAGTCAGAAAACGGAGCAGCAGGAGATGCTGGTGCCTGGCTTGAGAGTTCCTCTTACTTTCTTGCTGGTTATTAGTGAAGGAACAACTGATGAAGGTAGAAGAGAATTTGTGTAGCTGGAGCTTTCTCTATATCTTCTCCTGTAATGAAAGATCTGGCCCCCCATTGGCTCCCCTTTCCGTTCACAAGAAAGGCCTACTACATGAGACATTTACTGTGGAGTTGCCTAATTGGCTCCACAGTAAAGTCTCAGCAGCTACATGTACGGCCCTATTAGGCCTCAATAATCTAATAAACCCTACCATAAGATAATACTTGTAAACACAAGTACTGTTCCTTGGTGGTGCTATTTAGTGTGCTCCAATGCACAGACAGATCCTGATGGGGTTGGCTGGGGCACAAAGGTGCTTCCTGCCAGCTAGTGCTGCATTGGAGTACCCTCATGCTACAGCCAGTCCCTCTCAGCATGTTGAGCTGGGTTGGAGCAGCCCCAGACTGACAGGCTGAGCCCCAGTCCTCCTGCTACCCATAGCTGCTCCAACCCAGCTCAACATGCTGTGGTCCCAGGCATACATGTAAACACAGTGCCCAAGAGTAAGGGGGAAAAGGGGGGACAAGATCCACTATGGAGCCAAGCTAGGAGGAGCTACATGTTTGCAGCCTTTCTCCCTTAGCTTCCCTCCTCCCGAGCTTTCTGCAGGATGGGCGGGGGGAGAAGGGAGGGGAGGGGAGCTCCAGGCTGGAGTTTGTCCAGCCTACACTGGAGGCGGGGAATGTGGTTTGGAGACCCCCCTCCCTCCAGGACAGGGGGCTCCAGTCCATATGTCTGCCTACCCGAGGCTGGACAAACCCTGGCTTGGAGCTCCCTCCCCACTCCCATCCTCTAGACAGGACTGGGGGTGGGACTGGGCTGTAGCAGTTCAATCATATTGCTTCAGAGCGCCTTCTTCTGAACTCTCATGTAATGAGGATTAATCTGTTATGCAATCAGGCACTTTTAAAGCACTCTGCAGCCATGTACTTCTGTCAGGGCACAGCTGTGAAGTGCTTTCAAGGGGCTGACCATGTGACAAATGTCATTTCCATCAGTGCCCTTTATAGCTAAGCATGTCTCCTCTGGCATTCACCAGGCACACCATCAGTGATGCTTACCTTAAGACTACTTTCAGGTGCTTCTACCTCTATCACCTCCATGCCTTCCTTCATACTGTCCCCTATGCATGGCTCCAGCTTCCAGACCTGTTTTACTAGATTGACATAACCTCCTGATTCAAAATATCTTCCAGGGTAGCCAGGCAAGGTGTTGGGGGCAGACAGAGTTAAGAGTCCTCCACTTCAGGTTGTGTACTAGTTGTGTAGCTGCTGCATACAGGCTACTTTAGCTCACTCTAAAGTAAACTGGAGTAGAGCAAGGCCTCCCTTATGTGGAGGGAAAATGAGAATTTATAGCCCCCAAGCCCTGTGTGGTATAAAGCAGGGCTTCATGTAGCATGTGTAGATGCCTCTATCCAATCCTAATGCCCTAACTGAGCTATACATAAGCTGCAGTATGGGGAAAGATAGAAAAGCAAAGAGAGTGATGGAATCCTGTTTCTGTAAAAGCATGTCATCACCCATCTGGACACCACAGAGTTGTTTGTACCTTAGTTCACCTGTAACATGGCCTTATTCCAAACTGAAACATAGTCATATTCAAGGTTCAGTTCACAGAGTGCAGGAAGTGGATAATTTATTTATCTTTCTGCTTACTAAGGAGATTATATTTCTTCCTAATGTATGATAGTGGTGAGCCTGCAGAGTTTGAGCATGAAGAGAGACTGGAAAACAATTGGAATGCCTGCCTGTGCTTGTTCTACATTTGGGCGAACTCCAACAAATGTGGATTTGATCTCATGTTAAACCCTCTGATTATCTCTCTGTGTTGGTGTTGTAAGTGCTTTTTTACCTGAGTTCCTTCTTCCAGGCCATAAAAAGCTGCCATCAAGGGGTTTTCTATGCTTTAGACATCGAGCTGCAGCAGAAGAGGGCAGACACAAATCATGCAGCTGTGGAACCTTTCTTAGGAAATCCATTGTTATTATTATTTATATTACAATAGGACCCAAGTTAGGTTCCCAGTCCTAATGTAGTAGACAGCACTCCAAAATAGCATGTTGTGGTCCTTGCTCCAAAGTGTGTACACTTTATTTGAAGATGTGTTATAAACGAGTTATAAATGTGTATTGTGTACAATGGGAGGATTCAAAG
>NW_017728886.1:202503683-202520677 GCF_001723895.1 Crocodylus porosus | reverse complement strand
AGCCCCAGCCCCAATCCCTCCCTTGCTGTCGGGGCATTGGT
This sequence comes from Crocodylus porosus, assembly GCF_001723895.1. Classification (NCBI taxonomy): domain Eukaryota; kingdom Metazoa; phylum Chordata; order Crocodylia; family Crocodylidae; genus Crocodylus; species Crocodylus porosus. The sequence continues at coordinate 202,520,636 of NW_017728886.1, read as the reverse complement.
CTGCCCCCCTATGCCCCTTCCCTCCCTCCTCCGCGGACAACAGATTTACCAGCTGGAGGCACCTGTGTCCAGCGTGCTGAGGACTGCTGCCTGTTTAGTCTATGGCTGAATCTCTAAAGGAAGGCTGAATCTTTTCCAAATCAATTATCTGATTCAATTCGGACCTTTTAGCTGGTCTCCCGATTTGATTCAGATTCAGAGATTTGGCTGCCAAATCTCCAAACTGAATCAGCTACCGAAGCTTTGCACAGTCCTACTATTTGGCATCACATACTGTCATCTGAGACACTGAAATACTTTGGGTTCAATGTTCTGCTGCCTCATACCTTGCATAGTCATATATGCCTGCACAAAGTGCATATGAAACAAGTACTATTCCAATATTCTAGTATTTGATATCCGCTTTGGTAGGACAGGGTGCCACCTTTCATTTGTGCAGGTGTAAATGATTCCATAAGGTGTCTGTCTCATCAGGCGTTTCACATGGGTACTCTAAAAACAATTCTATTCGGCTAAACTTTGGCCCCACTGCATCCTTTTTATTCTACACCAGCAGGTTGGAAGGAATGAAATGATGATCTAAATAGGACAGCTGGGATTCCTGGGATGGCAGTGTGCCAGCATATCAAAATCCACATCACCTGCTCCTGCCCCCGGTGTCCCCATGTAGGGAATGAAAATCAGCAAGCTGCTCTCTGGGGATTGTAGGGAGCAGTCATTACAGCAACTTGAGTTGGGGCCAGAGTCTTTCCTAGTCAAGCTGCTTCCAGGATTGGGATAGGCAGATAAGGAGGAAAAAAAGAGAAAATATCACAGACATCCTTTTTCCTTCCTCAGATGCACATAGCACTGATCCAACACAACTCATCTGGCTCACAATATAAAACTTTCTCTCTCACACAAAAGGGTCTGAAATCAGTACAGACTGACACTCTCTGTAATCCCACAGAAATCACGGGCACTGGTTGGAACCAAACTGGTACAGAAATTGGTTCAGCTAATGGAAACTGAGATTGCTGATATATGACTACATTTCAAAAGGAGAAAGTATGGTAGACACAGTAGAAATAGTTAATGAATTCATGTTTAGGGACAGCAAAAACTACAATATGCACCAAGCATCAATCCACAAGGCCATTACTTGAATGAATGCATTTTCATTTCAGCAGTATGTAGACCATTAGATGATAGGGAGAAAAAAAGACTTTAATCAGTACTTTGTGAGGTGTGTTAATTATCTCACAGAGACAAAAAGACCATGCAATGAAAGACAATGGTTAAAACTCCCCTTTCTGAGGCTGTTGAGCCTTCATTTGTTCTGAGTGCTTTTGGCATAGACTCTAGGGTAAACCTAGAGTGGATGCATTTGGTGATCAGTGGACTGTGTAATGAAGTAGTGATGCAACACATTTCCTTTTTTCTGCAAGGAAGTCCCTGTGGGTCTGGATGTAGCTAAATATGACAGGGTAAAGCAGTTAAAATTGTTGATATATTTGTTCATATTTTTTTTCTATAAAACAGGTGTGAATTTGGAGTCCCTTAGGTAGGGGACTCTTTCTAAACCTTTTTTAAAACAATGACTATTACTTGGTAGGCCTCCTTTTTAGCATTCCAACATTATATTAAAAAACTATTAGGAGCAACGACGTGATAGGATTTCAAAAATCATGTGGCTAACAAGTCAGGAGAGATCACTGGGCCCCATACAAGTCTATCCTTAGAAATTCTTGTCACTCGTATCACTGATTCTTCACTGGAAACTTCTACCCATTCCTCTCACTTCCCCATTGCTTTCTACTGCCTCTTAGAGTAGTCTTGTGCTGCTTATTTCAACACATTTTCTTGGCAATATACTTACTACCTTTGAGTGACAAAACTGGTAATGAAAACCTTGGTTGCTTTCTTAGGCTAAGTACAGTGACTATCCTTGACTGAGGGATTGCAGCCACTGGTAGATACTGAAAATGCCTTAGGCAGAATTAATCTAAGTTACGCGGTTTTCTGTAAGTGGCACAGTTTAGATCAGTAGCAAACAGAAGACACATTTGGTCTTTGGTGGAGGGTAGGGGGCAAATCTTAGATCAGCTTCTGCCATTTTTAAACTAGTGTTTGCGCACTGAACTTGTGTTCCATTATGGATATAGACAGGTTTCCAAACGCATATACCAGTAAAAGTGTAATGTCTATACCTGGCCTTAGATTCTTAAGCCAAAGATCATATTATCAGGTGTTTCCAACTTGTATTCTAAAAACGGCTGTTAGCTACTTCAAAGTCTGCTCGTGTAAGAATGAGGTCAAATGCTTTAAACTTTCCTTTCAAACAAATGTTTAAAATAAAACAAGCTTGTAACTACAAACCCCTGGAACTACCCTTCTTTAGGCTTTTTGTAGAAGATGGCTAAATCTAAAGTCATATAGGGTTTGCTTCTCTTCTCACTTGCCCCTGTTTTACAACTGCAAAGCTATATTTCAATAAAGCAAATGCTGAATTCCACTGGTAATAATTAGAGGAGAATCAGCCCGTGTGCTTTACATGACAGTAGTATTACTGTAGGAGTGAGTTTTTAGAAGATTATGTGGTACATGTAGCAGTATAAGTATAAACTATACTTGCAAGAGTAAAGCAGGGTCAGATCTTATCAATAACTAAACAGCAATAATGTAATAATATCAGTAACAGAGTTACTAAAACTGTCCTAGCTTGATTCTAATGTGCATCTCTCACTAGATGGCACTGCAGCATAGGTTTGCTTAAGCTGATGGAAAAATAGAACTTCTGTAATTGTTAACAAATATTGGATGGTTTTGTCAACTTACTGTGCTTAGCCTCTGTCTAAAAGTTCATATAATTTAAGCATAAAAACTGTAGAATTTGAGGGCAAAAGACAAAGCTTGATTGAAGACTGGACTAGAAAGAAAATGATTTAGAAGTCAAACCCCAACTGAATAGTTCCTTTATTTGCACAGAGAGTGAATAAAGCACTGGAAATAACACTTCAGATGTTCCTTCTAATATGTACACATATACATAAATACGAGGTATAGATTTGTCTCCAATGCAAAACATTGATAAGGTTTCCCTCAAACCTCATTATAGGACCGCAACAATGTGGAAAGAGGATAGGGAATCAGGAGACCAAGGATGACTTCTCCAAGATTGTGGGGGGTGGGGGTGTGGTTTGGCCTGGAAGACAGTTTGGCTGCAAGAGAGTTAGATCAATATGTTTTAGGAGACACTCCTGCTGTTAGAAAATTTGGACCTGAAGAGTGAAATTCTCACCATTCAGAAAGCCAGCACAAAAAACTTACATACTTCAGTTTTGAGGGATTAAGTTTGAGGGAAATTTAAGGCTTTAAGTGGTGTGGAGATCTCATCTGGCCTCCAACGATACTCCAATCCTTTTGCCATTTTTTATCTATGCTGAACATATTTAAAATATTGAATATTCTGGTCAGTAAGAAGCATCCCTGATGTAAAGGATGGCTGGATATACGCAATTTTATGATACCATTACATGACTGGATAGAAGGAACACTTGCTGCTGATCAAGTCAAAGAAACTGTATCTTACAGTGACAAATGAATGAATGAAAGTGGAAGGGACCACATGATAGGTTCAGGGGAAGTACCTCTAGCCAAAAACGGACAGATAATTGCTTAACCTACAGCTATGGTTGACTCACTGTGACCTGTACTGTCATACACCATTGCTAAACATGTACTAAGACAAGCACTGTATTAGCTAGGCTTAAAGCCTGGACAGGAAGGCAGAACTGAATGGTCTGAAGTATTAGACATGAAACTGAACTGCCCTCCCTGCCCCCATGCAAAAAAACCACCACCAACAAAATGGTATGTGGGATTAATCGGGAATCTAGTCTATAGGGTTACCACATATCTGTGCTTTCCCAGACACGACCTTTTTTTTACCAAACATGTCCAATCTCCATCTGGGTGGTTTTTTGAAATCTGATCAAATGTCTGGGATTTTGCTCTGCTCAGCTGGTGGGAATGTGGGGAGGATGATTGAAGATAGGGATATCATGTGTGTCTGTATGTGCACATGCATGTGGCCGACCTGCAGCCAGGCAGGGTGGTGGAAGCAACTTCTCCAACTGGATGCAGTTAAATCTATGGCAGGGTGGGGGTTGGAGGACCAGGGCTGGGGGACTGTCCATGGTGTGTGTGTGAGGGGGGCAGGTACCTGCCCATGCTGCTGGAAGGTGTCCAGGCGCTGGGGCTGGGGCAGGTCGGGAGTGGGAGCTGCATCTTCAGTGGGTAGAGGTGGGGGCCCCTTTGAGGACAGCTGGGCCATCTTGTGCTCATGGGGGCCAGGCAGTCCCAGGAGATGCTACCTGGGGGAGTGGGGGAAGGAGGGGAGGGTATGGCCAGGCCACCTGATGTAGTGCTGGAGCCCCAGCCCGTGGTATGGGGTGCCACAGGCATCCCCTTCTCTTCTCTGCAGCCTGTGCTAGGGCTGGACTCACTCTGCTGCCCCCCGCACGAATTGGAGCCAGCACGCTCCAGCCTCATCAGAACAGAAGCAGCTGGGGGGCCCCTTCGGCAGGGCTGGGGGGGAACAGGAGGCTGTGGTTGGAGTGAGGGGCACCGGGAGGGCTGGGGGGGAGGGGCTACAGGTTGGGAGTGAGAAGCATGGCAGGGGTGGGAGGACTGTGGCTTGGGAGTGAGGGCTCAGGTTGGGGTGGGGGGCTTGTGGATCAGGATTGCAGGGCACTGGCAGTGCCAAGGGGCTGTGGGTTGGGAGTGAGGAGCACCAGCAGGGTCAGGGGTCTGCAGGTCGGGAGTGAGGGGCAGCAGCAGGGCCAGGCGGCTGCAGCATGGGAGTGAAGGTACTGGCAGGGCCAGAGGGCTTTGAGTTGAGGAGTGAGGTGTCCCTCCCAACAGTTATCTTCTTTTTTGCAACTGGAAACATGGTAACCCTAATAGTCTACATCCTTAGACTGGAAGCAGGGCCTGAGATTAAGGGCACTGTCTGGAGTGTCCTCATCATAATAGTTACTCCAGATACAAACTTCTGAGAATGATGAATAGATAATTAGGTATTAGGGGAAGGTCATATTTTGATCATATAAGATCTCAATTCTGCTAACCTATTAGGCAAAAAACCTTGAGGCTGTGATGTTAAAACTAGACTTCTGGGAAAATTTCAAGTGAATGACTCCCCATCTTGATCATCTTTATCCTATCTACTGACTCTCCCTTGGAAAGAATAATTATATTATTAAATGCTACCTACCTATGACACCCATGGAAAACAAGTACCTCGTAGTTGTGGCAGATTGAGAGAGCTGATATCCAGAATATTAACAATTCTGAATCAGGAAATCAGTGCTTTCGCAAAAAGACCTAGTTAAAAATGTATTTGAATGAGAGGAGAGGAACAGGAAGGCAAAGACTGAGGGCGGAGGAACAGGAAGGCAACCACTCCCACAAAAGGACAGCTAAAAGGTAAGGAAAAGAGTCCCATGCCTCTATGTATGCATGCTTCCCCAAGATCTGACATTTGTTGGGTTGGACAAGGGGTCAGAGTAATGAACGGGAGGACGAGAGGTTTTGTTAGAAGAGTAGCAGGCAGAATACATATACAAAAGGGAAATTTCCAGAAGGGAGAGAGTCACTGAGTTCGTAGTTGGAAAGCAGCATGGGAGGGCAGGGCAGGGTCTTGAGCCAGTCCCAGACAGGCCCACCTGTATTATGGTATCAGAGTCCAGTTTACTTATCATGCTTGGCACATTTCCTAAGATTAGTTTCTAAATAGATTGCCTCATGTAGGCAGTTAAACAAATTACCTAAGAAAGCAATCCTGGACAGCCTTTACAAATGTGTTCTCCTCTACAGCTTTTGTAGAATTGTCATCCCAATCAATACCTGAGTAATTGAAATCCTCCAGGATCAAACTTGTGACTTTCTAACTGCCCTCTCTTCTGATCTACTTTTTATAGATGGTTTGGAAGCATATGGCAATTTTAAGAGTTAACTATTTTTATTGTCCTAGGCTCTAGCCAGATTGCCTCTGTGGTGTCACCAAAACATAATCTCTATCTACAAGCTCATCACTTGATTTTTCTGTTTCTGAAAGCCTTTATATCAGTTCACTCACTCCAAAATACATAGGCACTTTTAACAAGGGAAAACAAATGTAGCTTATTTTAATAGAGCATCATATGTTAAATAATGTGTTTTGGATTCAATAGGTACTTTATTTTGAGAAGCAAACAAACACAAAGGATTCTGCTATCCAAATGTACTTCAGATCTGGTTTTATTTTGCCTTTGGGTGAAATTCTGAGCCCAGTGAAGTCAACAGGAAAAGTCCAATTGACTTCATCAGGGTTAGCATTTCTCCAGTTCCATGTATTTTACTGCCATTTAACATCTTTTGGTAAAGGAGACAAGAACAATACTTTGAAAAGGGAATACAACATTAGTAATTGATTTTGATTAATTTTAATAGAAAATAATCCATATACCAAGTACATATTAACAAACTTTCCCATAGACTTTTGATTATTATATTTAGAGATCTCAGAACAAAGTAAGTTTCCAAAATGGGGAAGAAAAAGCCTCCCACAGCTTGTGTAATCTAAGCATAGAAACAGCTGTAATAATAGTAGTAATATTAAAGGATATCAATATGAGCAGATACCATGCAAGTGTTATATTTTCATGGTGTAACAATACAAATGTTGCCAAGGGCTGGATCCAGGGGGGAGTGTGGTGGTGTGGTCTGAGTTGCTCATGTATTCTACACTCTCCACCATCCATCAGGGCTGCACCACACCCCCTCCCTATGAACTTAGCAAAATTGCTTCGTCTTTAAGTGGGGTTTGTTCAGGCTCAATGTCAGAGTGAATTAATTTAACTTGCATCACTACAGAAGCATGCAACCTAAAAACTATGGCATAACTGATGCACCCTCCTTGCAGCACCTCCCCCTTTTAAAGCAACTAAAATGTGAATTTATCCATACCCTAATATGCAATCTTGCAACAGAACGTGTACAATTGCCCCCCTGCACTCGGTAGAAATGAATAAGTTACTTGCGATCTATCTGCACAGATCGCATTACAGGACAGGATTCTAATTTTTGCCATGATACAAAAATAGTTAAGTGAGGTTAAAAAAGTGTTTTTGGTGATTAGTGGGGTGGCTGGAGCAGGGAGGAAGGAGAAGGAAGGGTTACAGTAATAAGATGGCATGTATTGGTGTACATTAACTTTCTTGTCTCCAACAGTAAAGTGAGCTCTTATTAGGGATTTCAATACACAGATGGTGGTATCTCAGTGAATGGGGCCTCAGGGATTTTTATGCATTGGGAATAGAATGAAAATTAAAATAAAGCATGTAACAGTAAGAGGAGGAAAGCAATGGGGCATCAAGTCTAGTGTTGTTCATATAGTGGAGTGGGGGGAAGGGGGTTAGCTCTCAGTGTGCCAAGCCTTTTCATAGATTTCCATTTAGCAGCAGAACAGCTCCAGAGAACACATAAGATAGGAGTGAGTCCCATTAAACAATCTGCTTTTTCAGATAAGAGATATTTAATTTGGGGGGATTTTTTGTTTTTTGTTTCCTTTACAGACTTCTACTTAGATTAATTAGTGATGTATGAATTTTATCTTGTCATAGTTTTGTAGTTAATTGTATACTAGTTATTTTTTCTAAGCTATTCATAAGTTTGAAGTGGGGAACTTTTTCATGCACTAGTTTGGGAATCAATCAAGTTTCTGGTCACCATTACCTCCTTTCCATAAACCGGTCCTAAGTGCTCTTTCCTTTTTACTCCCATCTTGCCATGCCCTCTGGGGAGTCTGCAAATCACTCCCTTAACTAATAATCATGAAGTCTGAGGGCAAATGGAAAGTAAGATTGTTCTTTCAGAGCTGTGCTTGTTAATAAAAACCTTTCCATTATTTGTGTTGCTTGCATACTGCCTGATTGTAACCATGACAGCCATCACAAACCTTGGCAAAGCAGCAGGTAAGAATTGATTTAAGACAAGTAGAGACTTAATTTGGGTTCCCCAGCCCCCTGTGCCTTCAGTTTACTGGTTCATGCCTATTTTTAGCTAATAAACTCTGAACAGACTGCTTCACAGTTTAGCCTTCCTTGGAACTATTACCCTCCTTTTGTTTGATCTGAAATACATCTTCAGGTAAGAACTCCTACTAGCTGCTAAAAAACATTTGTTAATGACCCCAGTAAGTTTTGAGCAAAATGAGAGTCAATGATTATAATGTCTATAAAGAGCAGCAGAATATGCAAGTCACATAGTTTCTATAACTTAGCAGAACATCTCTGACCTGTGTGTCTTTTCTAAAAACAAAAATACTAAGGTAAAGAAGGTTCATTATTATGAAATACACCATAAAAGCACACCTTCACAACACAGCTAGTTTGGACCCTTGCTCCTAAATCTGCTGTCTACAGAGTTCTAACTTGGTTTAAACACCTGGGCTATGTGGTCCAGGTTAAAGGTAGGCCAAAGCTTGGGCTCTGCTCTAACTCAGGCTATAAACCACTGCATTTATAGTGCAGCTTTAGGGCACTTGTACATGTGATGAAAATTGGCCATTTTTGCAGTTTGATTATGTCACACCTTACACGTAGGGTGGGGTTTTGCGATTTAAATGAGTTTGTTACATTGCAAACTAAACTGCATCCCCATGTAGTTTAATTTGTAATATAGCTACTTGTAATGTTGCAGCCTTTAATCTGACAGTGCCCCTCCCCCGCCCCCCCAGCTGTGGAACAGGAGGGCTGAAGGCAGAAATGGCAAAGGGCCTCATCCTTTTTTTTTTTGTGCAGATCCTGACCATGTCTTCCCCGGCTGAAGGGTGAGATGCTAGTGAGCTAAGTGGCCCCTGAGCTGCAGGTGCCCTGGTCCTTCCTTCTGCAATGGTGTCATTCCCCAGGGCTGCCCAGGCATGCTGCTAATGGGCAGATGCTGCCCCAGCCTGGAGGTGCCCCAGCACCTGCCAGATCCAACTCTTCCCTGAGCCAACCAGGGCTTCCAGCGCTGCATTCACTGTGGTGGCAAAGCAGTGGGTACAGTGCATGCAGTGCGGGAAGCCCCAGTAGACTCAGGAAAGAGATCCCATGGGTGCTGCACCCCAGCTGGGGCAGCACCCATCCACTAGCAGCCTACCTGGGCAGCACCAGGGGGCACCACCACTGCAGAGGGAAGAACTGGGGTCCTCCGCAGCTCAGGGGCTGCTCAGCCTGCTGGCAGCTCATGTGGGCAGGCTCCACTGGGACAAAATAAAAAGTGGTAAGGGACCTAATCCTTTTTTTTTCCCCCAAGGAGCCTGTGGCTAGGAAGTGAGCTGCTAGCAGGCCCTGAGCTGTGGGGGCCCCCAGCCCTTCCCTCCACAGTGGTAGCGCCTCCTGGGGCCACCCAGGCAGGATGCTAGTGGGCCAGGGGCTGACCCAGCTCAGAAGCAACACCCAGCCCAATACAACTGTTCCCCGAGCCAAATCTGGGTTAGCCGCCAGCCTGTTAGCAACCTGCCTGGGTTGGCCCCAGGGGATGTCACCACCACAGACAGAAGGACTGGGGCCCCCCACAGCTCAGGGGCTGCTCAGCCCACTGGCAGCTTACCCTGCAGCCTTGGGAGTTGTGAGCAAGCTTTGCAAGGGGGGAAAAAAAAGAATTGGGCCCTTCGCCGTAACAGCGATGGAAGCCCCTAAACTGAAATGGTAGGTTTTTAAATCAACACAAATAAAAACTCACCATTTCAATTTAGGGGACTAAACCCCCATCATGTGTACAAGTGCCCACAGTTACTTAACTCAGGTGCTGAAAGTCTTTTAGTACTTTCTCACAGTTTTCCCATATTCTCCTGCCCCTTTACCTATTAACTTCTGCTTCATAGGACGTCATCTATAAGTGTATATATACATACTGATTTGGATTTAAATCTTACTTTGTACATTGCCCTCTACATTTCAACAAAACACTTAACAGAGGTGCCATCTACAAGTACCTCTGCCCAGCAAGATGCCACTAAGATAAAGCTCACAATAGTGTTTTGGGTGACCTCTGTTGAAAGGCCATTAGGAAGAACAATTAGAGGAGACATACTTAAATATTAAGTACAGTTCCAGAAGTCCATAGAGGAGGAGACTCATCGGATAAGAATTCAATGCAGACAAAGAATAAACATATCAAGACTTTTTGGATAAAAAAACCCATCACTAAATGAAGCATATCAGCTGTGACAGGATGCATCCTGCCACAGCCAATCTGCTTCATTGGGTAAAACACAAGTTGCCCTTTGTCCCATATCAGACAGGGGGCCGGTCCTGTGGGACAACATGCAACATGTTATCCATTTACAGAGACACGCCTCAGATTTCCCAGGGCACATTTCTGTAAGAGGGGAAATTTGGGCAGGTGGTTCCCAGGCCTGAGGGGCAGTTGGAGAACATGGGTACCTCTGGGGTTCCTATGCTGTCACATCATAAAGCAAGCAGACATCTTTAGCAATAAAGTGGCAAAACTATTACCACTTTTCTCATGGCCACACAATTTGGGCATTTGAGGCATGACAAGGGGCACAGATGTCTATTACTTGGTCTTTGTGCTGTCATAAAAATGTCTATGGTGATGTCTGTTTCCGCTCTGAACCAAAAAAATGAAAGGCTTCAGCATGACTGTCATTGTGTTGTCCACCTGCCTGTCATATAAGGAGTTTGACAGGGCATTAGACAGGGTCCCAGGCACAGACACACTTGCTATTTAAGAATGGATTTTGGTATTCAACAGCATTATTGCTGGTCCTGGAACAGAAGAGCCAGAATAAACACTAGCAGCAAAGGAAGTTTAAGAATATAGAGAGAGAATGCTTCAGGACACAGAAACAATGACTGCAGCGAGAGCCCTAGGTCCTATTTAAGGAGGTGCTGCACTGAAACAACTTAATAAGACACAGCGAGGAACACTTTCGTTACTGGTATGAAAGATATCACAGTTTAAGGGGTCTGGCTTTGTTGGCTTTTAACCAGTCTGATTCCTGTTACATGATGTGGGGTAGACTTTGTTTCAAGTGAGGGTAAGAGTCTCTTCAGTTCCCTTTCTGTGCATTCTTTTTTTTCATATCTGCCCTGCCACATGCAAACTAAGGCAAGCACTAATTATAGAGGATTGCAGCAGGTTTGGGGATTTGCTTATTCAAACACAGACAGTCTTTTGGGTTCATTCACCATCTTTCCCAGTATCTTTACTTCTCCTCTTTGGTTTGGCCCAAACTTAGACAGTTGCCAGGCCACAGCTCCCCCATGCTCCCTTCTGGCAGGAGACAACATAAACAATTCATGGTCCATAAATCAAATATTTGTCATGCAGAGTCTTAACCCAGACCTGAAGAGAGTCCTCAGGCGTGGTTCTGTCACCATGTGCCTGTTCTCTCCCTTGTCTCTCCAGTCCCTTCAGCCATAGGAAGGGCTCACTTGTAGTCTTTTTGCTGCACTTGTGATCCTCTGGGACAGACGCACTCCTGGCACGATTTCAGGGCTCCTTCATGAGCTGCCCTGCCAGCTCTCACCCTCTCAACACTGTGTTCTCATTTGCAGCATTCCAGAATCCAACCTGCAACAATATCTCTCTCTGAAGTCCCCCTGACTGACTCTGGCTCTGTCTTTCCTTGGAGCCCTCAACTTCCTAAAGGCCAGCTAATTATCCCCTGCATCTGGCCCACTCCTCCTAGCAAGCCTACAATCAGTTACTTACCGGCTGCAACCCCTGAAAGCATAACAAGCCCCCTGAAAACATGCAACCTGTTATAGGGATGAAAAATTAGACCTATAACTAATGATTTATTGTGGCATGTGCTGCTGGATGTGTAAAAGGAGAGATAGTTAATATAATACAAGTCGAGCTAGACCTGCAGATGCAGGGATGTGAGAACACAAGTACATTCTCTCTCTCTCTCTCTCTATATATATATGAGTTTGTTTTCTCAGATGTACACTAACATTAAAGCATTTTCAGAGGCAGCTTAGATATTTAATCCTACTGCAGGAACTGTGTCAAACATCGAGAGCACCATCAAAATCTCTCATCACAGCAAGTCCAGTGTTCAGCTACTATAGGTTCAAGAGTGAGGTTCTATTCTATGCTGCAGTATTCAAATTCATCATGTTGTTTATTGTACCAGCCTAAGTTATAGCCATTTCATGGTAACAATTCAGGAGAACGTTTCTAGAGGAGGAACCCCAAATAGTCTCTCACAATGGCAGAGGAAATCTCTTTAGAGCTCACTTGAGCTGTCCAGTCATTAATTTGCTAACTTACCATGGCTAACTTACCATCACCTAATTTACCATGAAAAATCTCCACGGCATAGATGAATAGTCTTATAAGAGTCCTAGTAAGGGATTTTGAGCAAGTTAACATCTTTCCCTGCTACCACTACCTGAAACAGTGTTAAGACCATACTGAGTACAAGGTACTTGGCATGTCTCTTTCTGTACTGCTCTCCTGTCCATTTCACACTTCCTGTAATCCTACAAAATAGTAAGGTTCTTGCTATTGTTTTGTAAAAGAGAAACTGGAAGGCAGCAGTTCTAAACAGAGAAATGGAGAAGGAGATAATTCTCGCCACTTTGGAACTTCCCCTGATGTTGAGGCAGAGTATTAAAGAGGGGAAACTTTATTCCCCTTCCCCACCATGCACACACATTTTACAGAAAAGCAGTGTGTTCTTCCATGGCTTTCACATCTCTGCCCTAGCTGGGCTAGGGAACTGAGCCAGGGTTCTGATGCCAAGGGTTTCAAACTCACAGGGAAAAAGAAGGAGAGTCAGGAAGGACCTTCAATATGACACAGGAAGAGAGGACTGGAAAGACCAACTGGCTCATTGAATCTAAAAAGACTTTGGCAGAAGGTAATATCAGTTCCTACACCTGCAGTGCTTCAGTCCTAGTAATATTGTATGGATTGATTGATTAGGACAAGCAAAACCTAGCTCCAACTCAGAGGATTCTGGAGAGAGAGGAGCGAATGAGGGCCAAGTCTGTGGAGTATGACTGGGTAAATGAGAGGGTGGAACCAACCTCTACAGTGAGAAGACAGACAGAAAAAGAGGTAACAGAGTATGATACCTTAAGCCCAAGCTCAAATCCAGGCCACCCCAAGCCTGCTTTAATTGAGCCTCTTGCTGGGGAATAAGCTAATCACTCTGTTAATTAAATGGAAGTATAAACAGGCAGTGGTAAGCTCTCATGACACTACTCCCATCCAGTAATAGTAGAAGGATAACAGGATCACTGATGGTATGCAGTTCTATTCCTGGTAACATTGCACTGATTGAATTTAGTACTGGTTTTATTTACAACTTCTTCAGTTGTGGTAGTTAGATTGCCTGTGTTGTTTATTTTTAATGAATTATTTTTTGTACAAGATTTTGGGGTGTGAGTACTTGGGAAACAATAAAGGGATTGGAAGTTTGGATCAAGTTTTTAACAATAGGTAAGCTTATATATAAAATAGGTGAATCAAATCACTCTGTAGAATCACATTTTCTTTAAGGATGTGAGCGCCCAAAGCTCCCCTTACCTCCCTCACTCTCCTGGACCCATCTTTGCTGATCAGAGGCATATCTTTTGGTTGCCTGCACTAGACGTGGCATTGAAGCGCTCCTGGCAAATGTACTGTCTCCTGTTTCCACACATGTTGTGCAATGTACAGCCAGCCCTAATAAAATGAGTGACCCTATACATGCTGCCATCCAAATGAGTTTGGAAGCACCACTGTGTATCTTTATTTAGTCAATGAAAATTCTACCACCATTCTGCAACTTGAACCTTCTTCTGCCAGGTTCTATCACAGTATGAACTCATGATACAACTTTAAGAGCTAGGACAAAAGAGGACATACTTGACTTCTGAATATAACAGTCAACAAAGACACTCCAATATACTGATGTTCTTGCCCACTCAGCTTGTACAAATTTGGCAACTTCAGATTTTCAGAATGCTCTGTCATCCTACACCTTGCTGGTGAATCATATGGATTCCATTAATCCCCTTCTATGGTTGATTAAAAAATTCACAGATAATAAAAAAATCCAGGTGACCTATTCCAGGTGACCTAATCAGATGCAACTCTGGGGGTAAATAATAGTCTGATGTCTCCCTTCAATGGCAACAGCAGAATTCAGGAAGTCAATTTGATCAAGCAACTTATCATTTCAGATACATCAGGTATTCCAACCATCAAAAATACTACAATATTTGCCTCAAACACAGTGCTGATCTAGTCCAAACCCTGCTCAAGACAGGATCATCCAATGTGGTGCCTATCTTCAAGAAAGGGAGGAAGAAAGATCCAGGGAACTACAGGCCAATCAGTTTGACCTCAATCCCTGGAAAGATCTTGGAAAAAATGATCAAAGGGAACATTATTGACAGGCTAACAGAAGGCATCATTCTGAGGGAGAGCCAGCACAGGTTTGTTGTGGGTAGGTCTTGCCTGACCAATCTCATTTCCTTCTATGACCAGGTGACGCATCACCTGGACAGAGGGGAAGAGGTTGATATCATATATTTGGACTTTTAAAAAAGCCTTTGACCTGATGTCCCATGATGTCCTCATGGAAAAATTGAGGAACTGTGGCCTTGATTACCCTATAGTTTGATGGCTGAGGAACTGGCTCCAAGGTTGGACCCAGAGAATGGTAGCTGATGGAACTGAATCAGCATGACATACAGTGACCTGTGGAGTCCCCCAAGGCTCTATTCTTAGACCTGTACTCTTCAATATCAGAAATGTTCTGGACTCTGGTGTCAGAAGTAGACTGGTTAAATTCACTGACAACACCAAACTATGGGGAAAAGTGTCCACACTGGAGGATAGGCTGGTGATCCAAGCCAACTTTGATAGGCTTGCAAGGTGGACGGATGAAAACCTGATGGTATTCAATACAGAGAAATGCAAGGTGCTCCACCTTGGCGAAAAAGAAACCTGTATCACACTTATAGGCTCATCAGTGCTACACTCACTATCATGATGGTCAAAAGAGACTTGGGGGTCATGATTGACCACAAGATGAACATGACCCACCAATGCGATACCATAGTTGATGAAGTGAATAAAACTCTGACTTGCATCTACCGATACATCTCAAGCAAGACCTGGAGAGTCATCCTTCTGCTGTACTTGGCCTTGCTGAGGCCACAGCTGGAGTACTGCATCCAGTTTTGGTCTCCACAATTCAGAAGGGATGTGGAGAACCTTGAGAGAGTCCAGAAGAGAGCCAGGTGCATAATCAGAGGGCAAGAGATCAGGCCTTATGAAGAAAGGCTGAGAGCCATGGGACTCCTTAGTCTGAAGAAGTGTAGGCTCAGGGGTGACTGGGTGGCAGCCTATAAGTACATAAGGGGTGTGCATCAGGATCTGAGGGAGTGTTTGTTCACCAGAGCACCCCAAGGGATGACAAGGACCAATGCTCAGAAACTCCTGCAAGACTGTTTTAGGCTGGACATAAGGAAAAACTTCTTCACTGTCTGAGCCACCAAGGCCTGGAATAGACTCTCCCCAGAGGTGGTACAAGCAACTACTCTGGACAATTTCAAGAAACATTTGGATGCCTATCTTGCTGGGCTCCTTTGACCCTAACTGACTTTCTGCCCCTTGGGCAGAGGAGTGGACTCGATAATCTTGCTAGATCCCTTCCAACCCTAATGTCTATGAAATCTATGAAAGCCCTAGCTAAACCATCCTAACCAAATGTTTGTCTGATCTGCTTCTGAAAACTTCCAAGGATGGAGATTCCACAACTTTCTCGGTAGCGTGTTCCAATACTTACGCACACTCATAGTAAGAAAGTTCTTTCCCAACATGCAACTTAAATTTTCCCTGCTGCATTTTGAGACAAATTGCTCCTAGTCCTTTTCCCTGTACCAATGAGAATAAACTTTCTTTATGCTCTTTATAACTACCCTTCAGGTATTGGAAAACTGGAATCAAATCCTTTTTGTTTTCTGTGAGTGAATAAACATCCCCAAAAGTTTGCTTTCTATTTTTCTTGGCTTAAACCCTCAAGTTTGAACTACCTTCCACTGCTCTTTATCTTGATAACTATTTTATTTAACTCTGCAAAATAATTCTATATACACCTGGCATGAAATAATGTATTCTAAGGGTTGATAACCTATGGGCTGAGGGCTGGATCCCACTTGTGGAGATCTTGTATCCAGCTTATGGAAGCAGAGGTGTAGCCAGGCAGTTCTGCACCCCAGGCAGCTGAGTGATGCACAGGACAGCACTGGCTGCTGTGATGTCAATCTCAGCAGTGTGATCAGTAGCTGCTGTGGTTGCAGCTATTCTTGTACCTCCCCACAAAGGCAGTTCCCAGGACTGCTGCCCCAGTCACCTCTCCTCAGTTACAAATCAGCAGGTCCTGACAATCTCTACCCCAGAGTGCTGCAGGAATTAGCAGAGGTCATTGTGGGACCCCTGGCACAGATTTACAAGCACTGGTGGTGCTCTGGCAAGGTGCCAGAGGACTGGAAAAGGGTCAATGTGGTCCCCACTTTCAAAAAAGGGAGGAAGGAGGACCCAGGAAATTATAGGCCTGTTAGTCTTACCTCGGTCCTGGCGAAGCTCTTTGAAAAAATTATCCAGGTACACATCTGTGATGGGCAAGCAGGGGAGTGTATGCTTAGGGGCAACCAACATGGGTTCATTAGAGGCAGGTCCTGTCAGACCAACCTGGTGGCCTTCTATGACCAGGTCACAAAACCTTGGATGCAGGTGTCATGGTGGACCTAGTCTTTCTGGACTTTAGGAAGGCCTTCAACACTGTCTGTCACCCCATTCTCATTAAAAAATTAGGAGGTTGTGGTGTTGATACCTACACAGTCAGATGGGTCACCCTGGCTGGCAGGCCTCACCCAGAGAGTGGTGGTGGACGGATCATTTTCAACCTGGAGG
>NW_017728886.1:202485046-202503528 GCF_001723895.1 Crocodylus porosus | reverse complement strand
AGCAGCACACCTACAGGCTGGGGAACTCCCTTCTTGTCAGCACGGAGGCAGAAAAGGATCTTGGAGTCATTATTTATTCCAAGATGAACATGGACCACCAATGTGGGGATGCAGTCAGGAAGGCTAAGCGCACCTTGTCATGCATGCACAGATGCATCATGAGCAGGTCCAAGGAGGTGATCCTCCCCCTCTATATGACATTGGTCAGGCTGCAGTTGGAGTACTGTATCCAGTTCTGGGCGCTGCACTTCAGGAGGGATGTGGACAACATGGAGAGAGTTCACAGGAGGGCCACTCGTATGATCAGGGGTCAGCAGGGCAGGCCTTATGAGGAGAGGCTACGGGACCTGAACCTATTCAGCCTCCACAAGAGAAGGCTGAGAGGGGATCTGGCAGCCACCTATAAACTGGCCAAGGGAGACCAGCAGGCAATGGGAGAGTCCCTGTTCCCCCAAGCACTACAGGGAGTAACAAGGAATAATGACCATAAGCTGATGGAGAGTAGATTCAGGCTAGATATCAGGAGGCACTACTTCACAGTCAGGGTGGCTAGGATCTGGAACCAACTTCCAAGGAAAGTGATGCTCGCTCCTACCCTGGGGGTCTTCAAAAGGAAGCTAGATAGACACCTTGCTGGGGTTATTTGACCCCAGCATTCTTTCCTGCCCATGGCAGGGGGTCAGACTTGATGATCTGCTCAGGTCACTTCTGACCCTAACAACTATGAGACATTTCTGTATGGTGGCATTCAGTAGAGGGGAACTCTGCCTACACTGTGCCCAGGGCTTTAGTGGAGAGGGAGCTCTCCCTGCACTCCCACAGCTGGGTGGCAAAGAAAAGCACCAGAGGCTGCAATTCCTACCATCAACCTGCCTCAGACCTGATCTGGATCAATACCCCACCAGAGAATGTTGTCAACCCTTACTCTGCACAAAGTAAAGGCTCGTTGTTCATGAAGCTTCCTTTATGCTGGGGACAGACATTACACATAAGCCAGTTCAAGTGATCAGAAACTGGTTTAAACCTGTAACAGAACAGATATTCTGCACACATAAACCAGTTTGAAAATGGCTGAAACCGGTTTGAGATCAACCTGATGGAATCTAGTATCAGACTTAACTGATTTCAGTCAAACCCATTTATGCAATGTCTGTCTCAGACCCCTTCCTGTTTTAAAATAAATCTGAGTCCTCCCAGCAACGTGGCATGTTTCAGAGAGCTGGACTGGCCCCTCCCCTCTGTTCCCTGGCTGCAGGTCCGACAGAAACTGTCTGCTCCCCCGTCTCCTCCTCACTACTCCCTGCTCAAGCAGGGATACTCTCCCCCCGCCAAACCCCTCTGCCTTACACAGACACCTCTTAGCATTATCCAGCTTGGCACATGCTGTCTATGGTCCATGCTGTGGAAGATGGGACAAAGGCAGACAGGACTGTCACTTTAGGGCTTTTTGGAACTAATCAACAGGTAGCTGGTAATGTTTCTCCTTTCCTTCCTTGGAAAAGCCATTTAAGAAGAGCTTGAACTAATGAAGAGAGGCTGTTGTTTTCTTAATGGGCTGATGAACACTGAGTTAGGGGTGATAAACACTGTGTTATCAACTCCCTGCTGGGCTGCTCGGTGGGGGTGGCGGGGCGGGGGCAGGGATTCCCTCCCTAATCAGAGCAGTCTGCTGGGGAGGTGACATTTCTTCAGTCCAGACAGGATGTCTATATGGTTACAAACTGGTTTAGCTTAGCCAGGTTAGACTAACCTGCAAAGTTTGAAACAATTTAGGCTGAGGCTTTTTGAATATATTTCCTTAGCCTTAAAGTCTTTAATAGATTTTTTTTTGTGTAGGGATCAAGGTATCAGGGAATATCAGGGTATATCTTTAATATAATTCATGCAGAGATACCCAAGCCAGTTCTGAACAAACTAGCTTGGGTACCAGCAACAGGATAGCTGCATTAGTGCAGCATCTGCCTGATCTATTGAGCTCTGCTGAGCAGTTTCTTCAGTTAATTGAGGTATTTCTGCATAGCACTACATTGTGCTGGTTAGATATATCCAAAGGGGTTGGATACTGTATGAACAGAATGTTGTTAGCACTTGATACACCCCATAAAAATAAAAATATCTCTTCTAATTTTTGAGCTGCTTTCAATTCTAGAGAGCAATATTTTCCTTTTGGGAGAATCTAGAGAATATCTAGACAGCTGACACTTTGCTATATATATTCTAACAGTGGTTTGGGGCAAAATGTTTCCCTGAAGTTGGGTAATCTGTGTATAGTTTATGCATAGATTGTCTAGGGATGACAGTGAGAGTTGTGCATATAAAGCAAATATAGAAATATGCAATAGAGAGCCTTGATCCAAAGCCCAGTGAAGGCAATGGAATAGAATTAAATCTTATATAGTTAAGTGCACATGAAAAAGGACACCTGAAAATTTGTTTGAGGCAACTTAATGAGACAGAGAAACCAATAAGCCAAAACAAAATTGCTCTCATTTGACACACAAATCAGAAAGAACATCTGAACCAGTTGATCAATGCTGCCTCAGAAAATTGGCATAATCCACCAAAGCTCATTTAAAATAATCACCTATAGCAACATTATGTTGGGAAGTGAGAGTGGGAAAATATAGCATGAGACCAAATTATTTGCTGTCTCACATCTAAATTGCAAATGAGGATTTATTCAAATGTCTTTTTGAAAGTGCCTAGTCCTTGTCTAAAGTATTTGCAGTTTTTAAATATGCATACACTGATATCAACTCTACTAAAAATATAAAGATGTGCTCAAGTTAACTCAACCTCAGGAAATAATATATAAATTTACCAAATAACAGGGCTTCATTTGCCAGCCCAGTGGCATTTTTTAAACAGTATTTCCTAAAATACAGAGTTGAGAATTGTCAAGCTAAGAGCAGAGATCCATTTTATTTTTACTCATGCAAATAGCAGTTACCCAGACCATGGCTGACATTTTTGGCACTTAAACACAGTTTGTGATCCTACTCCACATACACACCCACTGAACATATGCACTAGGCTATACTCTGGCTGAACAGGGACATATCTTCCAGAACTGAGGACACCTCATGTAAAGTGCCTTCCCACCTGCCCCTCCCTTATAAACCACAGACTTTTTTGCTGATCACTACTGTAGTAAATCAAGATTTCTGGAAAGCAATTCGTTTCCAGATTTATGCTATTCCTGATTAGGTACAATTAACCAGATATCAAACTTGCTTATCTTATGATTATTAACCCACACATACACTTCATTCATACTAATGAATTAGGAGTAAATCCTGTCACCCTTACTCCTTCTGACATCTATGGGATTGTGCAGTGTGCAAAGATGGCAGAATCTGGCACTTAAGAAGTCTAGTTTAAAAAAAATGTTAGGCTACAAAACACTATACAAAATATATTGGGCCTCACAAACTTTATTCCCTGTTCAGTGATTGACAAAATAGGCAGGACCCACTTTTGCAGTGCTTGCTCGAACAAGTAGTCCCAACGCTGTGACCAACACTATTTGGAGTGATTGTGAGGGCAAACAGTGAGAGCAAATAGGTTATAGGTCTGATGCTGCTCCCAGTGAAATTATATAACTTCGCTGGCAGGTTTTACTTTCAGAACCTTATCATTTTACAAGGGTGAATTTCTTCTCATCCTTGAGCCTTAGGTGCTAATATCAGGTTGCAAGGGAAGCATTTCTGTCATGTCAGGATCCAGGTCACTGATAAGGCAAATGTTTTACCAGAATGAAGCACCAACTTCAATATAAAGCACTGAACCACATGCTTACTTTAGAGGATGGCTGTGGTGCCCACCTTCTGCCTAATAGCTTAATGGTAAAGGCACTTGTCCAGGAAGCCACAGGTGTGACTTAGCCTCAGCTTCAGATGATTCAAACCCATGCCTCCTACTTCCCAGCAAAGGGCTGTAATCTCCAGGCTATGGGCTATGGGCTATGCTGGCTGGGGGCTTCCTCTACCTTCCCTAGTAAAACTGCCCCAATGACTGTCCAAGCATAGAATGAATAAACAATCCACGGAGCCAACAAGAAGGAGTATAACTTTGTAGGGAGGGCATTGGGAGGGAAGAGTCCTGGGTCCTGGTACATGCTGGCTTCCTGGACAAGTGCTCTTACCATTAAGCTATTAGGCAGAAGATGCACATCAGGGCCACCATCTAGAGTAAGCATTTGGTTTTGTGTTTTATATTGAAGTTGGTGCTTCATGCTACATTTTACTTCAGCATCATTGCTAAATAAACAGAAATTACCCTGGCATCAGGGCCCAGAAACTAAAACTCTCTTTCCCTTCCCAGTTTGCTTTTCTTTCAGCCTCACAGATCTTTTACTCTTGCTTGTCCAGTTGGCTACCATCAATAGGAGTGATCTGGATGCAGCCAATAGTGCTTTACTAGAACATGCCATTGCATTAGCTATTGAAACCAGCTCTCCAGAGGGTCTTCAAATTCTTGGTGAAAGCTTTTAGAATTGTGGTGGAGGATGAGTCTCCATCACTGGAACTTTTAAAATGCAGGTTAGACAAACACTTGGCAGGGATGAATTAGACAGGGGTTATCCTACTTTAAGCAATGGGATTGAACTAGATAGCATCTATAGGTTCCTTACAATCTCCTTTCTATGATTTTATGAGGCTTAAAATATAAAAAAAAGAATATATTCAGTTTAGTCGGTCAGTTGCAGACTTGCACTCTGCTAGTCAATGATCTACCACCTATATTTATCTGCTTATCTTCCCCCTAAAGTCAGTTCCTATTCTGATGTTTCAGATTTTGCTTTTTAGTGTCCTCAGGCTATATCACTTTTCCAGCAAAAACAATAAATAAATAATTTCAGCATATTTTGGCTTTTATTCTGCATTCCCTGTTTCTGTATTTACTTTCTTTTGTACTTTTCTTGTGCCAGCAGGAAAGCAACATAAAATTAATGCTATTACATGACATTAACATTTTGAACCAAAAGATTCAGTCAGTTTTAATTTGTGTTTACCAGTGAAACTTTGAATCTGACTGGGGTATGGAAATATAATACAGCCCAGAACACTAAAGAGGTACAACTTAGAGTTGCACACACAGCTACTTTTCCTTTTATGAGCATAAGGAAAGGTATGATCTGCTTTCACAATTAATCAAACACAGGATCTCAAAGGATGTCTAATTAGTGTTGTTTGACATGCCTTCCTGTGATCGGTTAGATCAATTTATGAAGACAGCAGACAGAAAGTGAAATCTTGACTCCACTGAGTTCAATTGGAGTCTTAATACTGATTTTGGTGGTTTCAGGTCAAAGTATTGGTACAAAAGGCTTTTCCATATACTTTGACAATAATGTTGCCATGCTATAGCTATGGAGGGTCATTGGCTCACTGGTATGTCCACAAGACAGTGATATGATTAGAGCATGGGTAGTTGTACCTATGCTAGCTTTAACCCAGATGGCATAAATAATGGTAGCATTGTATACAACATGGTGTTTAGCATAGGTTACCAAGTTGAGTACTTGTCTAGGGCCCCCACTAAGCTTATGTTTAAATTCACACTGAAGTCTATGCCACCATGCCTTTGCTGCACTGTCACCTATGCTAGCTAGGCCAAAACTAGCATGTATGCTTCCACAGACTTTCACTTACAGCACAAATATACTCCAGAGTCCCCATCACTCATGCAGAACTGCCATATGCTATGGAGTATAAACCTGATTGCACTGAATGCAGGCACTAGAAACAGTGATAAAATAAGCTATCTGGAAACTCCAAATACTTTCTCCTTCCTTGCAGCTCTACTTAGGGGATACTGCAGATTTCACAATTACTTGTTTAACAACAGACCTCCAAACATTACTTTCCTAAATCTTTCCATAAATAAACCCATGAACCATTTGAAGTCATTTTCTCTCCTCTTCCATCACCTTTAGGATTGTTTTCCCACTAGGTGGCATAGCATTGGATGTTAGGGCAGCTATTTCAAATAAATACACAGAGGGCACAACTACATGAGATGTCCACTGCATAGTTGTAACTGTGCACTCATTTAGTACTTGCATAACCAAGTGCTAAATGACTGTGCAGAAGCTGGCATTTTTCACAATTACTGAGTAGTAGCAACCCAGCACAGTTCCTGCTTACTGCACAAGAGCTCATTACTGCACAGTAGCATTGTGTCACGGTTTGGCCTGGTGCTATTGAGCTACTGTGCAGTAAGTACCTCGTCTAGACATACCCAGTGGGCGTGTCTATGAGATGCTTTACTCAAAATTAAAGCAAATTACTGCGCAGTTACCATCACCATCTACATGTGCAGATGCCTACTGTGCACTAATTTGCTCTAATCATGAGTAAATTTGCTACCTGTAAATACAAGTAGAAAATTTACTCAGGAGTAATTAATGCACAGTACAGCACTTGTAGACAGCTGACCAGGACCAAATGTGCTCCCAGTCAGCTGGGAAGCAGGGTATGGGAAATTGCTCCCTGCCCCCAGGAGCAGCCTACTGCTAGGATGGGTTCTGCCTTGTGAGTCCAGGTGGGGACAATGTCCCTCTTCCCCGGCAGTAGGGATCTTCTAGCCCCCACTCCACAATCATGAGGACAATTCCCAGCCAGCTCTAGGCTGCATGTGCAGATTTCCCAATGCACCCCAGGGCTGGCCAGGAACTGTCCCAGTCCGAGGCATGTCCCAGCCAGCTCCAGACTGGGTGGGGAACTCCCCATGCAGGAAGTTCCCTGCCCTTACTCTGCAATGCCTATCATGGAGCGGGATCTGGGCCATTGTCTCTGCCCAGGCTCTGAGTCAGCTCCCAGTCAGCTGTCTACACATGCTTTACTGCACAGTGATTACTTAGCAGTTAATATGAATTTGCATTTGCAGGTAACAAATTAACTGCCAAGTAGAGCAAATTATGGTGCAGTAAGGGTCTGCACATGTAGATGGTGATGTTTACTATGCAGTAATTTGCTCTACTGCACAATAAAGCATCTTGTGTAGACATGCCCCATGAACTGTGGCCCTTGCAGCTCAGAGGCCCCAGCCTAATAGCTTTGGAAGATGCCCAGATATGCTTGAAATGACTGCATATAGAATCCCAGATACAATCCTGGGTCTTCTTTTGACAAGCTATGCTGGTTGATAATTTTATGTAGCCATTCTCTGAAATCTGAGTTCACAGGAAGATTATGAAACTGCCATTCAGACAAGTATCTCATACATATGGCAGGGAGGGAAAATGCATCTCTGGAACTGGGAGAGCAAGCAGGAAAAGAAAATAGCACTTATGACCGTAGATTAATACCTGGTGAGCAAAGTTTGGGAGTTACTGGGTACATGTACACATGCTATTACTGTGCATGAATAAACTCGGGAGCAATAAGCTGTTTGAACATGTGGCCAGGAACAATTAACTTTGGCGCAATCAGCTCTGGAGTTCATTCATGTACAGCACATGGAGCCCAGTCGGAGCAGCCTCAGCTGGCAGAGTGCCCTGCAGGTCAGCCTGCCAGCCTGAGGCTGCTCTGATCAGGCTTAACATGTTGCGAGGGGCTTGCTGAGGCACGAGAGTGCTTCAGTGTGGGGCTAGCTGGCAGGCAGCCCCCCTGCACTGCAGCATTCTTGTGCCCCTGCCAGCTGGGCCAATGTCTACATGTACGCTGCTGTACGTGAAAAAACTCTGCAGCAGGGTAGGACTTGTAAGGACTTACAGTTTCCTGCATCCTAATAGGGTTGCACATGTAGATG
This sequence comes from Crocodylus porosus, assembly GCF_001723895.1. Lineage (NCBI taxonomy): Eukaryota > Metazoa > Chordata > Crocodylia > Crocodylidae > Crocodylus > Crocodylus porosus. The sequence continues at coordinate 202,495,773 of NW_017728886.1, read as the reverse complement.
CTGACACATTTACTGTAGAGATAATTAGTCAACTCTGCAGTAAACTTCTTGTGTAGATGTGCCCACTGGGTGCATCTACATGTACACCATTAATGTTCAGTAACTTAGGTTACAATACATTAACGGAAAATTACTGCACAATATGGGCGTGTGTCTACACAGGTATGCCTGTACTGCACAGTATTTATGGTGACTTATGCTGAGAAAGAATACAAAATGAGGAGTTTTCAGAACAACAAGTTGCCTTCAGACCCTGGCTTCCAAGGCTGCTGATGTCAGACATTCAAGCAAAGAACCTCAAGGTGGCATTTAGGCACCGGCCGGACACAATGCTTGCCTTGGGTATATTCTGTGCACTGGGAAATTCGGGTAATGTATCTGGTAATCATCTTGCTTGCTTTGCCTGCATTATTCTTGTTTCCTGTCACTGTGGATCAATAAAATTTGCCTATTATAAACCAGAGGAATTGTGGTTGGTCTGAAGGTTGTGCTTGCCTAGAGCAGGGTCTCGGTACTGGGTTGTAAATCCAGTGCCTACACAGATGTCCAATCCCTTTTTCAATCCTATCAAACCACTGGCCTTAGCAATATCTTGTGGCAATAAGTTACACAGTGAATTGGGCATTTCGTAAACAAAAAAAAGTTCCCTTTCATCAATTGTGAATTTGCTAGTTTCTCATTTAATTGAAAGCTCTCTTGATCTTGTATTGCAAAAGGGTGATTAAAAGTTACTGATTTATTTTGCTAACATACATTGCTTTGTATTCTCTTATTCTAAACTCTATCATTCAACTGCTCTGTGGTAAATAGGCTTGTACCATAAGAACTCTCCCATACTCCTATTCACTTGCAGAGCCCACCCAGCTTGGCTTTTTGGGTTACTGAAGTTTAATAGGATATGATCTACAGCTAAGGAGATTTTATTTACCACCCTTCCATACTTATCCCTCTGTCAGGAGGCACAGACATAAGTATAGACCAGACCAACATCTAAAGTAACTTTTTATCACTATTTCTTTAAAAATACTGTCATTCTTTGCCCTTGTATTTCTTTAAGCTTCAGCTAAAAGTAAATTTTTACAGCTGCTTGAAGTCACTGAAAATTAGAGTTTAGAACTGAAATGCTGACACAACCTTACCCACTGCAGCATTTAGCAGCCCCTGCCATGCTGCAATCAGCTCTGTATTGTAAGTTTCTGTGTTGTGAACCTCTCTGATCTAAACATGTGTTATCTTAAAATATCTATTCAATTCCAAACCATTATGCTCTCCTCAGAGCTCCCATCTGGCTCCAAATGCTATGCTATATGATGTGCTCCTTAGTATTTGAAATCTGATTCTCCTCTGACTTACATCAATGTAAACCTGGAATAATATTGTTGAAGGAAATAGCATTAAGCCACTCTATAAGCAGGTGTGAGAAGAGAATAAACTGTGGAGTATGGCTAGATAATGTATTCTCTATATCCATCTTTTACAGTTCTGCTGCTGCACATGTTTCTGAAGAAACATTTAATTCAAGGTCTATGAAAAGAATGTAAAAAGGAAAAATTACTTTTGAAATATTTCAAGAGGTGATTATCTTAGTTCTGTTCTATTCCTGCTGAATCATCATTTAAGATAATTGTAGACATTTCTAAGACAGTTCCTTAAAACAAAACTGACTCCATAAGAATGGAAAATAAATGTGTGCCTTCTAAAGGAAATGGCAAGAAAAGGAAATAAAATATTTATTCGCCTCGAGAAAAAAACCCAAACAAATAGTTGACTGCAAACTACTTGAAGCTTTAGTGTGATCAGAGTAGAAAGCAGCTGATTAAAAAACTGTATAAGAGCATCCCAGTCACATGGTGAAAGATTTTCTGAACCTACAGCAGTTTTGCATTTCCTTCCTCTCTCTCCTAAGTGAATCTACACACTTAAATGAACTAATTAAAATGTATTGTATTACACTGTAAAATATGAATGTATGCATTAACTTTATGGAGGCTCCATGTAAGCAATCTAAAAGTATATATGTTCTGAAAAGATCCTAAAGGGAAAGGCTCTTTTTTAATGTAGATGGATCAGTTCTTAGGTTCTTCCATGGCTAGGCCATCTATTCTACCCATGCTTTAGTTGCCTCACTGTTGGCTTCTCATGGTATTTCATTTCATGGAGCACCAGGAAGGGCTCTATTAGACTGTCTATAAGGCATGATTTGAGAAGTGCCGCTACAGATGACTGAAACTGAAAACCATTCATGGTCTGATACAATGACAGAGATTTTATTTCAAGCGTTAGACTCACTTATATGAGAATGAAAGAATTCCTCTGCACCTTGAAATGTCCACAGGGTGGCAAGGAGCACACAGATATACTGCATATTAAATGTAATGGACTGAGATCAATAACGTTACATTCAGTAGGCTAATACCTTCCTGCCTAGACTAGTTAATTCAGTAGACCAGGACAGTGAACCAAGCAGGGAGGCTGTACTACAATGCTTAAAATAAAACTAAAATTGGAAACTCTCTCTTCATTTGTAGCATAAAGGCCATTAAATATGTTTTTTAAAACTATATTCTTTATGAAGAGTGATAGATCACAGGTTTGCTATTAACCGATATGCTGTAGAAGAAGAGCATTCAAGAAACTAAAATAAAAAATAATGTTTCTGTTTCATTAAAGGGACACAGAATAAAATGATTTAATACACTTAATGGGTGGAGTATTTTATTTTGTAAAGCAGTGACCTTCAAAATACTTATTCCAGCAAGTAATCTTTACTCATGAAAGCAGTTTCACTGATTTCTGTGGAAAGGGTCACATCTGGCTGCTTGCAGATGTTAAAAACATGCTTTATCAAAAAGCAGCAGCACATTACATCAACCCAGTTTTGTTACGTCTATATAGATTGGGTGCTTCAGCTGGGCTTTTTGGAACTTTTAGCTAAAGAAGATTCAATCAGCTATTGGATAAAAATGCCAAAAAAGCCTCACTAAAGAGCCTGATCTATACAGACTTCAGGTGAGCTAGGTCCAACTAACTATGCTGCCTCTACTGGGTATGCACTGGGCTCAGCATGGAAGTGTGTGGAATTAAAAGTAAAGCATCGGGTATTTTTTTTTAATGTCTGCAAGCAGCCTTAAAGACTATTATGTTGGGCTACGCTGACCCACAAATTACCTATTGATATGGAAGATATTCTACCTTCAATTTTCCATAAAAATCCCTTTGAAAATGAGGGGAATTCTGGGCCTAAACAAGGACAGGATATGACTTGGGGGCATTAACAAGCCAAAATGTATTTGAATATAATAGGGAAGTACTAACAGTCACAAAAAAATATAGATACTAATCTCCAGACATAATCAAATTCATCACTTCTATAAAAGCCTTTACATAACCGTGTCAACCGAGTCAGAATTGTAGGCAATATGTATAGTTTGCGTGCTCAAATCAAATTAGTCCTTCTACTTACATAAAAGAACAGCACAACTGGGACCTTGTTCCTGCTGTTCTATTGCTTTGAGGAAAACAAAAATTCTGAGAGTGAGGAACAAGTGAGGTAAAAATGAATTATAGTGAGTACTATCTTGGATTGCAAAGAAAACAGCTAATAAAGCTCCAAACTAAGTATTTAGGATACTATTAGATGAGTAATTTTAACTGACAATAGTACATGACAAATAACCTAAGCTAGCTCTAACCTTTGCAGTATTATATACAGTCTCTGTGTAGGGAAGACAAAATTCTGACAGAAATAGAACAAATATTTTTTTTTTGTCAAGCAAGTCTGACCACTTATTTCTCTCCTCTACTCTGTGCGTACAAATACCAACAGTAGAAAATGTAGGGATTCAAACATCATCTAGGAATTGCTCTATAGCATCTGTCCCTTAAAGCAGGGGTGTTAAACATCCAGCTTGCAAAGCCACTCTGTCGAGCCCACTGGGCTATCAGTGGGTTACAGGAAGTTGGAGGCATGGCCAGTGGGGAGTGGCCTGCTACAGAATCCAGGCCCCTGGGTCCTGAAAGACACAGCAATCAGCCGCCAGAGGACCTCAGGCCACTTAATCCATTGTCACGGCTGTGGTCCTACCTTCCTGGTTGCTGGACCTGCCCGTGCCCAAAGCTAGAACTGCTGCTACCACATGCCCAGTACCCCATGCCAGAGACAGAACTGCCAATGCTGCACAGGGCACACGGAGGCAGCAGGAGCTCTAGCTCTAACACTGGGCATGCAGCAGAAGCTGGAACTGCCTCTGCTACATTTTTTAGGCTGCAGACAGGTGCCGCTGCCACTGCTACCACATGCCCAGAACCACAACCACCCTTTGCCCTGGAATGGATCTAGTTGACAAAAAAACCCAGGGTCGATCCAGCCTGGGGCACAAGGAAAGTTTGACATTCTTGCTTTAAAGACTGGAGATGGTGCTAGCTTCAATATGCCATACCCTATTCTGATATTTCCTTACAAGTAAAATTCAGGGTATGCAATATATTCCATGAATACAAGCTATATACAAGACTGGGCCACTTTCAATGTTATGAATAATTGACCAGCTTCACAGAACCACTATTTAAAATGTTATGTCAGGTCCAGATGAGATTTCCAGCTTTTGAATGGGGCAAGCAGAACTTGTTTTCTTCATTCAAAAGTCTGGAGACTTCAAGTCTTAAAATCATTTCTGTGTGTACTAAAGTTTTCAAAAATAAAGTAGTTACAGTTTTTTCTCTTCCTCTGAGGTCTTGCAAAGTTGGTTTCAAAAGTCAAAACATTACAAATGTGCACCTAAAGTCAGCCTTCCAAATCCATATTTCAACCTGTAAGTGGCATGATCTTCAAAACCCCAGGGAGAGGCAGGTTGCTTGACGTTTTTGTAAAATTGGCCAACTCATTTAGATGCTTGAATAAGGACTTGGAAACTGAATTTTAGAGTGGTCTTGTAGCTGTGATGGTCTGGGAAATATGCAAGAGGCAAGAGTTTTTGTGGGTGATGCCTATTATTGGACCAACTCCCTGGCAGAGAGAAATTCGGGCAAGCTCTTGGGTACAAAGCTACCTGAATAAGCTCTTGTATTCAAGGTGACCTTAAAGAGGGTGCCTTGTCCCTGAAGGCTTGCCTGAATCTCTCCCAACCATGCAGTTGGGTCAATAAAAGTTATCACTCATAAATCCTTGCCTTAAGCCTAATGTATTTAAATGCATATGAAAGCATACAAAGTATTTATAATTGAAAATTTGGTGGTGGCAACTAAAGCTGTCACAAGGTGGGATTAAGTACCAATAAAATTTACATTCAGTCTTCAAAATTATTTTTAAACCCTATCTATTAGAGAGATTACACAGTGGTGTGTCATGAAGTCTTAATGACTTTCATAGAGAATGACCTACATAATTTACACATTATTTTGCCCATGAAAAGGTACGTAATGAGTACCAGAACTACACAGCAGTATTGCCATTATCCCAAATTCATGCTGAGAACCCTTTGTATTTTTATGTAACCTTGTGGTCTCCTTATTAGCCATTTAACAAAAGAAGCCACGTTGCTAGAATAAAGATACAGGTACAAACTCAGTAAAATGATACTATTTATTACTGAAAGAAAGTACACATGTAGCTTTGCTCCTGCTGTCGACTGTTGACAGCATTTGCTGATGACACCTAGTTGGGAGGCCTTACCAACACAGATAAGGAACAGAATGCCACATAGGAAGGACTGGATGACCATAATAACAGGAATTAATAGAGATGGGATGAAATTTCATAGTATGAAGTGGAAGATCTGGTGTTTCGGATCTAGTAATAGGAATTTCTACCATAAAGTGGGGGACTTATTTGGAAATGAGAGAGGAGGAAAAGGATCTTAGCTCATCATAAGATAGCTAGATCCTTCTGCAAGTATCCCTGTCTGTCATGTGAATCCCCAATGGTAAGACTGCTTTCTGCTGGTAAGCATATGCTAGGATGGATCACCCTACACATGCCTTGCTTCTTATACTCCTTGTGTTATAAAACAGCCAGTACTTCTGGATATTTTTGGAGGCAGGATGCTGGGCTAGACTGACCTTTGGTCCAACTCTATATGGCAGCTCTATGGCACCTCTTATGTTCTTCAGAAGGAGTCACCAATTAGTGTGATCATGACACAGAAAAAATAATTGCTAGGATTAATCAGGTGAGATATTTCAAGCAGAGGTAAGAAAGTCTTAATGCCTTTGCTCCTAGTACTGGTGAGATCTCATGTGAAACACTGCATACAATTCTGGCCATGTTTTTTTTCTTCTATATATTCCTCCCTCTTCTCCCCCCTATCACACCCTTTTTCCCCAAGAAAGATTAATTCTAAATAAAACAGATACAGAGGACAGCTAATTGAAATGGAGAGCTCAGCATACAAGAGGAGACTAAAAGAACTTGTATTGTTTGGCTTGGCAAATAGTTGAGAGGCGATGGGCTTTATCTAAATACTTCTGCAAGGAGGGGTAGACAAAGTTATTTAAAATAAAGTACAAGTTTGGCAGAAGAATAAATGTGTATAAACAAATCATTACTACATTTAGCTTAGAATTAAAAGAAGGTTTCTATCCATAATAGCAACAAACTTCAAACTGGAGTAGCAAAGGATAAACCTAACTAGTTTTAAAATACAGCATATGACAAGAGATTACATGATATAAGAGGGGATTGGATTATATGACCCAATAAACTCCCCTAAAGTTCTGTTCCATGATTTCACAACAGTATTGTGATACAAGTAGCTTAAACCTAAGTCCATGGTGACATTTTAATAATGCAGATCATCTCAAGCTAAAGACTTTTCTTTTACTAGCTCTGTTCATCTTTGTCATGCATTTTACTGCAAATCTAATTTTGAAAGTGTGAGGGGCTTTACAAATTTCATTGGCACTACTGTTGTCTCTGCCTGTAAGACAAGGTCGCTTGGTTGCAGTGGTACAGTCTTTTCAGCACTGATGAAGGCAATGGCAGAATGCCCAGAGCTCAAGGGCTGCACCATATTTGCATGCAAATGTATGTACATTCCATGGGATTATAATCAGTTATTTTTTATTTATAGACCACTGTAAATGTACACAACCCTTTGCAGAGCAATTAGAAAAATAAAACATTACGGGTTGAAGTGAAATGGAAGCAATAGAAAGAATGGCACTGCTTCTCCGAACTCAACTTTTGGATGTTTGGTGCAAAGTCGTGCCAAGGGGTCTGTGAAAGGAGATAGCTCTAAGCTTTATTTTCATAGCCCTGCTAAAGTTCTAAGTGGACACTGAGTGCAACATCATTACAGTTGTGAAGCTGTGAAAAACTTTGTATTTGTTACATTGGTACACAAAATAAAAAAAGAGCGAGAATGTTTTGAATTTCTAGTATTTGAGGATAGCTTTGTTTAAGTAGGGGAGAATATTACTGAAATAGATAATACAAACATATTTTATTTCCCTCTAATAGATAAAGTCAGGAACGATGAAACTTGCAGTTGATTAAAAATTCCTGTTCAGCTCTAGTTAAAAATGACTTGGCTGTTTGGAGCACAATCCAATTTCAACCTTTATTGCCACTCTGAAGTTTTAATGGCAGCCATCATCTCCAGCTTAGTACCAACTTGAGAGTTTCTAGTAGAACCAACTGAAAGACTGACAAACAGATTCTCATTAGAAAATGCAGTTTCATCAAAATTCAAGTGGTTCTTTGGAACATCAATTTCAGCTGAGAGGGGAGCCCTTGATTTCAGTACCTACTCCCATGCATGTTTATGCATATTGTATTAAACAGCTTTTGAAGAAAAATATAAATAATCCCAAGAGCAGAGACCAGAAACTAGGATTCTGTCTTCCTTCTTGATCAGTACCTAATCACTGACAAAGTCAGGCTCCCTCTTGCATTTTATCCTTTAACTTGTGCTATATGGACTAGGGACAGAAGTTACACATAAATCATTTTAAGCACTAAGAAACTGGTTTAAACCTATAACAGGACATAAGTTTAGTGCACATAAGCCAGTTTCAAAATGGCTGAAAGTGGTTTAAGATAAACCTGGTTGAATACAATATCAGACTTAACTGATTTGGGCCAAGCTAGTTTATAAAACTTCTGTCCCAGACCTGTTCCTGGTTCAAGTTAAATCACAGTCCCCCAGCAACCCAGCACTAACCAGCCCTGTACTGTGCTGTGTTGTCTGCTCCAGAGAGCAGGGCTGGCCCTGCTGCTCTACTCCCTAGCTGGACCAGTCAGGGCTAACTAACAAAGGGGTGGGGAGTAGGGGTGTGAGAAATGGGCCATGTTTAATTTGGATTTGGCAAGAATTGGGGACAGTGATTTGATTTGTTGTTTCAGATCGCTGTCTTGATTCAATTTGGCCAAATCTCAATCTGAAGATTTGATTCTGATTCGGAGAATCAATGATTCAGCCATAGACACCACTTTAAATGTTTTTTCTACATACCTCGAGGTACCAGGCACGGCTCGTGAAAGCTGCAATGGTGGGGCAGATGGAGCATCCCACAGGAACATGGGGGGACGGTCCCCACATGCTCAGCATGGACCTGGAAGTGGACTAGAAGTACTTCCCTGGCTTGGTGATTGGCTGTGGAAAGGCCCTGGGTGCCCCCCCAGACCCAGGAGGCACCAGTCGCTGAGCTGGGGGAGGGGGGGTCCCCCTGCACTTCTGGTCCTTTTGCACCACTTTAATGCTTCTGTTCCACTTCTGAGTCTGCCTATGAGCATGCTGGAGACCCCTCTGCGCTCCCGTTGGCGCTCCATCTGCCCCAGCATCTCAGCATTCACAAGCCACCTTGTAGCTCGAGGTATGTAGAAAAAACATGTAAAGCTGTGTCTATGTCCTAATCAAATCTCTCCAAATCGATTCAGAGGGTTCTGATTCAATTTGGAGAGACTGAAGGGTCTCCTGACTCAATTTGGATTTGGAGATTCGGCTGCCAAATCTCCACCAAATTGAATCAGTGACCGAAGCTTCACATAGCCCTAGTGGGGAGTGCAAGCCTGGAATATAGCCCAGTCTACAGAGAGAGGAACTGCCCCACCCAGATGAACCCCAGCTGGAGTCTGGGGCCGGGGGGGCGGGGGGCTTAAACTGCCCTTCCCCTGAGTACAGAGCTGCCTGACCCTGATAAAAAATTACTGCTGGCTGCAGCTGTGGGCTACAAATCCCAGAGGCAACTGGAAGCAGGAAAAGGAAGTGATGAGCAACCCTGCTGTAATTTTGGACCGCAAATCCCAGAGACCTCAAGGGCAGCAGGAAGAGGAAGCAAACACACAGCCCCACTGCAGGCATGTGGCTGCATTTGCTGAATTAAAGGTAAATGTCCATTCACTTCTATTTCAATTTAATCTGTGCAGCTTAGACTAACCTCCAAAAATGGAATCAATTTAGCATCAGGCTTTTTGATATCTGTACATAGCCATAGAGTCTTGCATCATTTACTGTTCACTGGCATACCTTCCCCTATTACAGCCTTACAGGACCTCTCCTCAGGGTGGAAGATACTAGTTTGATTTCCCTTAGATCGAGGAAGGCATAGAACACATGTCCCTCACATCCTGGGTAAATACTGTAAGTACCAGGCAACTGCATTGTTGTATATAAATATTGTAGGGTTAAAGCAAGGCTTTGTAATGCTAAAAGTGAGGCCATTTCTTTGTCCTTTCACCTCCATTTCATAAAAGCGGACACAGCACTTACGAGACGGCTGGGAGGGAAGAAGGGTACTGTGTAAGGGTTACTGATAAGATATGAAACTAGCTGAATCCAGTCAACAGAGGAGTCTTGTCAACAGAGAAACCTCGAAGGTGGCTACAAGGATTGTTTTTATAAGATAAGATACATCTGGGGAAAAAAAATATGGGGCATATAGTCATGAGAGTTATACTTCGGTGTTCACGCTCACAGTGCCGCTTGATTGGATAGAATAGTGATTTAGTTAATAGATGATTGGGTATTTTTACGAGCATGAGCTAATCACGAACTAACGCTGACGTACTAACAAAGTATAAAATAGTATTATTTCTGGTAGGCAGGGTCCCTCTTTGGAGGCACCTCGCTGCAGCGAATAAAGATTCTGTATCTGACTTTGGATACTTGCTCTGCATGATCATTGCCCCAGCTTAGACCGAACGGCACGTGGCTTTAAGAGCATAATTCGTAACAGCATAAAAGGTAGGAAGTATATACGCCTTCTCTTCCAGATGCATTCCAAAATATCTAGTACTGCTTTTTGATGAGAAGCCTAATTCTGACAGCGTTTTTAGGCCCAGGGCATGCCTACCAGCTTGGACACATTACTTTGCCAGTGGGGCTTAGGTGGGAGCTAGGCATCTAGCTGCTCAGACTAAAGCAGTTCTGGGTACTTGCAGAAGTAGCTCTGTTGACATCTAGAGAACTCTGATGTCAAACAGGGAGGTGCCTAGTAGCACTGATAGAGATTTTGGGGGCCAATACCAATAGCTAATTTTAAGGAGACATGTCATCTGATACCGATCTGATTTCCGATACAGCTGTGTGCAGCTGTTAAGTCTGTGGTGGTGAAAGGGGAGTGGGGAGAGAAGGGGCATGGGGGGGCAGATCAATGCCCCTAGCAGTGAGGGAGGGAGTAGGGCTGAGGTAGGTGCTGCCCAGCCAGGGGGCGGGCATGGGATGGAGCTATGGCTCGTCCAGGGGGTGTGTGGGGGGGGTGGCTCCCACCACTGCTCCCATTGCTGGTCC
>NW_017728886.1:202482080-202484946 GCF_001723895.1 Crocodylus porosus | reverse complement strand
TGCACTGAGCAGGCCAGGCAGGCTGCAGCACTGAGCTTGGGGTGGGTGGCAGCGGCACTGGGAGGGGAACTACAGGGGGCCTGCAGCCACCCCAAATTTTGCCATCACCCCCGGCAACTGCCTCTCAGTGCCACCACCACCTGCCCCGAGTACAGCATAGTGCAGCTCCTGGCCCTAGCCCACAGCTGCAGCCTGCCTGGCCTGACCCACGCAGATCTGGGGACACACACCTTCCCTGTACCCTCCTGGGTGAGCAACATGCAACAGCACGAGTGCCCCCCCGCTTCATCCCATGTCTGCCCTGTGCCAGCTGGGTAGCACCTACCGCAGCTCCAGCACCACTCCCTCCCTCACTGCAGGGGGTGTTGATCTGCCCCCCACACCCTTTCCTTCCACCTCCCCTTTTACCACAACAGACTTACCAGCTGCATGCATCTCTCCAAGTTGCCAGGCTGTGCTCCTTGCTGCCTGTATACTGTGCTGCAGCTGTGCACATGCATGGGCATTTATCAGCCAAATTACTGTGGCTACACCAGGCTGATTTCTGATATTGTCACTTTTCTTTATATCAGTGCTGATCCGATATTGGACTGATGTATCAGTGCACCTCTAGTGTTTAGTGAGTCTAGGCATTTCCAGGCTTAAGCAGCTGCTGAGCAGGATATTTTCACATGCAGATTTGGAATTACTATATTTATGTGACTCCAAGATAAGGGATTTTTCTCCATTCAACATGGGAAGACAAAGCCTTGTCTTAGAATTGAGTGCGAGACTGCTCTAGACAGTTGTGGGCAGCAGTGATGTTCTCAGATGGAAGGGGAGCCTCAGAGCCACCCCTGTCCTACTCTGCACCATGGTGGAGGGAGCAGCTATACAGGGAGCCCAACTTGGCCCAGGACAGCAGCAGTGATGTGCAGGTTCCTCCTTCCAGGACTTGCTCTCAGGCAGCAGGGGAGATAGGAGAAGAGGAAAGCTAGGCAGATGACTCTCTCATGGGAAACTGAATATATGTGGCCCAAGAAGAAAAGATCCAGACCCCTTTGTACAGGACACCAGTTTGCTATAGACATAACTGTTAGCTCACAAAAAGATCCAGCAGATATTTATGCTAAAAAGAGGGGCCAATGTTAGAAAAAATGGAAGGTTGTTATAAAAGAAGAAAGCGGAGATATATATTGGGGCTATGTCGTACATTGGTTAGTCTTTCATTTTCCTTACAAAAAATCCTCAAGTTTACACCTATTCAGAGGATGCTGAACTTTTTTACTGAAAGGATTTTCTTCTATAAGCATTACACAGCTTCAGACTAAGAAAGGGACTGATTGTTAGAAAATTTTCTATAAAAGGTATTGACTTCAGTGAAAGTATCCAAGCTTCCTCCCTGTGTCCCAGTGATGTAAATCTAGATTGCTCCTTAACTGCTTGAGATAAGCCTAAAAGAGATAATTGCAAATGTTGTGTATTTTTACATGCACATAATAACTTTCTAATACCCTTGTTATGTGAATAGTGAAATGATGTACATACAACCCAGCAGGGTCATTTGATGTTACAGCTAGTTAATAGTATACGAATTACTGATAATTGGGAACTTGGTTATTTGGCAATGCTTCACCAACTTCTTTATTAAACTGAGAAAGACCAGAGCCAACTTTATAGTGGTTGTTAAGGCAAAAGGACAATTCCTTTTTTTAAAGGCTTTATAGGTTTTTAAAGACCAGTCTGAAGACTTTTATTACTGCAGAAGCAAAATCAGGAAGGCAGATTTAAAAGATGAACTGCATGTGGCAACGGAGGTTAAGAACAAGATATTCTATAAGCATGTTGGCCAGAAAAGAAGGGCCAAGGAAGCTGTGGGTCCTCTGTTAACAAGCCACAGTCAACTCCTAACCAAAGATCCAGCTACTTTGCCTCAGTCTTTGCAAAAAAATTAAGCTGCAGCCAGACACCTAATAAAAATTAGCCAGATAAGAAAGGGGGCAAGCTGAGAAAGGAGATAACAAAAGAAATGGGCAGAGAGCTTTTGTTGGGTCAATGAATTCAAGTCAGCAGGGCTGGATGAGCTTCATCTCAAGGTCCTCAAGGAGCTAGCAGAGGACATCTAAGACCCCTTGGCAATGATTTTCATGAAGTCACGGGAGATGGGCCAGGTACCAGAGGACTAGGAAAGGGCCAACATAGTGCCCATCTTTTAAAAAGACAAAAAGGACCCAGAGAATTACAGACAGGTTAGCCTTAGCTCAATACTGGAGCATATCCTAAAGAAGGCCATTTGAAAGCATCTGGAGGAGGAAAGAAGATCACAAGCAGTCAGCATGGATTTTTGAAAAACATATTGTGTCAAACAAAACTTATCTTCTTCTTTGACAAAGTAACTGCTTGGGTGGATAAAGGGAATGCTGTGGACTTAATGAATCTGAATTTCAGCAAGTCTTCTGACAAGGCTCCACAAGACCTTCTCATAAACAACTTGGAGAAATGTGGGCTGGATCAAACTACTACAAGGTAGATAGAAAACTGGCTCAATCATCACAAAGGGTCATTAATTATTAGCAGGTCCTTGTCAGAATGGCAGGAAGTTTAGAGTGGAGTCCCACAGGGGTCTGTCTTTGGCCTGATGATGTTCAACGTGTTTATTATTGATTTGTATGCTGGCATAGAAAGCTTCTTCAGCAATTTTGCAGATTACATGAAACTGGGAAGGACTGCAAACACAATGGAGGATGCAAGCACAATTCAGAAAGATCCTGAGAGATTGGAAAGTTCATAGATTTCATAGACATCAGGGCTGGAAGGGACCTCAGGAGATCATCAAGTCCAGCCCCCTGCCCAAAGGGCAGGAAGTCAGCTGGGGTCATAGGATCCC
>NW_017728886.1:202477310-202481980 GCF_001723895.1 Crocodylus porosus | reverse complement strand
CTGTTCCAGACCTTGGGGGCTCGGACAGTAAAGAAATTCTTCCTTATATCCAGCCTGAAACGGTCTTGCAGGAGTTTGTGACCGTTCGACCTAGTTGGACTAGAGCTAACAGGATGAAGTTCAATGTGGACAAATGCAAGGTGCTGCACCTCAGGAGGAATAATCAAAAACATAAATATAAAATGGGTGACACCAGGCTGGATGAAAGCACTATGGAAAAGGACTTGGGAGTCTTGGTATATCACAGACACAGTATGAGTTTGTTGTGTGATACAGTTGCACAAAAAACAGATGTGGTTTTGGGATGCATCAACAGAAGCATTAAGTACAAGATATGGGAGATGACAGCACTTCTCTACTCAGCTTCATTTGGCGTACTGTGTCCAGTTCTGGGCTCCACATTTCAAAATGGACATGGAGAAGTTAGAGAGGGTCAAGAGATCGGCAACAAGATGGAAAACGAGTCATATGGGGAGAGGTTGAAGGAGTTCAGCTTATGGAAAAGCCTCTTAAGAAGAAACAGGACAGCAGTCTTCAACTACTCAAAGGGCTGTGATAAAGAAGAGAGAAAACACCTTTTCCCTCTTGCTGCAGAGAGAAGGATGTTGACTGATGGCTTGAAGTTGCAGCAAAGTAAGTTAAGAATAGATATGAGGAAAAAAATCTTCACTGTTAAAAAAGTGAGCACATGGAATAGACTGCCTATGATAATTGTGGACTCTCCATCACTTGAGGTGTTCAAGAAAAGGTTGGACAGCCACTGGTTGGGGATGATTTAGGGGTAACTATGTTTATGTTCTGTTATGGGTATTTCCCATGCTTCTGGGTTTTGCTGGTTCCCACCTCCTTTCCCTGCCCCCTTCCTCCTTTCTGCTACAGGTGTCAGGGTATTTTAAGCCTTTCCAGAGGCCTTGGGTGTTGGCTACAGCCAAGGCTGAAGACTTCATGGGGTGTGCCATTGCTGCTGTGGGGACTTAGAGATGGAAGTTTCTGGATAGAGGGTCTTGTCCCTCCACTCAGGGTAAGACTGATGGTCATTCTTGGGGTCAGGAAGGAAATTTACCCCATGGTCAGATTGGTATGGACTGTGGGGTTTTTTTCTTCCTCTGGGCCCCAGGTAGCAGGAGTTGTGGCCTGCTACCTGGGTTCTCTTGAGCATATATTGACAACATTTAATAGAAACACGACTTTGGCTGCCATAGTTCCCCTGCTTTACCTGTGGCAGGTTAAGGTGTTAGGTCTGTGTTTTGTCAGGGCTGACAGTAGTCACATACGGCATTTAGATTATGGATTGTATAGAATGGTTAGGGATGATCCTGCCTCAGACATGGGGCTGGATTAGATTACCTCTGGGGATCCCTTCCAGCCCTACTTCTTCATGATTCTATGGACTTCAATCTCTTAAATTATAGTTATTTCAGAAAATAGACTGACTACATGAAAAAAGTTAAAATTCCCATTTTAAATAGCTCTGAGAATGTTCAGCGACAAGAACAAAAGCAATTAGAAGTATACTGCATATTCATTACAAACACTACATATTCATGAGCTGAAGATGTTACTAAGCTAGTCCAGCAAGGTGCTAAGCCAATAAAAGAATGGCAACAGCTAATTTTGAATCCAACCAAGCATGAAGGAAATAGATTTTCCTTCTTCCATGGAGTTATGGTAAAGACAATTATAAAAACATTCTGAATTAGCCAAGTAACTTGCTTTCTCTGCTCCTGTTCTCAATTTTTTAGCACTCACCATAGCTGAAACTCTTCAGTGGTTGCTGCTTGCTTACAGAAGAGTTCAAGGCAGAACAGAGAACAAAAGCAGCTGCAGTACTGCAACAAGCCGTAGCAACATACATATTCAAATGACATCATATGACATCCAAATGACCAGAGCTTCAACATATTTTGGTGAGACAGGGTGCATCTACACATTAATTAATGTGCAGTAACTATGGTGCATTAAGTTACCTGAATAACTAAGTACTAAATCAATGCACAGTAACTCACAGTACTGTGCAGTAGTGCCACTGTATGGGTTTTTTTGGACATTAACTGTGAAGTAGCCTAATACTACTGCACAGTAGCGTATTAGCACAGTTTTTGCATGGCTACTGTGCAGTTTTTGGCTACTGTGCAGTTTTCTTAGGCTACTGAGCAGTTAGTGTCTCATGGAGATGCACCCACAGAGTTGGAAAGCATTGCAGAGGAATTTTATTTTAATTTTTCTTGCAATGTAATATTGAAATGCTATTATATTATGACATTAATGGTTTATCTTACTAAATACCAATTTTGTTTTGGATTACAAGTTTCTGGAGAGAAGAGGTGAGTTAGATTTGTTAAGAAGAGAGAAATAGCAGGATTTCATTCAAATTATAAGAATTTTTTATATTCATTGGCTTCTGCTCTCAGCACAACTCTGTGGATGGATTCATTTTAAGTAACTGAATTAAAGACTTGCTTAAAATGACTTACATTTTCTCATTGAGAAATGTTTTGATTAGCCACAACATAATAAACAGGATCCGTTGATCCTTCTATATATTTTTTCTTTTGCCCAGCTATAAAATGTTTTAGTTATCTTTGATATGCTATGGCAGGATTTTCTATTAATTTTAGAAAGTAAGGTACTTTTGTCCCCTCCAAGAGTAGGTGCACCCCAAAAGCAGTTAAAGTTTTCCAAAGAGAGGTTTACAAGAGATAGTAATGGTAAGAACCATTTGTATCACTTTCTCTTGTGTTTTTTATTTTTTGCCTGTTCATTAATAACAAGTATTGTGATAGTGTACGATTATGATTATTTTACAGGTCTTTAATCATGGTATTCTTGAAAGCATGACAAAAAAGAAATGTGATCAAAATAGTGAGAGGCATATCCTTAAACTGTCTTCCAGAGAGAATTATTAAAATCTGACCTACTACTTTTGCTAGACTATGAATTTATATCAATTATTTCTGTAAAACTGGTAGCCAACAATTTAAAACATTCTCTTCTACACCACAAGGGATTCACAGCAGCACAGGTGCTGCTGTGCTGAAGGGCATGTTGCAACTTTGAGTTCACCTCACAAAGGATGACCACCTGTTGCAAAAGATGAAGGTGTGAAAGGAGTTCAGGTGAGATGGGAAACATATGTATAAACTCTTCACTTCGGGTCAGTGAGCTTGTGTGGTACTCTGTGATTCTGTGGCTAGACCACCTTTGCAATATAGACACAAGCAGAGGCAGCAGCAGTTATCTGACTCTCAAACATGACAACAGGGCTAGGGAGAGCAGATACACATTAACCAGTTTAAGTAATCAGAAACTGGTTTAAACCTGTAATATAACATATGTTTCATGCATATAAATCAGTTTCAAAAGAACTGGAACTGGTTTAGGATAAACTTGGTTGAATGTAGTATCAGACTTAACTGATTTAGGTCAAACCAGTTTTTGAAACTTCTGTCCCAGACCCCTTCCTAGTTTAAGTTAAAACAGAGTCCTCCAGCATCCCAGCATGCTTTCCAGCCATGGGTTGGGCTTTGCTCTCTGCTCCAAAGAGCAGGGATGGCTCCACCCCTCTGCTCCCTAGCTGAAGCAGTGAGGGTTGGCTTACTCCCCCCAGGCAAATCCCAGCTGGGGCCTGGGGCCAGGAATGGGGCTTAACTCACCTTCCCTCAAGTACAGAGCTGCCCTGCCCTGATAAATTTAGTGCTGGCTGTAACTGTGGACTGCAAATCCCAGAGGCACCTGGAAGCAGGAAGAGGAAGTGATGAGTAACCCTGTGAAGTCCTGCTGATGTGATTCATTGGCTTATCAGTTCAAACTCTGCAACTTAAACTAACCTGCAAAGACTGAATCAGTTTAGCCTTGGGCTTTTTGACTGTCTGTACTTAGCCCTGATGTTTCTTTCTAATACTGTTCCTACAAACAACATTGCTCTATCCCTTACACAATGGGCATCTCAAAACCATATTATAGAATGGGCTAACTCCATAATGAATCTGCTTGGAACTAGTGTTCTTCTATGGACAAACTTAAAATGGGGAGGGTTGGGGAATAGAAGGAAAGGACAGCTTTTTGAGACTTGGGGCTGCTCAAGCGAAAAAAAACTATTATGACAGCTCTGTACCCTAAACTCCAGAGAGCAAAGGGAAGAGAAACTGATGCCAATGAGGAAGCATCTACAGAATTCCCTTTTCCTAGTTAGGGTGCAAAGGAAAGGGACAATAGTGATGAATACAAAGACGATGGCAGAACTCTGGTTATTTTACCATCATATACAGTTGCATCTCTTCCAGAGGATGCCCAGAGACTACCAGATTCCTCTACAACTTGGCATCATTTCTTCACTTCTGAAAAGAATGTAGAGAAACTGACTTTCCTAAGTAATGGGGAGATGGCATTAGTCAAAACATTATGGGGAAGGCAGTCCTGCACATAAATCAGAAACATTCCCTATGTGCTTTTATGTTAGCACACATATTTACAGGATACCAACTTAAGGGAACTAGTGCACACATACTTTTTGCTGTTATAGTTACTATGCTGTGGTACACTTATTCATAGATTCATAGATTCATAGATGCTAGGGTCAGAAGGGACCTCAATGGATCATCGAGTCCGACCCCCTGCATAAGCAGGAAAGAGTGCTGGGCCTACATTACCCCAGCTAGATACACATCCAA
>NW_017728886.1:202452309-202476810 GCF_001723895.1 Crocodylus porosus | reverse complement strand
AGCACTTTGCATTTCTCCTTGTTGAACTGCATTCTGTTGTTTTCTGCCCACTTGTCTAACCTGTCCAGGTCTGCTTGCAGCTGTTCCCTGCCCTGTTGTTCTTACCTGTTGTTCATGTGTCAGTTTTTAATGCATCCTTGGGGACCCCAAATAAGTGCTAGCGATGAATGATCCAGAAATTGCTTCATCTTGGCATTTGAAATAGATTGCCCTCATCCTACAGTGTGACGAATTGGGGTTAATGTTTTTGCAGACATGTTGTCTGCATTTTATGTACCCTTTTCCCTTCAATTCTCTTTTGACTATTTTATCATAATCAAATATACTTTATTAAAAATATGAATAAAAAAGAAAATGGTGTGGGAAACTACAAGAAGCAGCAGTTTAAAGAGTTTAAAGAGGAAAAGGAAACAATATTTTGCATTTGATGACAAGTGTAATTGCAAAATAAGTTTTTTTTATAAAATCACACCTACCTGGTACTAAATGGGATTTGAAAGGATTTCTATATACAGCTAGATTTAAAACCATTTTTGTGGACTGGGAATGGAAAAAAAGTAAGAACATATACATTAAGAAAACTTTCATACTTTTGTTTGTAGTTTTACTGTTTTTCCAATATCACTTCTTTCCTACCTCAAATCTGTAGTTTACGGATACGACTTACTCTGAAGAGCCAGAATCAAAAGATTCTGACACTCTTTCAGTCTTCCTGATAATTAGACCTGTTATGGACTAAGGAGTCTGTAATAACCTGAATAATAAAAAGCAGAAATCCATCTTCTAAGCAAACAAAAAAAGCCTGGTGTATTGACCCTGATTAGAAGTGTCCATAGTAAGAAACAAATTCATTGAATGAAGAGGAAGCCATAATGGCTGGGGGGGGGGGGTTAAAAACCATACTGTGTTACAGCGCTACTGTGAGAGATTATGCTCTATTTATGCATCTCTACAGTAAGTCTGGTGGCCTACAGCATACTGTGTTATCTTTTAGTTATTTCTTCAATAAGTATAGAGAGCAAAAGAAAGATTTTCACAGTTGGCAGTGTATTAGTACTGCATCAGCTTTCATCAGGAGAATACAATTTTAAAGCTGTTCAGGAAAATGCAATAGTCTTGTTTAAACTTTCTTAGGTTTTTTGGGGGTTTTTTAAAATGGGGCCTTTCCTCCTGGGAAGCTGGGAGAAAATTGGTTGTGGGATAACGTAATCAGAAACTGTTATGAACTGCTTGCACTGCTAAAATGCATAATTATAGTGATATCCCTTTCTGGTTTCTGACATACAGAATTGACACAACCAGTTGATTGCAGGCTTCAGGAACCATCTTTGCTTGCTAAACCAAAACAGGTGTTTCAATTAGTAAGTAGTTGCAGCCTGCTTCATGGGTTCCATGCCTATTTCACCAGTCACATTTCTCACAGACAAACCTATTGCTACACAGAAATAAGGCCTCCATATCAAAGAGCTATGACGAATCCTAAATTATAGCTGACCACAACATACTTTAGATCTATTCTTCCTTTGTAAAGTTTCACTCAGAGACACTTCTTCTGGAAAGCCAAAGCTCAGTCAATTAGCAGATTTCTTCCTGAACTGACATTAGTCTTCTAAGTGATAATAGCTTGGTATGGAGCAGTGTCACTTAAAATGCTACAGGAAGGGTTTAGGCAATAATTTCTGTATAGTACACTAGCTAAAATATGTTCAAAATATTTGGAAGGGTTGGAAGAAGAAAAACAAAATATAGTAAAAATTTAGTAAACAGGACCGCTTTTACCCCACATATGTTGACAGAAGTTGTATGCAAAGGGATCCCTGACCTGTCCACAAGCACCTACATCAGGATCATTTACTCTTTTACCCATTCATTCTCTTGGGTACACTTCTCTGTTCCCAATTCCTTTCACCTAATCAATCTCAATGCATGCTGTGCCTGACAAGCTAACTAAATTATAAGCTTCTTGGGACAGAGATTCACCTTACTTTTTTTACAACTGTTCTTTAGTTATTAATAGCAATGATAAACCTTCCTTCCTTTCCCATACATCTGTGTTCACTGATCAGATGAGATTAAGTCCCTGGAATCTCAAGAGTGTCTTACTCCTGCCAATAATTCACATATTATTGCAACAGAAAACCATTAAACAAGTAGCAATAAAAAAATCTCTATTAATAGCCATATATTATTGCACTGCCAATCCATATAGGAAGCCAGCATCAAGGACACGTGTTTGCATTTACCTTTCTAAAATAATGAGCAGGCCTTCTGGAAGCAATATCAAACTGCAGAATTAAGGGAAACGCTTCAAGCAGTAGGCATTTTTGCAAAATACAGCAGCTAAGTGTACTACATCAGAAACGCACATCTGATGGACAGACATTTCCCAGACCCTGACATTTCCTTCACAATATCACTGCTCTTTGCTGTACCACTTTTATTTTGCATAATACCTAAGTGAATTGTGAAGCTTTTAAAAAAAATGTTTGAATAATCCTGGTAATAAGCATCAGGAAAAAAGTCTTTGTTTTATTCCCGCAAGTCTCATATTGTTTAAGTAGATAATCATAAGGGCTTCTTTTTATAAGAAGGGCATCCAGGGGGCAAAACCAGAAAAGGGTTACTGTCATTAACCAGGGCTGACAAGATAGGCTGAGAAAAAACCCACAATGTGCCCTTGACACAGTCATTGTTATAAGTGTGATAGCTGCCAGTAGGGAGGCCTCATTTTTATGCAAGAAATAAAGCAGTCTCGATGTCTTTAAAGAAGAGGACACAAAGGTACATAAATCATGTCTTTCTAAAGTGATGAAAATACATTCAGTGAACTCTTACCTTGGAGAGCCTGTAGGGTCCGAGTCTGTACAACAATACAGAGCTGCAGAACCAGCTGTGGTGCACTTTCCAGAAACGTGGCTAGCAAATGCAGCATACTCACATCTGCATACTCATATACCATTTTCCAGTAAAACCGCCATCTGTCATTCTCTCCACTCTGTCGACTCCGGATACCCAAGTATATAGTGTGGAAATACCTAGAAATAAAAGAGTGAGATTAAAAGACACTGCAGGACATCTTAATGGCAACCTTCGTACTCTAAAATAATTCATCTTGCCCCAACATACTCCTGGATAAAAAATATTCTGGGGAATATTCTGTAGTTCACGTTAGTTTATTTTTCATTGCATAAACTAAACACAAAATTGCCTTCCAAGAGCCATTTTTTGAAAGCTTTGTACCTTTGACCTATTGTCAAATGCATTTTATTATTAAAAAAATATGGCAATATTAATTGAAATGTAGATTTATGTTCATTGAAGGCTAGATCCAAAGCCTACTCAAATCACTGGATAGAAGCACAATCCTTCCATGGGCAGGCACCTGCATAAAGCCATACCAGCTTTAGTAGCACTCTGTAGCACAGTAGTTCTCAACCTTTTTAGACTTGAAGTACCCCTACAAAAAATACCAGCTCTTAGTTTTTACTTGGTTTTTTTTTTTTTTTTACTACAGAAGACTAATAGAACAATTCTTCATAGAACTCAGAAAGACCACAACGAGTCTGAATGTATTTAACGCTATAGATTCCTATTTGAAAACTCTGGGTTTATCTTACAAAACACTTTTGCACAATTAACAGTCCTAATACCTCATGTCATCCTGTGGGACCCTTGAAATTATCTCAAGGCACCAAAGGGTGTCATGGCACCCTGGTTGTGAATCACTGTTCTAGTAGCACAGCAGTCCATTTTCATGGTGCCCATCACAGAACTGCAGCCTTAAAATGTTTCTGTGCTCTTCATACATTTTCTTATTGTCCCTAACATTTTGGCTACATGAGAATTGCAGAAGATGAATCTGGAAAGCAGCTCCTCCAGACAGGTGACATGCAGTTTGTATAGACGATAGCACCCTGAAGTTGAACAAAGGTAAGGGAAAAACACATGCTAGCTCTTGCCAAGAAATCCATTTTCCTGTGAGAGCACAGGGAAAAACACCTGGCTACCAACCATTAACTGGAAAGAAGCAGGTGCAGGAGCAACTAGTAGTTCAAAGAAAAAAAAGGTGGTTGCTGACAGACAATAAACACACACTGCTGCAGACACAGCCCTATTATTCTCGCTGAGACAATAGCAGCTGCTGCGAAGCCTTTGCTTTCCTTTGGGTGGCCTTTGATCTGCTCTAAGGAGGGAAACTCTTCCAGCTGCCTCTTTTACCTGGAGCAGTAGTACAACAGGTTTCATTTGGATACAGAATCGGAAGCAGTTCATCAAACCAGTGTCAAAAGGACAGCCGAGCTGGCATCTGCTGTGGTATGTGGTGGATGTGAACAGGAAGGTGCTTGGTTGCTTAACCATTTCTCTGTCTGTCAGTAGGTCCCTGGAAGCTGTCCCTGTCCACCCCTTCCTTCCTTCTGTCAAGGTTGTTCCTGCATCCTAAGAATCCTGTTTGTTATTCCTCAATAATCTCTGAATTTCTGGATTATTTTCATTCAGATTTGGAATAGATATCCAAAAACAAAAAAATGGAACTGAATCATATGAGTCTTGATTTTGAAATCTAAATTGTAGTCCAGAAACAGAATATGCTCTTCTCAGTCCGCAAGAGCTCATCACTGACGCTGAGACAGCAGTGATAAAATGCACAAGACTTGGGGGGGAAAAAGTCACATCAGTTTACATCAGCAGCTGTCAGGGCTTCTAAACTCCTTGGCTCCAAGGCAAGCCTACTATACTGATTGCATCAGAGTCAGAGTTCATGGGGCTTCCATGGGCTGAAGTTTTGGGACAATCCTCCTGGTTAAAAGCTCAAAGCCAAGAGACCTCGGGGCTTCCAGATTTTCAGGCCTAGGGTCAAGCAGGCAAGGAGTCAGCTGGCCAGCAAATCTGGAGGCTCCTGGAAGCCCTGGCATTCCTGACCAAAAGACAGGCCATGTGCTGGGGCTGTCCTCGAGCCCTGGATACCCTGCGGTCTTGTTTTTATCCTTCAGATGAACCGCATGGGTGAACCTCCAGGAAACCATGCAAGCTTTTAATGAAAACATGCTTGTGTTCAGAGGTAAGATTTGTTGAAACTGACTGCTTCCATTATTTTATTTTTGTGTTTGGCAAATTCTGTTGGCATTTTCCAAAGAGAAAATCATTTTGTTGGAAAATGTACAAACCTCCTCAACCTACAGGGATGTCTGAGGGTGGGCACACACACTTGGCTCCTCATTATCATTCCAGTTTCACTGAGGCAGTTTTATTGCTTGGAACTTCACCATCCTGTCACTTTTATGCAAGAGCTGCTCCTTGTTTGCCTTCATGTATCAAACATCCCAAAAGGAGGAGAATTTTGGGGAGTGAAGGTTCATAAATGGACCAGAAATACAATCGTGTGATGAGTTGTGGGGGAAGGAGGAGCCAAGAAATGGCATACAGGCCATTTTACTGCTTTGTTTATATCAGTGGTCTAGTAAAGACAGATTGGTCCTGGCATCTTTTCCAAAGTATGCATGGTATGTACTTCAGCTATTATATGCCCCTGGCACAGGTAGACTGTTAACTATTTGGACTCCCAGAAAATTGAATGTCTATGCTACTGGAGAGTCTCGGCAAGCCAGAACTTGATATAATGCTTAGGCAGGAGTTTATATAGGTGTATGATCTTAGCTTTCAGAAAGAAGTGCTAGACTGAAGATCTCTCCCTTGTGTGTGTGCCTAGAAGCCCAGATCCAGATGCAATGCCTGAGAGCTTTGCTCAGACTCAGGAAGCTTAAAGGATAGATCCAGGGTGTTAGGAACCAAACAGAAGGCAAAACTTCACCACAGCTATAGCAAAGAGTGTCTTCCGGCAGTAGGGAAAACAAAACCAAACCTTAATAGTGGTCCCAAATCAATTACTCTCATTTACCATTAAAATGCCACTCACTGTTCCTAAAAGTGAGCACCACTTAAAGTGAGCCTGGCATCGTTTTAGATTTTAATTTCTAAATGCAATGCAGTGATAACTCACAAAACATGAGGCCCACTAGATGAGGAGATGACATCTGGCTATAAGAGGGCACCTTATTCCCTCCCTACTCAGTGTTATGAAGCATAAAATCTAATCATCCAATCATGCTTTTGTAATGAACTACAGATAAATATTAACTAGGGTTTGCCAGAAAATAGCAACTTCAATTCAGAAGAAAATGCTGGGGATTTGAAATTTGATGCGAGCCTCAGTCTACCCCATTTCTGGGGCCTGCCTTCTCCTACAGGTCATTGACTGCTCTAGTAAAGGTCTGACCCCTCAAAATTATATCCTAGGCCTGAGAGGAACTCTCTTTCCAGAACATCAATTGAAGTAATTTCCCTCAAACCTTTTGGTTTTGCAAGAAATGAGGAGTAAATATGTCTTGTAGGATTTGTTTTTTAAATCATCACTAAATATTAGCTATTAAGTGTTTACTGTAACTGAATAAATAAAATAAAACACTGCAGCACCCTGGCCCCTAAACTTCCCAAACCCCACAATGATAGAAATGACATAACATATCACAGGAGGCAGGGCCTTTATATACAGGTTACCTCAGGCTCACTTCACTCTTGGACTCTTAACTCCAAATGCATCTTCTGCCAACTGACAAGATTTCTGAACTGTGGCAGAAGGAATATTCCCGATGCAGCATACCTGCACACAGAAAAGTCACCATTGTCATTCTCCCCTAACACAAAGATGTGCATATAGCATAGCACCAGCCTGCATTCAGTCACTGTACATCAAGCATAAACAGGGTGGTATTTAGAGAAGCGGTTGGTGATGCAAAGCTTTGGTCTTGAGTGATGAATATTCCTCCGTGTCAATACACACCAAAACAGTGCATGAGGAAAGTGCAATTTAATGTCACACCTTTGGAAGCTTAGAAGAGTCTACCAATGCCCAGCGTTGAGACAAAATAGGAAAAAAAGTCCTCAAGGATGGAACAAAGCAGCAATAAACTATATGGGAGTTGGATAACATGGAATGAGATCCTGGAGTCAGCAGCAAATGTGTGTTTGGAGCACTGTGACAATCAAAACATTAGCCCTACCATGCTGTGACACGTGACTTTCAGAATGCAAAGTTAATGAGAACTCTCTGGGCTTGAATATGATGAGATAGCAAGAGGCACAGTATTGTTGCTGATACTGGAGAGAGTGAAGTCAATACAGGCCAAGAAAAACGAACAGTAAAAAGCCTGAAGCACAGTCCCATAAGAAACTGTGGAGATGCCAAAGTAAATTGTTCCATACAGGTCTGGTAACCCAGGAAGTCCAGTGGTAAAAAGACCCTTCCATGCACAAGAGATACAGTGACTTCTGGACCTGCCTCCAGCAGCCTGTAGCATAATACAGCCCCTTAAGCCCCTTTCACATGCACTCTCAGGTTTTTCACAGTCATAGAGATATTTCATAGCTATGCAAGCATCATCTTCAACATCCCTCTGTATATATCACCAACCTACACTTTAACCTTCTCCAGTAGCTGGCTTCCAAGAGCTGGGCCAGTTGCTTCTGGCACTGCTGGCAGGAACCATTAAACACCTGGTTTGTAGATTTGTAGCAAAAAATCCAATTTATTTTCTGATAAAGGCATGTGCCTGCTGGCAGCACCCATTGCTGAAGTTCACCTGCCCTGCAGAGAAG
Organism: Crocodylus porosus; assembly: GCF_001723895.1. Classification (NCBI taxonomy): domain Eukaryota; kingdom Metazoa; phylum Chordata; order Crocodylia; family Crocodylidae; genus Crocodylus; species Crocodylus porosus. Next base: position 202,469,157 of record NW_017728886.1, on the reverse strand, counting down.
ATCTGAATGGTAAATAAATTGTCCTTACTGATTAATGAATACTTAAGGACCTGAACTCTCTTTCCTTCACAATTTATTGTGTAGCATGCGGTACTAACTTCATTCCCAGGTCTACTTAGCTCCCAGTACTTTGGGAACAAGAAGCAGAGAAAGAAAATATGTGGAAGATCACTTTCCCTTTCCTTCACACTAGGGGCCAGGATTTTCTATGTGGCCTCACCTTAGGGTTATTTTTGCATTGCTCTTGTGTACTGGTCAAATTAATGTAGGCAGAAATAAATGGTTATTGTTAGTCCTGATATACAGGCACAATCACGTGGTTAGATGTCTAAAACCTTATTTGCATTCACAAGTAATTGTACCAGCAACTAATTTTAGGTGTGCAAATTAGCATTCCATTAAAATGCTCTATAAAACATTTTGTATTGCAAAGTCAGTTTTCAGAATGAAGTGAAAAACTTACCAGAAAAGGACAATTCCTAGTTGTTATTCCTAGATGAGGCTTTATACAGACAGTGACTGGCAAGCAACCTTTCATTTAATCACTTGGGCTCTGGTCATACCTAGGATCCCCAGGCAGAGACCAGAGCCCCATTAGACTGTGTAATGTACAAATATAGAACAAAGACAGTCTGTGTGCATGTCCATCTTGTTTGTGTGCATACGTGGGTATGTCAGCAGGAGGAATTAGTGATAATTATGCACCAGATAATATCTTAGGTTCACAGCTGAGTAAAGTTATTAATAATATAAAATGTTGCTAAGTCAACTCAGAGAAATCTACCTGGAACCAGTGATATGAAAACAGTATATATCAAAATACTATTATTATTTATATTGCAGAAATGTCTAGAAGCCTCAACTAGATTGGGACATTCATTGTGGTATATTCTGCTCAAATAAATAACCTTTCCTCAAACACCTTATAATTTAAGAGAAAACGTAGCAGGGGAGTAGGAAAAACAAACTGGCTGGAAATAAGGGGGCTGGAAGGGGAACATAACATCATTTAATAAGATATTTATTATACTAGCATTGCCAGCTCCTGTGATTTTGCTTTCCTTTGAGCACATTTCTTAGAGCCCCATGTGCTGGAGCCAAGAGATTGTACAAGAATCTCCTATTTCATTTATAAAAACTCAAGCTTTCATGATTGTGGAAAAACACTGGCTAAATGTAATAATGCATTGACCATCAAATCTCCTTTGCCCCCCTAAATGATTATTACATGGGAAGGGGGGGAGGGGCAGTTAAATCAACCTTATGATCTTTGGAGGTCCTAATTCTTATTTGGGGTTATGACGGGGAGGAAAGAATAGGGGGCAGCAATTTTATGAACCACTGCTCAGCACTTAATTATCAGATAACTTCTTAAAATGATTTTTCATTAATTCCTTGGCACAACACAGACTTAATTGTCTTTGATTTTTTTTTCCAGTATAGCAATCATACAACATAACATCCTCACCACTGATTCCATTTCACCCTGGGGCTAGGGACAGAAGATACACACGAACCGATTTAAGTGATCAGAAATTGGTTTAAACTTGAAACAGAACAGAAGTTCAGTGCACATAAACCAATTTCAAAACGACTGAAACTGGTTTAAAATAAACCTGATTGAATGTAGTACCAGACGTAACTGATTTGGGTCAAACCAGTTTATAAAGCTGCTGTCCCAGACCCCTTCCTGGTTCAAGTTAAATTAGAGTCATGCAGCATGCTTTTCAGCCCTGCATTGGGCTGTTTGCTCCAGCAAAGAAGGGTTGCAGAGCAAGGGAGGGAGGCAGCGACTGCCCCCCGCCCCAAAGCAAACCCTGGCTGGAGTCTGGGGCCAGGGAGGACATTAAACTTCCCTTCCCCTGAGTACAGAGCTGCCCTGCCCTGCCCCGCTAAAAACTTACTGCTGGCTATGACTGTGGACTACAAATCCCAGAGGCACATGGAAGGAGGAAGAAATGATGAACAATTGTGCAGAGTCCTGCTACTGTAATTCTGGACTGCAAATCCCAGAGACCTCAGGGGCAGTAGGAAGAGGAGGCAAACACATAACCCATGCTGGCTATGTGCCAGAGAGCTGTTCTTTATCGCCCCCTGGTGGCTGGCCTGAGCCACTGCAGGCATGTGGCTGCATTTTTGGATTTAAAAGCGAATGTCTTTCCAGTTGCTTCTCACTTTAATCTCTGCATCTTAGACTAAACTGCAAAGACTGAATCGATTCAGCCTTGGGTTTTTTGATTGTCTGTACTTAGCCTAAAAAAAAATTGGGACAAGGGTTTGCCTTGCTGCATTTCACTAATGAGGGACTGGAATGAACTCAAAAATAAGTAGAATAGTTTTTCCATTGCCTAGAAGAAACAACTGTTAAAGATGCAAGGGACACAAAAGGAGAAAACATAAACGTTTGATGTTGTAGAAAAGCATGTTTATGTACTGTGGAAATTGTGGCATTCACTCTGATACAAACCTTGTCGTCCAGTGCTGCCAGGGTCATTATACTACTACATGTGCACACATTAAAGCTAAAGAACACCTACATTTGAAATGTTTTTGGTGACACTTTAATTACATGATTAACTATGCCCAAGTGTGTATTTAAATTAGATGGGATAGGATCATTAGGAGATAATACCACTGCTTCCCTCCTTCAAAGTGCTTTACAAACATAAATTAATGAACTGGGCTACATATATAGAATTTTGCAGGGCTCAGCCCAGAGGATCTGGCATTTCACTAACCCTTTTTTTTGTGGGAACAAGGTATAATATTTATTGAAATTCATACTCTCCGTATCCAGAGTGGATATTCATATCTTGTTCACAAGTAACTCCCTCTTTCCTCATCTGTTCTCAGAGATGCAAGATTCAGTCTTAAATTCAGCAGGAACTTCAACCCTAATACTGAATCCTCTACCCTGCTTAGAGAGCTCAGAGCAAAATTAAGCTCTCTTTGTGGCTGAAAGACAATTCCTGTGGTGGAGCACCGTGGAAGACTGCCCTCAGAATTTTACAAGATGGGTTGAGGGTTGAGTTATGCAGCTCTGAAGCCCATGCAAAGTAAGGACAATTTATCTCAGGTGATATCCTGGCCCCATTGAATTTGATGGAAGTTGACTTCTTGAGCTAGAATTTTGCCTCTCATTTCCTCACAGCACTATAATAACTTGGCTAGTATTTTCATATGTACAACCAACTTCCAATGGATAGTTTTTTTCTTGTGCTTATGGTATTTGAATTTGTGGATCTGCATCTTGCAGGTCATTCAGGTAGTTCATCTTTTTTTGATCCACTTTATGGTCTCCCCCTTCCAAAAAATGTCTCCATCGGCAATGCCTCCCCATCACATTTGCAGAAGTATGCAAAAGTTTGGTGAGAAATCCTGAAGTTGAATTTTTCATTCAAAAAAAGGGAAAAGAAATAAGCATTATATTCAGGCTCTTTTCATTTAAGTTCTGCAAAAAAGCCAAGCTGTGTGTTAGTTCAGGCTGACTGTAGCTCTACCATAGATGGCACCATTATGGTGAAAATCCCTGTGATGGTAATAGATACACCTCTGGAAACTACCCGCACTCCCCCAAAAAATCTCTTCAATTTGAAAATATCAAATAATGTATTGCTACCGTGTGCTTAATCTGAAAAGTCTAGGATGATACACATGGCTGAGACACCATTTGCATTCTTTGGAAAAATGAAAGTGTTCTGATTTCATGCCTCATATAGTCCATATTTATTACCATTGCATAACTCAGAAGAGGACATTTGCTTATGTTACATAATTTACTGGAACATTTATGAAATCAAAAATCATTAATGGCTGGGTTTAGCTATCCTAGACATTTATTCTGACGTCTAATTTGCCTTCTGTATCAAACAGTACATTAACCAATTTAGGCATATTATAAACAGTTGCTCTTCCCACCTTCTGATGTGTGTGGAGAATAAAAATCTCTAAAGCAGAGCTTAAAAAATAGTAGAATAAACAGCAATTCAGTTAAGTGGTATTTTCTGCTGTTGCTTAGATACTAGAGAAAAACTTTATTATATTTTGTCTCATTGATAGTTCCTTTTAAATAAAAATACGTTGTTCTATTTTGCTTCTAAAGTATCTGTTTATTAGGTGTGTCTGGATGTTAAGCTTTTCTTTCTCCTTACTAAGAACATTTCCTTCCTTACAAGGAATATGATTTTGTTGTTGTTGTTGTTGTGTTGAAGAACTGGGTAAATTACTTTGATTTTGGTTCTTATTTCTAGGAAGAAAAGAGTTTTAGCAGTTGATTTTTAAATTTTCCTTCCAAATTTATTTTCAGTAGGAATACTAATGTTGTGAAGAATATAGAAATCAATTCTAGCACAGGAACACCAAAATGTTCCTACCCAATTTGCTAGCCTGGGCTTAAATTATGAGTACATATGTCCTCAACTTTATTATTGAAAGGTGTCCCCTAAAGACAAATTCCCAGTATAAAATATTCCATATTAAACCAAGCTGAATGTATGTTTGCTTGGGGGACACAGCCATCTTTAAAATAAATACTGTTTTGTGACAATCTGGAACCATCACAGAAAGACATGTCTTGATACTAAGCACGGAACCTGTGAGAATTTGAGCATTATCTTTAAACTAAACCCTTTCTTACTGCTTCGCTGAGGAGCCCAGATCATTCCCAAGACTCCTCAATGCCTGGCTTTTAGCAGGAAGGAATATGCATTTCATCACAAGTGGCCACAGATGGTATTCATTATAATGCTATTTAAAATATTATTAGTGAACTTACTAGCTATTGAGCTGTCCTGCTGTGACTAAATTACCACAAGCGTTTTTCTTTTGATAACAGTTTGTACCAGTAAGAGGGCCAAACTTTGGACATGTAATATTTTGGGTTGATGATGTTTTGTAGTCAGGCATTATGCCTGTAGGAGGCACAAGGCCCACTGCGTTATTAGAAAGGTGCAGCTTGCATGGGGTGATCTTCCGCTTGAAACCAATTAACATCCCCATCCCTAGGGCCTGTCCTGATATCATAATTGCCTTTATCGTGTTTTGTTTCTTTTCTCATTAACCCTCTATATCCCACTGCAGATTAAAGTTACCTGCTCAACTGGTGCATCTGGCAATAAACCCCGTTTGCAGGACATTTCCACAGCAGGACTGCTGCATTTTTCCATCAAACCTACCTCAGTCTTCAGAAACCTGCAAGCCCCACCCTTCCCCCCCCCCCGCCGACAGCGAGGTTCTCCATTTTTCCATTGGGATGACTGGATTTCCGTTCCAAACTAATACACTCCACTCATCCCCAAGGTTTCTCATATAGTACCCTCTAGGGTCAATGCCGTCTTTAGCTGGCCCTTTCTTCTTCCACTGTCATTTGCCATCTGCCAGTTATGCTTCCCACCTTTGTGGCTGTCATGCTCATGCCAAGCTTTCACCTCTCTAGTGCAGATATGCAGAACTTGTCAGAGCTTAGCTTCAATGAGCCAGTCAATCAGAATTATATAGTAAATGTGACAAGAATGATTTAAACTTGTCATAAGACTAGGTAAAACTGATGAGTTAACACTACCTACAGTTCCGAAGATGCTGCATTGTTACTTCTCAGGGCGCTCTCCCATATTCACTTGCAACAGTTGCAAGGCACTGGAATGCTGTGATGCGAAGTCAGTATGTGTTAGGGTAGTGTCACATGCTCACTTGTAACAGCTGCAAAATCACTTGGATGTAGTGACTTTTTAAAATGAGGACATGTTACGGAGGTAATCCTCACCTGAAAGGGAACAGCTTTGTAATCCTAAGGGGGCATTGTAACACGTGCCAAACTGCTTGGTGTGGTGACTTGAGTTTTAACTGCACTTAGTAGGTTGAATGTGTGACACCACGCTCAAGAGTTAGTTTTCACACCTTCCATGTGCAATGCTTTGTAAGTTGTAATTTACAAATAAAGAAATGTCTGTAACAGCTGACTTTTCCTTTAGGAAAGGGCTGTCCAAATGGTAGCCTGCAGGTCACATGCAGCCCACAAGGGGTCGATTTGCAACCACTGGACTCTCACCCAGCTGCCACTCCCCTCCTCACTCTGGCTGTAGCAGCAGCCCAGGGCTCCTAGGTCTGCCTCTTCCCTTTGACTTCCAGTTCTTGCCCCACCCCAGGGGGCAGTCAAGTGCAGTGTGATGCAGCTAGCCATCCCAGGGGAGCTTGCAGTCTGGGGAGCTAAGGGTGAAGCTGGGGTTGCCCATACAGTGTGTAGCCCACAGGGTATGCAGCCACCTGCCTCTGAGAAGTTGGGCAGCCCTGCTGCAGGAGAAAACTGCAATTCAGACCTGTTCATAGTGACACACCGTATTATGCATTTTCTGCATACAGCTCAACATGTAGAAGCTCTTTAATGACAAGCAACATTATTCTCACCATCTTCAAACCAAATTATTATCACCATAAGCCCCACAATTCTTTCAGTTGTGGTGAGCAGAGGGTTCCCATATACCTTTTGGACTGCAATGCTGAAAGTGCTACACTGAGGAAAGACCAAACCAAACTCTTTGGCAGATGTGTCACAAATTAAGCCCCAAGTCTTTCCCAAATGCCACTCTGATTCTCTTTCCTTGCCCAATCTCCTGCTCTGCTTTCAGCTCCCTATCCAATCTGCCAATGTGTTCCCTGTATCTTCTGATCTACCACATGCCATACACACAGAGGCTGCCTATGCCACTTATGATACATATACTGCAGCTTGGCCACCACTGAAGTAGGCTAGCTATTCCTTCATTGATTGAGAAACTTGAGCAGAGTAAGTGCTGCCAGGATCCCTCTAGTATTCTCTAGTATGGACTTAGGTTGTAATACTATTAAGTCCTAGCATCTATTTCCATACAATAAAACAGCAGAAGCTATCTGGTGCTATTATCCAGAAAAAAAGGAAAACATGTTTGATGTATGAAAGCAGAAGCAAGCAACTTTCTTTTGCTTCTTGGAATGGAAAGCATAGAAACAAGAATTTGGGATAAAATAGCCTTTGGTATTTATTGTAAATTATTTTTATCTATTTATACAGTAATGTGTGCTCTCAGCTTTTTTATTTTGATTTTCAATACTTAAGAGAAAACTGGCATGTAACCATCTGATGTAAAAGTTTAGTAAGTGGAATGCTAAGAGCAATGTGCTAAGGCTAGCAGGGGATTCATATTCCCTGTAAAGTACAATCCATAAACATCCAGGAAGTCACATGGGTGTAGTAACTTACTGGGATATCTAGAGGCATTAGTCGTGTATTTCCACTTCCCTTCTCAGTAGTTTTTACAGAAGCCCAAGTTACATCTTTTGATGTTTTTACAAGAAGTTCTGAATAATGGAGACTGTGCATTAGTGTCGGTCATCTTAAGAATTCTGTACATCATTCTATTCAAAACTGAATGCTAGCTAATAGCATTAGCAATGCTCAGCAGCCCGTTTCTTATAAAGCAATGATCTTGAATATAAACTTAAACACTGAACCATAGGCTATATCTGGGTGTTTAGTAAATGTAGTATTCATACGTTTTTGTATTGAGGTTTCTGGCTTTGTGCTTCTTCAGGGCAAATATCCTGTGTAAGGACAGCATTTTCCTTTTAGCCTTTTAGTAGTAGCTTAAGGCCAAGCCCTGAAGCCCTTAGACAAAGCTTCCAGTGAGTTTTTACAAGGGATTTTTCCACCTCAATAAAGTCCTCCACATTTGATCTCATCAACATCCCAACCTGCAACTCAAACAAAGAGGCAGCTGACACATTTTGGCAGTAGCATGCATGCCAAAGGATTTATCTGGAAGAAAATAATGTTATAAATTGCCAAGGTCAGTTTAAAGACTAAGCTATGCATTTGCAACTTAAATTTTATCTTCGCCTTTGTGTATGGTATGGAATGGTATGGTATGAATCCTAGAAATCCATAATGGAAGGCAGGCAGGAAGGAAGGAATGCTTTAGGTAGTTACTGCATATTCAGTGGCATGGACTTATAAAGAAAATTGAAATTCAAAGAATTTGAGAACTCTCGTTCTCTAAATTTATCCAGAAAAAGAAGGTATAAAATTGCTGGAACATGTTATAAGAATGAAGTAAAGAGTCTGCTATGACAGGTGTGCCATATGGCAGCTGGAAGAATGTGTTAAATGACTCTGACTGAAAGAATTCCTCCACTAAAAGAAGGTCTGTGGGTGGAGTTGTCCATCTGGGGGGGCGTGGAATAGCCTGGTGCCTTTCGGGAAGAGGGGCGGATGGGGGATAGGAAAACTGTAGTGCTGGGGCTGAGGACAGTGGCTAGGCTTTCCTAGCCCCTGGGCTGTGCTGGGAATGTGTACAAGAAGTTCAGTTAGATCTATCTAGCTGTACCCAATCTAAATTTGTACACCTCCAAGGTACAGTTAAATTAGAGCAGGTTGGTCATTTTTTGACCTATCTAACCTTCCTGGAACTTCTGTACAGCTTGCACTTAGATTGACTTAACCAGGGATCTAAGTGTAAGGGCTGTATATGGGCAAACTAAGTTTGATAGGGTGACCATTTTTAATGCAATCTAAACTCTCTCTAACCACCCTGAATGTCTCTACATGCTCACAGGGGGAAAAGGAGCGGTGCTGGTCTCTCTGAGGAAGTATGCTTGGTTTGAAGTGTGGTACAAAGTGGGAGGTAGGGCAATTGCCTACTGGATCACGGTCAGAGGAGAAAATAGCAAGGGTGATGTCACAGTGAGTGTCTTCTACGGACAACAAAACCAGGAAGAAGAGATAGGTGAGCCTTTTTTCAAGAAAGTAATAGAAGTTTCCAAACCAGGGACCTGGTTCTTATGGAGAACTTCAATTACTATGATATATGCTGGGAGGGTAGCACAGCAATGAAAAGGTAGTCTGGTGATTTCCTGGAGTGCATCAGGAATGTTTTAGTACAGCTAAAGAGGCCAAGTTGCAGGGAGCAGGGTTTGATTGTGGCAGGTAGAGCTTTTTTTGATTTCCCATTCACAAATAGGGAAGAATTGGTTGGGAATGTGAAGGTAGCAAGTAAGTTGTGTGACAGTAACCGTGAACTGATTGAGTACAAGATCCTAAGGAAGGAAGGAGAGCAGCAGAATAAAAACACTGGACTTCAGGAAACTGCCGGGCAGGATTCCTTTGGAAGTAATTCTGTGGGAAAAGGAGCCCAGGACTGCTTATTGTACCTTAAGAAGGCCTCAGGTAGGGCACAAGAGAAAGTTGTCCTCCTGATGCAAAGAAAGGATAGGAAGTACAGCAGGTGACCAGCCTGGCTAAATAGAAAACTCTTCAATGAATTGCAACTCAAAAAGTGGAAATTTGGCTACATTACAAGGGAGGAATATAAGAGCATTATATGGGTCTATAGGGAGAAAGTCAAGAAAGCCAAGACACAAACTGAGATCTCCTTAGGAAGAAATGTAAATTTTTTTTCCCCAAATATGTCAGAATTAAAAGGAAGACCAAGGAAAGTGTAAGTGCCCTACTGAATGCAGAGGGAATCTAATAATGGACAATGGCAGGAAGGCATTTAATCCCTTTTTTACTTCAGTCTTCATGATGAACTATCAGATGATGAGTGAAGGTGACACAAAGATAGGGGAGGGGATAAGCAGCCTAAGGTAATGGAAGAACAGGTTAGGGATTATTTGGAGGAGTGAGATGTCTTCAAGTTATGCAGACCAGGTGGGATGCATCCTGAATTGGCTTAGGTAAGCTAATGGCTCTGAAATCTGAGACTGTGGAGGTTTGGCAATGCCCTAGATGATTGGATAAGGGAAAATATAGTGCTCATCTTAAAGAAAGGAAAAAAGGAAGGTGTAAGGAATTACAGCCTTGTCTGTTTAGCATTGATGCTCAGCAAGATCATGGAGTATGTCATCAAGGATTCTGTATCTGAACATCTGGAGAAGAGCCCCCCAGCATCTTACCATGCTTTTCAGCCCTAGGCTGGGCTGGGCTATCTGTTCCAGAGAGCAGGGCTGGCACCACCCCTCTTCTCCCTAGCTGGAGCTCTGGCTGGCTGAGGAGGAGGAAGAGACTGCAGGCAGAGTAGCATCTTCCTGGCTTTCCCAGCCCCCCTCCCCCCCCGCTGCTCAAACAGGGATCTCCCTCTCCCTCCCTCCCTTCTCCCACCATCTGAACCCCAGCAGCAGGTATGGACCCCAGCCAGCATCTGGTCATGGTCATTCCACCCCCTTGCTAGTTAATGCTGAGAGGTGTCTATGTGTGAGTGTTTCTAGTTTCACTAGAACAAAGGCAGACAGAACAATGTCCACTTAGGGCTTTTTGGAATGAATCAGCAGGTTAGCTGGTAATGTCCCTCCACTCCACCCACCAGCCTTGGGAAAAGCTGATTAAGAAGAGCTCAAACTAATGAGAGAGAGATTTGTGTTTTCTTAATGGGCTGATAAGCACTGTGTTCTGATAAGCTTTCTGCTGGCTGCTGGCTTGCTTCAAAGGCCACAATCTGCCAGTGTTCAAGAGGGGAAAGAGGTGTGAGAAATGACCTGGTTTGCAATAAATGGGACCTGTGAGTGCCATCTGTTCGCTGCAGACAGTATGAAGAAGCAGGGAGAGGGAGATTAAAAAGCTCAGTATCATCAACAGATGCATGCACTGCACAACATGTCTTTGCCTCAGAGTGCTAGCCAGGGCCTGGGGTCTGGCAACACTCCCTGACCCTTGAGCAGCAAGTGGAGGAAAAGCCTGGTTGGGGCTGCTTCCCCCTTCCCTTCCAGGCACATCCCACCTGGGGACTGTGCAGGCCAGGGTAGAGGTTTAAATCTCTCCTTAATCATAGCATCCTGCTAGGGCCTGGCCCTGTCCCCGCTCAGCTCAGCACTCTGGAAAGGAAGGGAGGGCTTGCTCTCGCCCCCCTCTCCCCCACCCCCAGCTTCTAGCTTGTGTCACTACAAATATATGCCTGCATTTCCGGAATCAAAAATGAATATCTATCCATTTGCAAATCAGTTCAATCTGTGCAGGTTAGACTAACCTGCAAAGATTGACTCAATACGGGCTTGGGCTTTTTAAATGTCTGTCCCTAGCCATAAGATCCCTTCCAGCCCTACTTTTCTATGATTTTGTGAAATCAGTGCAAATATCTGAGCAGATATTGTCATTTCAGTTTCAAAAGTGGATTTTTTTTTGTTCAACCAATAAAGAACAAATATAAGATAAAGTAAAATGCTCCTCTCAGACTGAAATAAAAAAGAATGCGCACATCAGGGCTCTTCACCAGTTCAAATAAGCCGTTGTCTATACCCAGCTAGTTGTAAAGTCTAGCTGTTTTATAAATTCTTTAATGAAATAAAAATTCCCAATGTGGCAATTCCATTTGTATAAAATGCAGATCGTAAATCTTATTTTCTTCCCATTATATCCTGAGAAAACAGAGGTCAACTGCCAACTTTAGTTTCTACTTATTACAGGATAAGAATGAATGCACAAAGCAATTACCATGGAACAACTGACATGTACTAAGTCCTCCCCTCCTTCTCCTTCCCTTTCGAACTCCATATTTTATGGGTATGTTCACTCTACAATGACATAAAGATAGTGCAGTAGATGGGCTGTTTGGCAGGCCCCCTTTAAATGTTACATTTTTGTTGTGGTTAACATGTTAATAATGGCATAAATGGCAATGGCAATACATGTGAACCTAATTTAAGGTCCATAAAATACAGAACGTTGCACTGAATATGTGGTAGGTCTGGGGCCAGGTGTAACACTAATTGTCTGCTCTGGCCACAGGACTGCAGTAGGGCCAATTGGAGACCCCAGTCCCTTGGCTGGAACCATATATTGTCAACCTGCAGGCACCCAACTTTCAATTTGCTGGTGCAGAGGAGCCTGGATCATGATGTCAAGCTTCCCCTGCACTGACAAGTATAAAGGGTACAAACGGCATCTGACCCCTGCTCCCAAAAATCGCACCTTCTGTCATGTGTGTGCAGCATAGCAGGAGATGTGATTGTTGTAATCAGGAATCAGACCCCCTGGCACTTTTAAATGAACATGTGCCAGAGGCCACATGGTAAATTAAACTGTACTAAATGCAGTGCTTTTATGGCTAGCCTATTTAAAGCAGACAGAAGGCAGAATAGATTTGTACCTTACAGACTGTCTAAAGCAGAGATGCATAAACTTTCAAAAGCAGTGTTACTCGCTCAGATGCCTGACTTCAGGCTGTCTCTCTTAGCCCATTTAAAAACAACTTTGTTTGCACTGCAATTCACTTTTAGTTTGCTTTTAAAGAGGGGACTTACATGCTTGGATAAAATCCCTGAATGATACTGTATAACTGAAAGAACCTTTTTTTCAGATGAACCCATCTAGTTGTAAATGTCCCTGTACTACACTGCTTCCTGTAGAACAACTCGCTATCTCTTGTATTGATTTGTGGCTCCTGGTAGGTTTCAGAAATGACGTCTGCCCTGTATGAGACCAGATGAGAAGTAGGAAAGCTAAAAGAAGCGGTGTGTGATGGAGCAGAAAACCACTCAGTTATTTCACTCTGAATAGAGGTGGTAATTTTCCATTATGATTCTCACAAGCCTCTCTCTTCTCAGAGCAGTTTGTCTATTTGCCAGCCATTCCTAGGTCACAGATACATATGAGCACCTCTAAGTTCCTAGGCACTTAGGAGCACTATACCTTTCTGGGCACAGAACAGAGGGTATGTACAAGCATTACTTTTCGCTCAATCTAACCAGAGTTCAGTTGATCTAAATGCCTGGTCTTCCAGGCATTAACAGGTCTTATGCTGCCCAAAATATGGAGTGTCTGATCTAAGTCATCTCACCTCAGGAGGTGACTAACTTTAGATTGACCTGGGTTAACCTGATCTAAAATGGGTTCACCCCGTCTAGTGAACACCTGCACATGTTCACAAAACAGCTTCAGACCTAGAAAAGCACCTCCCCTCCCGTCCCCCCAGGGCTGTGCTGTTCCTTGCTACCTCATTACTTTCCTTCACTGGAGACCAGACAACTCCCTCCCAGACTCGCCGACTCAGAGTGGCTGTACCCAAGTGCTCCAGACACGCACAGGTTCTGTGAGATCGAAAGTGCTTTTCTAAGCAGAAGGCCATTTTCTGCATTTATATATTAATTGCTTCCCCTTCCTTGCACTGCATTCTTGGGTTTTCTGGGGATTTTTTGCCTTCCATTCTCTGCTACAGTAGGGTATGGAACTGGCCTAGAAGAGATTATTAAAGGTAGCCCTACTGAAGACTTATATACTAGTGTGCAAAGACACATATCATCTCAAGCAGCTACAGGCAGCCATTTAGATTTGTTGTTATTTTATTTGTTCATGCTGAAAGGTCAGTATAATCCTGCTAGCTTTATTTTTCTGTATTTAAAATGTCACCCCAAACAGTTATCTTAGGTAACATTTGTGCTTTCTACATATCGTCTACCATTTCCTATGTCAGATAAGGTCTTGTATGTCTTAAGAATGCTAATTAAATTTGAGAACTGGTCTTTGCAAAACTCTGAGGAGATGAAGCACCCTTTAAAGATCATTGTTTCAAATCCAAGGTTTTTCAATTCTATTGTTTATCTAAGTGCTGTGATATGCTCTCCTCTGACAGCATTTCTTTGCTGTCTTAACACACTTTTCAGTGAAAGAAATAACATTGTGATGACCTGAAAAAAGATCTTCCTGCAACTGTCCTCCACTTTTGTGCCCATTTATTTGTACTTGCTGGCAATTTGCACAGGCAAAATATTAGGCATTTGCTGAAAATCTGACACTGATTTTTGAACATCTGCTGAAAAAGGCAAGCCATTTAGCAGGAAAACACTATCTTTTTCCACATCCACCAGCCTGGCAGGTGTCCCTCCCCCATCCCAGCCAGCCCCTCCAGCAAGCTCTGGGATGGGGCCTGGCCATGCCTCCTGTGCTGAAGCAGGGAGGGTGGTAGAAAGCCTTGGAGGACTTCTCTCTTCCCTTCCCTTCAGCAATGACTGGCAGGCTTGCTCTGGTGCACCCCAGCTTCTATTATGAGCCACTGCAGGCAAGTGGCTGCATTTCCTGAATCAAAAGTGAATATCTGTTCATTTGCTTATCTGGACTGAATCACTTCACCCTCTAACTTTTTGACTGTCTGTACTTAGCCCAAGTCTGCAAACAGCAGTGTTTTTAAGAATGCCGTCTTGCCATTCCCTATTTCATTTTCAGTCTCACAGGGACAATGTCTTACTTTTTTAACCCCTCACCTCCTACTTTCTGCAACAGTACAGTAGTATTACCAGTCTCTTTGGTCTGATACAACTGTACTCCACTGAAGAAAATGCTACTGTTTAAAGCGGTTATTCTTTCCTTAAATTTATACAACTGTTTGCATTATTTATAAGTAGTTTATTTTAGTCATATAACAATAGTGTTCAGTACTTTGTTTTATTAGACCCACTCCAGTTTTTTAAATGAATAGTAAGAAGTCCCTGCTTAGTTGAAAGAGAAGAAAGCATGTTATTCCTCAGGCATATTTATGAATGATCCTCGACACACTTTCTGTTTTGAAGACAATTTGGTCCTTGTCAAGGAAGACAGACATGAAAGTGAAAGACATATCCATGCTTAGAGGATGTAGCAATTATTGCAGCTTTATTTCATACCCAGGTTATAGGCCTATTGTTTTGAAGAGAGAAGAAATAAAGTTTTATAAGGATGGAGTTACATTCTTTATAAAATAGGTTAATGAGAAGTGGAGATTCTTTCTGCATTTCCACTGTGAATGGGTCAAACCAACCTAAAGATTGTCATGCAGTACACATGAAGCAGATATTGAAGCTCTGGGGTCAAGATAGAAACCACAATGCATTCTTTTAATTTGCTTCCAAAATTAAGTTTAACAAAACCTGTAGAAAAGCAGTTTCTGTGCCAAAGGGCTCCTTCTGCAGTGACTTTTTCTCTCAAATATATGTTTCTTTTATTTTTTCTTTCTTAGTTGACTTGTTTGAACACACAGGTCAATGCAACCTTACAACTTCCTGGTGGAAAATTAGTTGCAGAGAGATAGCACAAAAAGAAAGAGCCACTGACAAAAGAAAAAAGAAAAGAAAAGAAAAGAAAAGTGATTTCTGGATTATCCGAAAAACAGCTTTACCATTTCCTGGCAGGCTTTGTTCTCAACTCCCACCTTCGCTTCAGCAACATCTGCTGTGATTTTCTTATCAGCCATTGGGTAATTCAGTCTGAACTTTATTATTCAGAAAGCTCACTCCACTAGCTAATATACCTGATTTACCTTGGATCCAGATCATCTAGTATGAAAAATGCATTATTGCTACTTCTCCACAGAATATTTACAGTGTCTCAGTTCTCATACGATGATGGGCTGGAGACCTACCTCCTGTTGAAATTAATGGGTGAAAGCATGTGCACTTGCAGTAGCTCAAATAGAAATGGAGCAAATTTCAGCCGGGGCTTTTTGCCCCAACATGCACTTTGGTGTGGGGCAAATTGTGCCACTAGGGGCAAAATAACCCTGCCTGGCTCCTCCCAGATCTGCAGCCAGGGGGAGCTAGAACACAGGGCCAGCACCTGTGCTGTCCTGAGGAGTATAAAAAGCTTCCCTCTTCTGGCCCCATCAGTACAAAAAGCCACCCTGTCAAGTAGCTTAGGGCTACTTGCTCTCCGGAGTTTCTGGGGAACCAACCTGGGGACACTACCCGTTGTTCAGGCTGGACTGCTGAAGCAGCTCAGAGAGTTCCCTGAATGCTCTACCCACTGTAGCTGTCTGGCAGTGGGGGCTGCTGCCTAGCTGTGCCCTGCTGTGCAACTGCCAGACCCAGATGGGGACTACATAGCCAGTAAAGGCATCTGCCCCTGTGGGCCAGCTGCCAATGGGCTGTGGAGGGATGTGGGGGCCCATGGGATGTGTGGGTAGGTGTGGGTGGATTGCAGGGGGACTATGCGGGGGTGCTGCTTAGGAGGGGTGGGTCCCCTGCTCCCCACAGGGCACAGCCCCCCTGTATAGCTCACAGACTGCCTCTCACAAGGCTACAGTCCCCCCAAAGGGGGCACATGGTCCCCACAGGGACTATCACCCCCCTTGTAGGGCCCACATGCTCCACCCTCACTTGCTCCCCAGATTGCAGCCACACCTGGCCCCATCCCCCACTGGCTCCTACAGCCCCCCGATGGCTGCCCCATCCACCCCTATTCCCCATCCTCTCCCCAGACCCCCCAGTGGCTGCCCTGCCTGGCCCCATCCCCTGCTTGCACCACCAGGCCCCTCGATGGCTGTTCCCTCTGGCCCCAGCCTCCTGGCACTTAAAGAAAAGAAAAGAAAAAAGCCTTGCATTCAGTGGCAGAGGAGGGGCTATAGGGGCCTGGGGCCATGTGGCAGAGCATCCCCCATGCAGCACGTGGCAGCAAGGGGCAGCAGGGCTCCCTGATCACCCGCCCCCCACCTGATCCCTCTCCCCCTTCTCCCCGACCTGGCCCTGGCAGTCCAGGACTCAAAAACACAACAAAAAAATTCAAAACAAAAACCATGAACTCACTGGCAGTAGCAGCTGCTTTTGGAATCACTGGAACCTTGTGGCAGAGCCCCCCCCATACATCACAGGGCAGCTGGGGGCAGCAGGGCCTGGCTCCAGCCACCTGGCACCCATGCTGTCACTGCCCCATTGTGCAGGTGCAGCTGGGGTCATCAAGGTGCTGCACGGCTTTGCACACTGTTGGGCAGCTGGGATCACTGTGGCTGTCACCCAGGCCCCGTGCTGTGTGGGGGGCTCTGCCACCCTTTCCTAGTGACACCAATGGCAGCTGCTACTGCCAGTGAGTGCGGGGCCTTTTTTTTTTAATTGCCCGGATGCTGGGACTAAGTGGGGCAGTGA